>NC_065446.1:109519526-109845776 GCF_917563875.1 Diabrotica virgifera virgifera | reverse complement strand
CTACCTGTCTCCTCCCCCTATAATATTTCTTATTATTTTCTTGGGCTTGCATCAAGTTACATCTAATTTGTGTTAAATCAACTGGGTTTGATTGTTGGTTTTGTAAATCATCAGGTTTAATTAAATCTAGACGCGTTCGCAAAGCCCTTCCAAAAATATCTTAGCGGGAGAAGTACCTGTCGACAGGTTCACTGTGTTCCTATATGTCAATAAAAATTTAGAAAACCTTTTAACAAAAAATGCTTGACTGTTTTAACGCTATTTTCAGCAGCACCGTTGCAATCTGCTGAAAAAGGAGGTATTGTTATATGTTTAATACCATTAATTAAAGTAAAATGTTTAAATTCTTGTGATGTTAGCTGCGGGCCGTTATCGCTGACAAGTACTTCCGGTAAACCATAACGAGCAAAACACTCCCTAAGTTTAGCAATCGTAGCCATTGAGGTGACTGAAGACATTGGACAAACTTCTACCCATTTAGAAAAAGCATCCAAAATTATAAGAAAATGAGTTTTTCGTGTTTCGGCAAAATCTATATGCACGCGTGACCAAACATTTTGAGGAATGCTCCAGCCTTGTAAGGGAACCTTAAGAGCATTTGCCTGCATGTGCTGACATGGAATGAAGTTCTTGCCGAGAACTTCAATTTCTGTATTTAATGATGGCCACCAAATATAAGACCTAGCTAGGAGGACTATATAGAGACAGGTAGAGTTTGTAGTGGGGGATATCGTTTTAGTTAAAGATTATAGAAACACCAAGGTGTCGTGGTGCAAAGCAAAGATTTTACGAATTTTAGGTAGAAGAGCATATTTGGTAAATCCGTTAGGGAGTAAACTTACGTGGAAAAGACATTAAAATAATATTCAATATAACCAGGAAAATGTTATCTGTGATTAAATTGAACTCTTTCCCATATAAAAATTGGTAGAAACGTTTGATTCCCCACACTATAGCAGTTGCTTCTTTATCTAGAGTCGAATAAGCCTTTTCGGTATCGCTGAGCGTTCTACTAGCAAAATAGATTGGTTTCTCGCTACCATCTTTCAAACTATGCGAGAGAACAGCTCCGATCCCATAATCTGAACTATCAACCGTTAAATTAATTCTAAGGTTGGGTCGTAATGAACTAATACTAGATCTGAAGCTAACATTTGTTTAATAGTGTCAAAAGCTAATTGACATTCTTCATCCCAGTGCCAAACTACATTTTGTTTTAAAAGCTTATATAAACAATGAACAATGTTTGGGAGATTTGGAATGAATCGATTATAATAATTTATACTTCCCAAAAACGATTTTAGTTTTGTCACATTCGTAGGTTCTGGGATATCCTCAATAGCCCGAATTTTATCTTGACTTTTATGCAAGCCCCTTTTATCAATTATAAATCTAAGATAAGATACTGATTCCGCGAAAAACGTACATTTTTTTTTTACTGTAAGACCACATTCTTATAAAATCGCTAGAACTTTACACAAATTCTTAGTGTGTTCTTCCCTATTCCTTCCTGTAATTAGAATATCATCTAAAACAATAGATATACTTGGCATATTGAGAAATATTTGTTCCATAATACGTTGGAACTGGGATGGACCTGATACAACTCCGTACGGTAGACGATTAAATGCAAATAATCCCTTATGAGTACTAATAACCGTATATTTCCGAAAATCTGGATGAATCACAACTTGCTGATAAGCTTGACTCAGGTCAATTTTAGAAAACTCTTGACCACCCTGTAAATTAGCAAATAAATCATCGATCCGTGGTAACGGATATTTATCCGCTTCGATAAAAGGATTGATAGTTATTTTGAAATCACCACAAATCCTAACACCTCCATCATTTTTTAAAATCGGTACTATGGGTGTTCCCCATTCCGAAAATTCAACTGGAGATATAATGCCCTCCTGGACCATTTTATCTAATTCCATCTCTACCTTGTTTCTTAAAGAAAAAGGAACCACTCTGGGTTTAAAAAATTTAGGTCTGGCATCTGGTTTAATATTAAATTTTAACTGAAATTTATTAAATGTGCCCAATTTGTCAGAAACTACAGTGGGAAAATCTTTCATTAACCACCCCATTATTTCATTATGTTTATCTGCTTCAATAAAATTTAGTTCCCTGAAACCCATATTATAACACCTAATAAAATTTCTACCTAGCAAGGCTGGAGTTTCTCGATGCATAACATAAAAATCCAAATTATTTGTTTGTTTTGAAAAAGTTACTGGTAAGTTAATTTTGCCCTTAGGATGAACCTTGTCTCCCGAAAAATTAACTAACGATACATTAACTTGAGATAACGGTTGTGTATTAAAATATTTGTTATATATACTAAAAGGTAGGACAGAGACCGCGGCGCCCGAATCTAATTCAAATTTAAACATTTTACCTCTAATACTGATATCAATATAAATTGGGGGATCATTATTTGCTGATATACATAATACAGATGATTCAGTTCCTTCTTCCAATAAATTTAAAAATCTATTTCTACATACCCGTTTTAAGTGTCCTCGAACGTTACATAAATTGCAGATATAATCCTTATAGGGACATACTGAAGGCGGATGTCTTTTAGCACACCTGAAGCACTTTTGAACACTACCACTGAACTCATCACGATTAAAATCCGAACTATGTCTCTGCATCCCTGAAGTTGAAGGTCTAGTCTCCTTAAATCGCCGTTCTTGTTGATGTGCTCTGCCATGTGATACTTGCAATATTTCTTTACTGCAACTTCCACTCCTTATTTGACACACCTCTCTTTCTTCTACTGGTTCCACTTTCACCACACCACACTTCTGCTATCTACTTCGTTAATGCCAGTTATTGCTGACTTCAGTGCAAATAGCGTATTCTTTACTTTTCCATCATTATATTTTGAAATAAACATAAATATCTGTTAATTTCGTTTCCAAATTATTTCCAAATTCACAAGTACCGGCTAGTTTTTTTATACGTACACTCCAATTTTGTATACTTTCACTTTTTTTTTTTCGAAGCACCATAAAACTTTGCCCTTTCTACCCACATTAAACAAGTTTTGTTATAGTAGCTATCTAGGCTTTTTACAATGACATTAAATTCACATTCTTCAGGTTTTTTAGGCACGGACAAGTCGGATAACAAGATATAAGCTTCTTCTGAAAGGCTATATAACAAAATAGCTCTTTTAATATTAACATATGTAATTTCTCTAGCGATGAAATATTGTTGTAGTTTTTTTATAAACACATTCCATTCACAAATTCTGGGATTAAATTCCAAATTTAACGATAAATCTAATTTTCCGTTTTTCGACATTTTGTATTCACTTATACACACTTTAAAAACGTTTTTATCTTCGTCGCCATGAGATGTTCGGCACAAAAACACTTGGATGAACCCAAAACAAATCTTTATTTGACTACATATATCAAATACAACTGGTTAATTCTTTTACCTGTAACTAACTAAAATATAATGCGATAATTAGCAATACATGAGCGTCGCGAGTGGGGTTTATAATTACATGGCCAATACATTACAGGTTTGGATATAGAATTCTCTATTTTTTTAATTGTGCCGTTTGATACCAGTACAAGTTTTCAATGCATCTTACGTGTTTTTGGTATATACATATCAAGTTTCTTAAGGATCTGCATTAACTTGTGGTGTTGGGTTGGATACGATCAAACTCTTTTTCTTAATCTAAAAAACATAGAACACGTCCTTCCTCTGATGGTAACAATTTTGGACCAGCACCTGTGTTGCTACTATTGCTTCTCTTGTTCCTAAACCTTGCCTAAACCCGAACTAAGAATCACTGACGTCCCGTTCACATTTTTTGTATAATCTTTGACGTAGTATTTTTAAGAATATATCTTTAAAGTGTGACTCATCAGGCTAATGAATCTGTGATCCTCATAAAGTTTGCTCTGTAAAGTGGATACCGTATTGTAAGCTCCATATAACCCATATTCAAATCAATTGGGTTTTCCCAGTGTTCTTAATTCACTCATCAAACTAGACCAAGTTTAAATTTAAACCATTTACCTTAACCCCGACCCCACTTACTTCTACAATCCCGGCATTGAACCTTAATCGAGTCTTTATCAAATAGATAAAACCGGAAAATAGTTATATTGAATTAAAAAGACCTTGTAGTACAAGGCGCAAATTAACATGCCATCTTAAAATTAACGTTACATGTTACTACTACACATCCATTGACTAATTTGATCATTCAGTCAAGGCAAGTTCTATTTACCAAAATAAGACACTTATTTAGTAGTTTTGTGCCAAGGTTAAAGCATTTGAATCAGCTGCGATCCTAAGTTCCCTAATAATCGCGAAGGCTAACTTAGGAAGCAATCTAAAGGACATATTTATTATTAACTTTACTTATAATAGAAATTTTAAGGGTGCTTATGATAATGTGGGTAGATCAGAACTGATAAAGGCACTACAGGAGTTCAAAATCCCATCTAAGATAATCGACGGGTACACATATGACTGACATACGAGAAAAGAAGTTATGAAAAAGAACCTCAAATATTGAAATCAGAAATTGAGTCGACAATAAAAAAGCTAAAATGTAGAAAAGCACAAGGAGAAGATGGAATAACCGCTGAAATACTCAAATAAATGGGAGAATTAGGGACGGAAGTAATGCTTAGAATTTGCAATGAGATCTGGAATACCGGAAAGTGGCCAAGTGACTGGAGTAAACTCACGTTTATTCCCATATATAAAAAAGGTTCTCCGACAGATTGCAGTAAATACCGTACAGTGGCGTTGATATCTCACGCGAGCAAAGTACTTCTAACAATCATCAATGAAAGATTAAAATCAATTCTCTTACCGCAAATTCCCCAAGAACAATGCTGATTCGTCCCAGGTAGAGTAACACGAGAACACATTCTTAATATTCGTCAAATTTAGAGTTTAACATAGAAACATATTTGTGCTTTGTTGACTACTCCAAGGCCTTCGATAACGTAAAATGGGATAAAATGTGGCATATACTTAAAGAAATGGGTACGCCAGAACATCTAATCTATTTATTACAAGAACTTTATGTAAATAACACCGCTAATGTATAAGAGTTAATAATGTGGTTTCGAAAAACTTTAAATTAAAATCTGGAGTGCGACAGGGATGTATAATATCCCCTATTCTATTCAATATATATATAGTGAACACATTATGCGTCAAGTTTTTGAGGAATGGCTAGGTGGAGCAACTATAGGAGGAAGAAAAATCAAAAACCTATGTTATACTGATGACACTGTTGTACTAGTGTCTTCACCAAACGAACTGGAAGAATTTATGAATAGGCTAGGAACGGTGAATACGGAATATGGATTGAAAATAAATATACAGAAAATCAAAGTAATGATCATCGATAGAATCAGAAACAACCAAACGGAGATAAGAAACTTAGCAGGTTACGAAGTGGTCAGACAATTTAATTACTTAGGCTCCGTTATTACTAACAGTGGAAGACGCGAAGACGAGATCCGTAGACGCATCATAGTGGCCAGATCGGCAAACTCACAAAAATATGGAAGAATACTGACATTACAAAAAACACAAAATTACGCCTTGTTCGAGCGTTAATATTTCCTATCGTCACCTACGCTTCAGAGACTTGGACCCAAGGGCGGATCCAGGACTGATTTTCGGGAGGGGCCATGAACTTTTTTTTGGGGAGAAGTACCGGGGGACCTTGGAGTAATTTTTAAAAATTAGGGTTACAATGGTGAGTTTTAAGTTTTCACACACTTTTGAGTGCCCTAAAGACATTCAATTATTAAAGCCAGTACCGATTCCTACACATTTTTCGGATCCAAGTGCAGTTCTTTCAACAAGTTTAATACTATTTTTCCCAATGCTTCTCCTCTCAGGCCTTGTTCTTCCCCTCTTTCTTGATTTTCACTAATTATTTTATGTTCTCATAAGCGTCAATGAACAAGTTCATCGAGGTTCATTGACGTTCATTGAACTCAGGAAGATGCTGTGGATAGGTGTTTTTTTAAGAGTCTTGTCTTCTGATGCGATTTTAAACCTTAACAATTCCCCTCATTGCTAGGTCCAACATCTTCGTCCAGAAGCAGAAGGCCATCATCACGATGGCCTCTTAGAGGAATATTTTGTCAACCTAAGAACACTATAGAACTATAGACTCTACTATTGATTGTAGTCTTTCTCTATTTTCTTGTATCTGTTTAGACCTCTGAGAGTCTATCTGGTTAATGACTTTTGCGGGTTGCTATAATTTTGTAGAAAATCCAGCCCAACCTGAACGCACCACTTGTGGTATGATGTATTTTTATGGGTTTGTATGGCTCCGTCTTTGCCCATGAGTTTGGCGAAAGATGTTAAAGGTTTCGTGACAAAGCTTTGCGCTGCCATCCCTTTATTGTGATCATATTTTTCATTAGAAAAATAAAACACAATACTTGCAAAACATTCCCTTATTAATGTGCGAAAGTACCAATCAACTCCTTTGTTCTAAGTGCTGGTGACCCAAGTAACGCTTTATTTCTTATTTATTCTTTGTTTGTACAGAATATGGAAATTGATACGATTTTGATAGCTGCCAAGGTCGTTCTAAAAATTGGCACTTTGTAAAATTATCAACATTTTGATTTGCAAAAAATCCTATGTCAGTCTTAAAGCTTCCGTTATTGCTTTTGTTCAATTCTAGTATAGAAGACATATTTATCCCCTGTTTTGTACATAATATGTGTTTGAAACTAAAAACATTTGAACTGCAAATATTTAAATTTATATTTTTTTAAATTCTCGGAGGGGGCCATGGCCCCCATGGCCCCCTCCCTGGATCCGCCCTTGCTTGGACCATCAAAAAAGCAGATTCAAAACGTATAAGCATTTGAAATGTGGGTCTACCGGAGAATGTTGCGCATACCATGGACCGCACATCGCACAAATAATTCAATATTAGCCGAACTTAAGGCATGGAACGAGTGATAGTTGAAGGCAACGTAGAGGGCAGAAGATCCAGAGGAGGATCTTCATTACGATGGTCAGACCAAATAAAGGGATACTCATTCTCCGAAGCAAAACAACACGCGCAGGAGAGAGAGAATTGGACATAAATAGTCAAACGACTTAGGTACATGACGCCACTACATTCTTACGAAGGGGAAAAGATAGAGGAGGAGGAGGGGAAGGAGGAAGAGGTATATGACGCTTCAGAACATTACAAGCTCAGTTAAGATTAATTAAAAGAAGAGCCAATACTTAAGAGTTCAAAAAGGTGTAAGACAAGGGGATCCTCTGTCCACCGCGCTGTTTAATTTGGCCCTTGAAAAGATAATAAGAGACAGCAATATGAATAGAGCAGGAACAATATTTAACACGAGTCACCAGTGTCTAACCTATGCTGATAATGTACTTTTGGCTAGGGGTAGAAAATAATTATTAGAAAAAATAGCTAAGAATCTTAGGCCGCAGGAAATATAGGATTACGGATAAATATAAATACAACAAAATATAAGGAGCTGAAGAATAAGCAAAAGAAAAGCAGAAAACTAAATATGGAAATTGCATTAGGGAGAGAAATTCTAGAAATTGAAGAGGTGGATGATTACAATTACATGTATCTGGGAGTTCTTGTTCTATGCGAAGAGAAAAGAAAATAGATCTACGAATAGCAAAAGGAAACAGGTGTGCTGGCAGTTTGCTTAAGAATAATAAAATCCAAAGGGGTATCGAGAAATACAAAAATAAAGCTGTATAAAACTATCCTGCGACCTATTCTGAAGTATGGGTGCGAGACATGGGTGTTAACAAAGAAACTACAACAGAAAATTGAAATATGGGAACGACGAATATTAAGAAAAGTATTTGAAAGAAAGTTGACAAAAATACGATGGGAGCGAAGAACAAATGCTGACATTTATTAAATGTTGGCCCAAGGGAGAATAAGCGATTTTGTCAAAGCTAGAAGATTGCAGTAGCTAGGTCATATTGTTAGAATGGAGGACAGTAGAAGGGTAAAGAACGTAGCATGGAGAACACCGAGGGATAAGAGGAAAAGAGGCAGACCGAGAAGAAGATGGAGGGAAGCAGATGCAGAAGACCTACAAGAAAAGAAGATAGAAAATTGGAGGAAACAAGCTAGAGACAAAAGGAGATGGAAGAGAATTACTAAGCTATGGGCCTGAAACGGCCTGCTTATCATAGCAACAAAATTTTAAACCAAAAACTGGATAAGAAAGCCCTGAAGTTAGTCTTCTCACTATTACAGAAAAAATCCAGTACATATATTCTGCTCTATGAGATATATAGGAAAGATATCAACAAAATTATATAGGCATTTGATATTGACAATGGAATTAGGCAAGGTGATGCCTTATTAACAACACTTTTTAATCTAACTTTAGAAGGTGTTGTTAGAAAATTGGATATGAACGGCTGTATTAATACAAGATTTATGCAAATATGTTCATATCCGTATGATGTTGCCATAATAAACCGCAACAAACGGGTATTAAGCGAAAAAGCTATAGAGCTGAAACGGGAAGCTGCTACGTTTGGTCTATATATTATGTACAGTGCTCTTCAGATAACACTATCCACCTTAAATAACTTCTAAACCACTGATTTTTAGAAAAAACGCAAAAACACGTCAAATGATAATTAAAGGGGGAGACATTATACCATATTTAAGCTTGCCGGGAAAGGCACACTCTCACCCCCGTATCATCCCTTATTTTTTTTTTAATTAATACCCACTTTTTTATTTCATATTTGATTCTCCTCTTTGTACTGATTTCAAAAATGTATAACACTTGATGCTTAAAGTGATTAGTTTATGAGAAAAATAAATACAAATGCAAGAAAATTGGATTGAATAAAAATGATTTTTTTAACAATTTTATTAGTGAAGTAACTGAAGGTGAATATGAGTAATTACCTCCGATTTCGTTGAAGCTCCATCGATTTGCATGAAAATTGGTGAGTGGTTAGAGGATATCTCAAGAAACAAAGGTGACATGGTGCCAACTTGCGCTTTTACCCTGGGGGTGGATGCCACCCCTTCTCGGGGATGAAATTTATTTTATTAAAGATAATCCCATAATTCGATGGAGGAACAAATTATAAGCAACATTTGTTATAACATAAACTTATTAAAATAAATCAAAACTTTTTGAGTTATTAAAGATCAAAGATTTTAATTTTTATGAGAAATATGCATGTTTTTAACCAATTTTTAATAAATAACTCAAAAACTACAAGTTTTTACAAAAAAGTTATTACTAAAATTAAAGCTAATAAAAAACGAAATAAACTCCTTACTAGAAAACCCTTTTAATGTTAAATGAAAGTGAGTTATAGGTAATTCGGTCAGTACCCAAATCTAAGTATGCAAGCTTAATTAACGGGAAAATAATGCATTTTATAACATAAACATATGAAACATTTGTCAAAGTACTTATAGTGCAGTCACTGAAGGTTTTCACCTCCGATTTCGTTGAACCTCCATCGATTTTCATGAAAATTGGTGAGTAATTAGAGGATACCTCAAGGAACAAAGGTGACATGATACCAACTTGCGCTTTTACCCTGGGGGTGGATGCCACCCCTTCTCGGGGGTGAAAATTATTTTATTAAAAATAATACCATAAGTCGATAGAGGGACAAATTATAAGCAAAATTTGTTATATAAAGTTATTAAAATAAATCGACACTTTTTGAGTTATTAAAGACCAAAGATTTTATTTTTTCGTAAAAAGATGCATGTTTTAAATCGGTTTTTTACGTATAAATCAAAAACTATAAGCTTTTTCAAAAAAGTTATTATTACGGAAATTAAAGATAATAAAAAATTTATTACATTCCTCACATAAAGAACTAAACTAATGTTAGTTCAAAGTGAGTTATTGGCAATTGAATGTGTATTTTTTTCGACGAGTACTCAAATCTAAGTATTCAAGCTTAAATAACGGAAAACGATGCAATGTATAAAATATTCCTGTTAAACATTTGCCAAAGTACTTCGGGATACCTATCAAATGAGCTTCAGAACAAGGTAATAGCGTCAAAATTAAGCAAGTTTTAATGAAAATAAAAGAACCGTTTCGAATTTTTTTTAAGAAAAAGTGAAAAATTAAACATACGCAATTTCCATAAAAATTAAAATTTATAGTAATCCTTACAAGAATTTCTTTACATTAGCATAAGTAATGTTTTCGATAATTTTGACCGGTTTAGAATGCGTATTTTTGAAAAAAAGATATAATTTAAAAAAATCATAATTTTTAAAATTATTGTATTTCTCATATTCTTTTGATAATAACTCCAAAAATACTCAATATACGTAAAAAATAATAGATAACCAAATATTTTACCTGTTTTACTATTTCTATAGGGTAAAAAATAACCGAGATAGAAACGTTTAAATCTTAAATTTTGCTGTGGGAACCATGCAACCGGGGTCATTGAACCTTTTATTTTTAAAAAGGTAAGGGGTTCAAAAGATTAGATTCAACGTGATTAAATATCACTTGCAATTAACTTTCAAATAGATTTTTGATAAATCTGATATCGTAAACACGAACGGAGTTATTAAAAAAAAAACAAAAACATTTTTTGGAAAAATTTTTAAAAGATAAATTTTGAAAAATTTTGGAGCATAAATTTTAACGCTATCAACATGTTCGGGGGCTCATTTAATAGATATTTTTAAGTGCTTTGACAAATGTTTAATAAGTTTATGTTATAAAATGCATCAATTTCCCGTTATTTCAGCTTGAATACTTAGAGTTTTTTACTCGCCGAAAAAAATATACATTCAATTACCTATAACTCACTTTTAGTTAACATTAAAAGGGTTTTTGTAGTAAGGGGTTTATTTCAATTTTTATTAGCTTCAATTTTGATAATAATAACTTTTTTGTAAAAACTTACACTTTTTGAGTTATTGATGAAAAATTTGTTAAAAACATGCATTTTTCTCAAGAAAAATTAAAATCTTTGATCTTTAATAACTCAAAAAGTTTTGATATATTTTAATAACGTTATATAATAAATTTTGCTTGAAATTTGTCCCTCTATCGAATTATGAGATTATTTTTAATAAAATAATTTTCACCCCCGAGAAGGGGTGGCATCCTTCCCCAGGGTAAAAGCGCAAGTTGGCACCATGTCACCTTTATTCCTTGATATATCCTCTAACAACTCATCAATTTTCATGCAAATCGATGGAGATTCAACGAAATCGGAGGTAATAGCTCATATCCACCTTCAGTGACTCCACTATTAGAAAAATATCTATTAAATGAGCTTCCGAACAAGTTGATAGGATTAAAATTTATGCACCAAAAATTTTTCAAAATTTATCGTTTAAAAATTTTTCCAAAAAATGTTATTGTTTTTTTGAATAACTCCGTTAGTTTTTAAGATATCAGGTTGACTTAAAAACCATTTGAAAGCTAATTCCAAAGACTATTAAACGATGGTGAACTTAATCTTTTAAACTCCTTACTTTTTAAAAAATAAAAGGTTAAATGGCCCCAGTTACATGGTTCTAGGAGCAAAATTTAAGCTTTAAACGCTTCTATCTCGGTTATTTCTTATCCTACGGAAATAGTGAACCGGGTAAAATATTTGATACAGAAAAAAACTAAAATTTGAATAAATATCATTTTTCACGTACCTATATGGAGTATTTTTGGAGTTATTATCAAAATAAAATGAAAATTACGATAATTTTAAAAATTCTGATGTTTTTAAATTGTATCTTTTTTTTAATGTGCATTCTAAACCTGTCAAATTGTTGAAATCATTACTTATGCTAATATAAAGAAATTGTTGTAAGGATTAGGTACCATAAATTTTAATTTTTGTGAAAATGGCGTATTTTTTATTTTTCACTTTTTCTTAAAAAATTCGAAAGAGTTCTTTTATTCTCATCATAAATTGTTTAATTTTGATGCTATTAACTTTTTCTGGAGCTCATTTGATAGGTATTCTGAAGTACTTTGACAAGTGTTTAGCAACATTTTTTATAAAATGCATGGTTTTCCAGTTATTTAAGCTTGAATACTTAGATTTGAGTACCTACTCGTCGAAAAAAATATACATTCAATTACCCATTTATCACTTTGAATTAACATTAGTTTAGTTCTTTAACTGAGGAGTGTATTCAATTTTTTATTATCTTCAATTTTGGTAATAATAACTTTTTTGTATAGAAGCTTATAGTCATTGAGTTATACGTGAAAAACAGTTTTACAACATGCATTTTTTTTACGAAAAAATAAAATCTTTGATCGTTAATAACTCAAAAAGTATTGATTTAATTAATAACTTTATATAAAGGCGGAAATACATATCCGCGCCGCGAACTCCGCGCCGTGTGTGCGCCGCGCGTTCGTGGCGCGGTTATTGTTCGTTAAAATTTTTCATTTTGACGATCCAGAGGAAACTTACGAACGTTTAGTAATTTTAGATAATCATGTCTCTGTCCTGTACTTCTACTACATCTTATTATGGTATTGTTCTGAAACTATTTTCTTGTGTCATCTTATGCAATTTACTATTTTATGTGGAATAAGCCACAGTTTGGGAACATTTCGGGAACTACCTTTTTCGCTTCCTACCTCCACCATATATTGGCTCTTAACACAGGGGAGTTCGTTCAGGGGGGCCCGAAAAAAAAATCTATCCTTAAAATATTCGAAATTGTCAGATTAAGATAAGGTAAGTTAAGTACATGCAAAAGAGTCTATATTTCAAAAATATGACGATTTGAGCGAGGCGTACGGAAATGGGTGAGTCAAAAAGTTTCACAAAAAAAAGCGAATATGTCGCGAAATGAACGTCAGATTGAAAAACTAAAAACTACGTGTTCAATATTTTTCAAAAATCTATCGAAAAATACCAAACTTGACCCCCACGGAGAGGGGTGGGGGGTAAATTTAAAATTTTAAATACAAATCCCGCGATCTTTCGCAAAATAAACATCATATCGAAAAACTGCAAAATACACTTTATCAATGTTTTTGAAAAATCTATCGAATGGTTCCAAACACGACCCCCCACGGAGGTGAGGTGGGGGGTTACTTTAAAATCTTAAATGGTAGACCCCGTTTCTTATTGCAGATTTGGATTGTTTGTATAAAAATAAACAACTTTTATTCGAAACATTTTTTTGAATTATGGATAGATGGCGCTATAATCGGAAAAAGGATTGTTGGAAATGGAAAATTAAATTAAAAAATGGGAAGTCCCCACTAAAATGGAAAATTTTACTTAACTTTTTTGGTTTTAGGACCTAATAATCACAACCCAATAGGTCGCCAAAGCGCTCGAGTGACTGCACATTTAGCATACTTTGCTCCCCTACCATAATATACCTACTTGTTCCTACAACCAGAAACAAAATTAGAGAACTATAGGTACTTCCAAGTCATGCGATACCTTTTTCGTTTTCCAGTGACACAATTGTAATGTATCTGCTTGTTTCAACTGCGTAGCTTCACTAGAAACGAAATTAGAGAACTATAGGTTCTTCCAAGCCCTGTGTTAACTTTTTCGCTTTCCGGTGACTCAATAATAATATATCTGCTTGTTCCAACTCAGTTGCTTCACCAGAAGCGAAGTTAGGAAACTATAGGCTCTTCCAAGATGTGCGTTACCTTTTTCGCTTTCCGACGACACAATTATAACATATCTACTTGTTCCAACTCCGTTGCTTCACCAGAAGCGAAGTTAGGAAACTATAGGCTCTTCCAAGTTGTGCGTTACCTTTTTCGTTTTCCGGTGACCCAATTATAATATATATGCTTGTTCCAACTACGTTGCTTCACCAGAAGCGAAGTTAGAAAACTATTGGGTCTTCCAAGTTGTGCGTTACTTTTTTGGCTTTCCGGTGACCCAATTATAATATATCTGCTTGTTCCAACTCCGTTGCTTCACCAGAAGCGAAGTTAGAAAACTATTAGGTCTTCCAAGATGTGCGTTACCTTTTTCGCTTTCCGGTGACATAATTATAATATATCTGCTTGTTCCAACTCCGTTGCTTCACCAGAAGTGAAGTTAGAAAACTACTGGGTCTTCCAAGTTGTGCGTTACCTTTTTGGCTTTCCGGTGACCCAATTATAATATATCTGCTTGTTCCAACTCAGTTGCTTCACCAGAAGCGAAGTTAGGAAACTATAAGCTCTTCCAAGATGTGCGTTACCTTTTTCGCTTTCCGACGACACAATGGGTGCGTTCGGACGACCATAGCGGCTGGCTGCCAGCAGAAATCGGCTGAGTGGTTGCATCCAGCCGTGATAGGGAAAGCTTAGTAAATCTCTCAGCGGCTGGCTTCCAGCGGTGACGTCTGACAGCTACTGCTGGCTCAGCTGTCCAGCCGCTGTGGTCGTCCGAACGCACCCATTTATAACATATCTACTTGTTCCAACTCCGTTGCTTCACCAGAAGCGAAGTTAGGAAACTATAGGCTCTTCCAAGTTGTGCGTTACCTTTTTCGTTTTCCGGTGACATAATTATAATATATCTGCTTGTTCCAACTCCGTTGCTTCACCAGAAGCGAAGTTAGAAAACTATTGGGTCTTCCAAGTTGTGCGTTACCTTTTTGGCTTTCCGGTGACCCAATTATAATATATCTGCTTGTTCCAACTCCGTTGCTTCACCAGAAGCGAAGTTAGAAAACTACTGGGTCTTCCAGTTGTGCGTTACCTTTTTGGCTTTCCGGTGACCCAATTATAATATATCTGCTTGTTCCAACTCCGTTGCTTCACCAGAAGCGAAGTTAGACTATTGGGTCTTCCAAGTTGTGCGTTACCTCTTTCGTTTTCCGGTGACCCAATTATAATATATTTGCTTGTTCCAACTCCGTTGCTTCACCAGAAGCGAAGTTAGAAAACTATTGGGTCTTCCAAGCTGTGCGTTACCTTTTTGGCTTTCCGGTGACCCAATTATAATATATCTGCTTGTTCCAACTCTGTTGCTTCACCAGAAGCGAAGTTAGAAAACTATTGGGTCTTCCAAGTTGTGCCTTACCTTTTTCGCTTTCCGGTGACACAATTATAATATATCAGCTTGTTTCAACTGCGTTGCTTCACCAGACACGAAGTTAGAAAACTATAGGTTCTCCAAGTCGTGCGTTACCTATTTCGCTTTCCGGTGACACATAATATATATCTGCTTATGAATGTTTTTTTGATATTGATAACTATTTCCGAAGCGAAAGTCGAAAGGTCAAGTAAACTTGATTTCAAACTCGAATTGTTGCTTATGCCCAAATAAAATAATAAATCTTATTTTTAATACATGTTATTTTTAGTACAACAATGAACTAACATTTTTTAAAAAGGTCCGCATGTACATTTTTTTATTTCAGCTTCTATTTCCGTTCAGATCGGATTTAAGTTGTTTCTTTAAATTAAATGGTTCTTTATTGAGGATCCCACAATAATGATTTTCCACGGTAAACATCAATTTCCTTCCGACAGTTCCTACCATTCCATTACTAACAAATATTCAACTCATGCGCGCCAAAACCAACAAACCACTCGCAAACCCGTCCAAATACGTATTGCGAACCATCAAAGCGTTTGTTGAAAAACCGACAGAATTTAGATCGTGGTGCGCCGTGTGCGTGCCGTTTGTGCGTCACTTGAAAACACGTACTAATCTGACGAACACGCTGCGCGCGAGCGGCTCGCACACCGAGCAGAGCGCATATGTATCTCCGCCTTAAAGATATCGAAATCAAGTCAAGTCAAACTTTTTTACAAAAAAAGTTTGGTTTTCAAGTCAAGTCAAGTTTGCTGAATAAAATCAAACTAGTTTGACTTGATGCATCTCTAATCCATATAACTCCATCTAACTGATGATCTTGTTACTAATGTAACCATAGAGTTCAGATAAAATTTACTTTCTTCCTGAGATTTGAGCAAACTATTCAAATGTTTTCAGTGGGTAAAATACTTCCAAAATCAGTTAAACATTTTTTTTCAATTGAAAATAATTTGCATGGGTAACAATAAACAGCTTTAACACTTCCGTATTATATTACCCAATCTCTCTTCGCTTCGCCTCCATTGGGTTTTACTCTATAAGATGTGCTTTCATTAATCGTCTATAGTCTATAACAAGCTTTGTCTCCAGCTTCATACATTTCATACAATTTTCTAAGGAATCACTCTGGTTTAAAAGTTATCACGTTCTTACAAGGTTATCAGGTATTTTGTAGTCTTTTTCTCTATTTCAAATAATATGTACCTCGATTATTATCGGACTTTTTTGTTAACAATAAAAGGAAGGGCCACATCATCGGGCCCCTGGTCGCCCGCCCCAAGCGCCCAGTGGATAAACCGGCACTGATCAAAACCTGGAAAGATTCATGATTCATGAGTAAAATGTAAGATGTATTACGGAGTACGGACTCTCTCTTAATATCAAAAGACGAAGTTTATGAAAATTAATTAACTATTTTTAATGGGAAATAAGCCACAATTTTACTA
The DNA here is from genome assembly GCF_917563875.1 of Diabrotica virgifera virgifera. Lineage (NCBI taxonomy): Eukaryota > Metazoa > Arthropoda > Insecta > Coleoptera > Chrysomelidae > Diabrotica > Diabrotica virgifera. The sequence goes on along the minus strand of NC_065446.1, from coordinate 109,829,274 downwards.
AAAAAATGATTTTATTAACGTTTCGACGTCCAAATAATACCTTGTGAATGCGAACAATTTTATTTAACTGAAACATCAAGACCATTAAACGTTAGAATAAGTGAACATCAGTCTTATATGAAAAATAGAGAATTTGAAAGATCTCAAATATGTTAACACGCATGGGATAATGAACATAGAGTTCAGTGAAGAGATTCAAGTATTATAGGCCTGAAAGAAACAGATAGTAAAAAGAGAAAAATCAAAGAAGCAGCTCTAATTATGCTAAATGAAACCAATTGTGTCTCAAATTCCTCGGTGGAATGCAGTAAGATGTGATTACCCATACTAAAAGAGAAAGTCAATAGAAAGAAAATACCACGATTAGTAAGTCAATAACATATCGAGTTAGTACATATTTTATATTTTAGTATTATTTATATATCTATGTATTATTAATATTATTTATAATTCAAAATAATATACAGTCGGAAAAATGAAAGAATACCCATGAACGAACATATAAAACACGCTGTATTTTCCTGTCACCGTGTCACAAAGAAATTGTCCAGTGCAAGTACATGTAACAATAATTATTACATGTACTTGCGCTGGTCAATCTTTCTGGTGTTTTATATGTTCGTTCATGGGTATTCTTTCATTTTTCCTACTGTATGTACATATTAAGGTCAGAATTTGGTATTAGTTTTGAGAGTAAACTAAAGTAAGACCTAACACTTACGATGTCTGGATAGTATCACGAGGTTTTTTCTTAGTTTTCCCTCGTGATTTCCTGTGAAATCTCTAACGTGAGAATTTTACTGTCACCGTTGTACCTATGTGGTTGTCTTTTTAAAGACAGATCACATGCTATGATTTTTTTGTGACGGATATTCTTGAGTTGGGGTTGATTTCATGTAATCGAATGAGCTATCTTTCAGTAAAGTCGTCCCAGAAACGCAACCCATAAATATTGGCAATATCATTTTAAAGACTTTTACTTTAAAATGTATAATATATAAATGAGTCATATCAAATAAATTATTAGAATAATTTTTTACTAAGCAACAACATTTTTGTTTAATTCATTAATATTTTTTGTATTTTGATAACGGCATCCAATTTGGACGTCGAAACGTTAATAAAATCATTTTTTTAGTAAAATTGTGGCTTATTTCCCATTAAAAATATGTAGTTAATTACAAAAATGCCACAAGAAAATAGCTTCAGAACAACAAAATTAGTACAAACAACTATAATACTAACGAAATCATGATAGTACAGGGCCAGCAGATCGAAAGAGTAAAAAAGTACACTTACCTAGGAACACTTATAACAGAAAATAATGACTACACTGCAGAAATCAAAGTCAGAATCGAAAGAGCACGTTCTAATTTTATAAAAATTAAAAAGATCCTAACATGAATTCTTAAATACGCCCAACAAAATGTTACGTATTCAGTGTACTTTACTATGGAGTGAAATCATGGACGTTAAATCTAGAGACAATGAGACGACTTAACGCCTTTGAAATGTGGACCTATAGAAGAATTATGAAGGTTTCCTGGGTAGATAGAGTTACGAACAACGAAGTACTAAGAAGAATAGGTAAAGAGAAAGAAGTTGAACTTACAATTAAAGAAAGAAAGCTACAGTATCTCGGACATGTGATGTGGGACGAAAAGTATGGCATCCTGCGACTCATAATGCAAGGAAAGATAGACGGCAGAAGAAGCATCGGAAGAAGATAAATTTCATGGCTAATTAACCTGGGAGAATGGTTTGGACGCAGCTCAAAACAACTATTTAGAGCTACTGTCTTAAAAATTAAAATAGCTATGATGATTGCCCACCTTCGTAGCGAAGATGGCACCTGAAGAAGAAGAAGATCATTGCCTGGGGAATAGCCCGATATTCTTCTACCAGGGCCATAACTGTACCAAATTTTCTGGAGGCCTAGGATGACGGCTAATACAGTCGGAAAAATGAAAGAATGCCCATGAACTGACATATAAAACACGCTGTATTTTCCTGTCACCGTGTCACAAAGAAAATTGTCCAGTGCAAATACATGTAACAATAATTATTACATGTACTTGCGCTGGCCAATTTTTTGTGCTTCACGGTGACAGGAAAATAGAGCCTGTTTTATATGTTCGTTCATGAGTATTCTTTCATTTTTCCTAGTGTAGCTATTTTCAATTCATCCTATCAATGCCCGATAGTATTGAGATCTGGGCTGCATGATGCGGGCCATTCTAATCTTATCAATCCAACCTCTATTTAAGATATTTATGTTTGTGAGTCAATCAATGTTTTTGTTTACAAAAAATTGTGCAGCTCTTCCAAGAAAAGAGATATTCGGATAATTCCAAAAGCAAAGTCTTAGTGATGCTTCCAGGATAATACGAATAGATTATGAAAAAAATCAGCTCTTTAATTTTTCCGCAAGATTTTTTAAAGTTGGGAGAAAATACAACCCTTGAACGCTTCCATTCAGCCCCGTATAATGCCATCTAAGCAAAATTTTTTTGTTACCGGAATAATAACAACGATAATAATACATGTACCTACAAACTTGTATAAGAATCTCGAAAATTGGAGTACAAATAATAAAGTTATAAGTTGTCAAACTTAATCAAAAATTTGCTCACTGTAAAAATCCCTCTGTAATTGCTTTTTCTTTTGGCTCTTATTGTCCTTAATGTATTGGTATAAGTTCTTGTTTGTTCTGAAAGGTGGTGTTATTCCTTCCTTTTTTGTATGTTTGGCTATTTGTGTTGATCTTCTTCTGCTTCTCTTAATGGCGCTAATTAATATTAATCTATCCACCTATCCATCTTTTACTACTATCCATCTTTTACAAGGCCTTCCTCTTGTTCTATCTCCTTGGGGCTTCCATCTCTACATTACTTCCACAGCTCGATTGTCTGGGATTCTTTGTAAGTAACCAAGCCAGTTTAGTCTTTGAGATTTTACAAATCTAACAATATCTGCGCTCCGCATTAGTTAATCCAGCTCGTGGTTCATTTTAATTCTTCACTAACCATCGCTGCAATGTGTTGGTCCAAATATCTTCGTTAGTATTTTGCGCTCAAATATTCTGAGTTGATTTTCATCAGTGGTTAAGAGGATCCGCATTTCACATCCATATGTGACCACTGGTCTAATTACTGTTTTGTAGATTCTAAGCTTAGAGTCACGATTCAGTAACTTACTTTTCATTAAGTCTTAGTTTAGTATGCATAAAAGCACTTATTACGGCTAAAAATCTGTACTTATATTTCTTGACTGGTGTTGTTGTTGTCATTTATTATTGAGCCTAGGTAGGTAGGGAAAGTTGGAGCCATATTCGAAGGTGTGATTGTCTACCTTCAGATTCTCATGTTGATTCAACTTTGTGCACTCCATATATTTTGTTTTATTTACTTTCATACAGTGCTCTTCACATAAAACTAGGTATCCACCTTAAATAACTTTTGTACCACTGATTTTTAGAAAAAACGCAAAAACACGTCAAATAATAATTGAAGGGGGAGACATTATGCCATATTTAAGCTTGACGGGAAAGGCACCCTCTCACCCCCCGTATCATCCCTTAATTTTTTTAAATTACTACCCCCTTTTCTATTTTAGATTTGGATTCTCCTCTTTGTACTGATTTCAAAAATGTATAACACTTGATGCTTAAGGTAATTAGTTTATGAGAAAAATAAGTACAAAAGCAAGAAAACTGGATTGAAAAAAATTATTTTTTTAACAATTTTATTACAACATTTAGAATGAACATTTCACTACAAAAATATTCAAACACTATTCAAAATGATTTTTGAAAGCTTGAATAATTATCATTGTTAAAAATTTTGAATAATTATTGTTAAAATTTTTGGTAGTGAAATGTTCACTGTAAATTTTATATAGTGCAGTCACTGAAGGTTTTCACCTCCGATTTCGTTGAAGCTCCATCGATTTTTATGAAAATTAATTAGTAGTTAGAGGATACCTCAAGGAACAAAGGTGACATGATGCCAACTTGCGCTTTTATCCTGGGGTGGATGCCACCCCTTCTCGGGGGTGAAAATTATTTTATTAAAAATAATATTATAAGTCGATAGTGGGACAAATTCTAAGTAAAATTTGTTAAGGCGGAGATACATATGCGCTCTGCTCGGTGTGCGAGCCGCTCGCGCGCAGCGTGTTCGTCAGATTAGTACGTGTTTTCAAGTGACGCACAAACGGCACGCACACGGCGCACCACGATCTAAATTCTGTCGGTTTTTCAACAAACGCTTTGATGGTTCGCAATACGTATTTGGACGGGTTTGCGAGTGGTTTGTTTTGTTGGTTTTGGCGCGCATGAGTTGAATATTTGTTAGTAATGGAATGGTAGGAACTGTCGGAAGGAAATTGATGTTTACCGTGGAAAATCATTATTGTGGGATCCTCAATAAAGAACCATTTAATTTAAAGAAACAACTTAAATCCGATCTGAACGGAAATAGAAGCTGAAATAAAAAAATGTACATGCGGACCTTTTTAAAAAATGTTAGTTCATTGTTGTACTAAAAATAACATGTATTAAAAATAAGATTTATTATTTTATTTGGGCATAAGCAACAATTCGAGTTTGAAATCAAGTTTACTTGACCTTTCGACTTTCGCTTCGGAAATAGTTATCAATATCAAAAAAACATTCATAAGCAGATATATATTATGTGTCACCGGAAAGCGAAATAGGTAACGCACGACTTGGAGAACCTATAGTTTTCTAACTTCGTGTCTGGTGAAGCAACGCAGTTGAAACAAGCGGATATATTATAATTGTGTCACCGGAAAGCGAAAAAGGTAAGGCACAACTTGGAAGACCCAATAGTTTTCTAACTTCGCTTCTGGTGAAGCACCAGAGTTGGAACAAGCAGATATATTATAATTGGGTCACCGGAAAGCCAAAAAGGTAACGCACAGCTTGGAAGACCCAATAGTTTTCTAACTTCGCTTCTGGTGAAGCAACGGAGTTGGAACAAGCAAATATATTATAATTGGGTCATCGGAAAACGAAAGAGGTAACGCACAACTTGGAAGACCCAATAGTCTAACTTCGCTTCTGGTGAAGCAACGGAGTTGGAACAAGCAGATATATTATAATTGGGTCACCGGAAAACGAAAAGGGTAACGCACAACTGGAAGACCCAGTAGTTTTCTAACTTCGCTTCTGGTGAAGCAACGGAGTTGGAACAAGCAGATATATTATAATTGGGTCACCGGAAAGCCAAAAAGGTAACGCACAACTTGGAAGACCCAATAGTTTTCTAACTTCGCTTCTGGTGAAGCAACGGAGTTGGAACAAGCAGATATATTATAATTATGTCACCGGAAAACGAAAAAGGTAACGCACAACTTGGAAGAGCCTATAGTTTCCTAACTTCGCTTCTGGTGAAGCAACGGAGTTGGAACAAGTAGATATGTTATAATTGTGTCGTCGGAAAGCGAAAAAGGTAACGCACATCTTGGAAGAGCTTATAGTTTCCTAACTTCGCTTCTGGTGAAGCAACTGAGTTGGAACAAGCAGATATATTATAATTGGGTCACCGGAAAGCCAAAAAGGTAACGCACAACTTGGAAGACCCAGTAGTTTTCTAACTTCACTTCTGGTGAAGCAACGGAGTTGGAACAAGCAGATATATTATAATTATGTCACCGGAAAGCGAAAAAGGTAACGCACATCTTGGAAGACCTAATAGTTTTCTAACTTCGCTTCTGGTGAAGCAACGGAGTTGGAACAAGCAGATATATTATAATTGGGTCACCGGAAAGCCAAAAAAGTAACGCACAACTTGGAAGACCCAATAGTTTTCTAACTTCGCTTCTGGTGAAGCAACGTAGTTGGAACAAGCATATATATTATAATTGGGTCACCGGAAAACGAAAAAGGTAACGCACAACTTGGAAGAGCCTATAGTTTCCTAACTTCGCTTCTGGTGAAGCAACGGAGTTGGAACAAGTAGATATGTTATAATTGTGTCGTCGGAAAGCGAAAAAGGTAACGCACATCTTGGAAGAGCCTATAGTTTCCTAACTTCGCTTCTGGTGAAGCAACTGAGTTGGAACAAGCAGATATATTATTATTGAGTCACCGGAAAGCGAAAAAGTTAACACAGGGCTTGGAAGAACCTATAGTTCTCTAATTTCGTTTCTAGTGAAGCTACGCAGTTGAAACAAGCAGATACATTACAATTGTGTCACTGGAAAACGAAAAAGGTATCGCATGACTTGGAAGTACCTATAGTTCTCTAATTTTGTTTCTGGTTGTAGGAACAAGCAGGTATATTATGGTAGGGGAGCAAAGTATGCTAAATGTGCAGTCACTCGAGCGCTTTGGCGACCTATTGGGTTGTGATTATTAGGTCCTAAAACCAAAAAAGTTAAGTAAAATTTTCCATTTTAGTGGGGACTTCCCATTTTTTAATTTAATTTTCCATTTCCAACAATCCTTTTTCCGATTATAGCGCCATCTATCCATAATTCAAAAAAATGTTTCGAATAAAAGTTGTTTATTTTTATACAAACAATCCAAATCTGCAATAAGAAACGGGGTCTACCATTTAAGATTTTAAAGTAACCCCCCACCTCACCTCCGTGGGGGGTCGTGTTTGGAACCATTCGATAGATTTTTCAAAAACATTGATAAAGTGTATTTTGCAGTTTTTCGATATGATGTTTATTTTGCGAAAGATCGCGGGATTTGTATTTAAAATTTTAAATTTACCCCCCACCCCTCTCCGTGGGGGTCAAGTTTGGTATTTTTCGATAGATTTTTGAAAAATATTGAACACGTAGTTTTTAGTTTTTCAATCTGACGTTCATTTCGCGACATATTCGCTTTTTTTTGTGAAACTTTTTGACTCACCCATTTCCGTACGCCTCGCTCAAATCGTCATATTTTTGAAATATAGACTCTTTTGCATGTACTTAACTTACCTTATCTTAATCTGACAATTTCGAATATTTTAAGGATAGATTTTTTTTTCGGGCCCCCCTGAACGAACTCCCCTGTGTTAAGAGCCAATATATGGTGGAGGTACATCTGCAGGGTACCACGTTTCTCCCCATATGATAATCTAACGCGCTCGAGTAACTGCAAAAATCCCCGCTTGGGCTCCCCTACCATTATATTTGTGTTGCCAGGAAGCGAAAAAGGTAGTTCCCGAAATGTTCCCAAACTGTGGCTTATTCCACATAAAATAGTAAATTGCATAAGATGACACAAGAAAATAGTTTCAGAACAATACCATAATAAGATGTAGTAGAAGTACAGGACAGAGACATGATTATCTAAAATTACTAAACGTTCGTAAGTTTCCTCTGGATCGTCAAAATGAAAAATTTTAACGAACAATAACCGCGCCACGAACGCGCTGCGCACACACGGCGCGAAGTTCGCGGCGCGGATATGTATTTCCGCCTTTAGGTTTGACTTGAAATCAAACTTCTTCAAACAGTTTGTAGTTTGAATATCATATTGAGCAACGTGTTCATTTCCAGGTCTCTCTGCTACTCCGCCAATGGCGGATCTAGAAATTTGTCTTTGGGTGGGGGGGATAAAGACATTGATGGTCGAACCGTTTTCTTCTTCTTTTTTTTTTCAAACTATAATTTTAAGCAATTTTTCAGTGATTTGGTGTTTATTTAAACAAATTTGCATTTTTTTATCGTAACATATCAATGGAAAAACAATGTTTTAATAGAAGGGACTCAAAAATGTGAATATTAGGCATTATAACAAGATTTTTATTTAAAACAAGTTTTTGATCAAATTTTAGTGTAGAAAACGTTAAAATACTGTTTTTTACATGTTCCTCCATTCCCAAATTATAAGTTCTTCGATTTGGCTGAAAATTTGCCCACACATAGCTAAAATACAGGACTTTAAGTGGTTCGAAGAATTTATCTAGTTTTACAATACAAAAAAAGTTACATGCAATAATATCAGAGTCAAAATTATATATAGTCCAGTCGGGTTAGCATTTGATCTTGCATGCCGAGCTACCAAGCAAGATTCTATTTTTCTAATCTTTAGGGGGCCAATAGTGTAAATTTAAAATCGTGAATGAATTCTGCCGTTACGTTAGCCGCCATCTTGATTTTAAAGGAGAACCGTTTTTGCTCAATATCTCCACCATTTTTAACTTTTCGACAAAAAGAGTAAGGACTGAAATTGTTAAAAATATGATTTCCTATAATTTCTTTCATTATAATTTTTTGTGCCATCAAAAATTGGATCAAAAACTTGTTTTTAATTAAAATAACTTGTTATAATTCGTTATAATGAATTTTTGAGTCCCTACTATTAAAACATTATTTTTTCTATTGATATTTTACGATAAAAAATGCAAATTTGTTTAAATAAATACCAAATCACTGTAAAATCGCTTAAAATGGTATTTTGAGAGAAAAAAAAGAAGAATTAAGCAGAAGCTATACACTAAGTTTCAGACAAATCTGAGATTTTGTCTGAGTGATTCACTGAACCAAATAAGTACGTAAATATAATGAAAAAAACATTAATTCAAAAACTGGCGCATTAACTTTCGTCCAAAGATCAGTATCATTGTTCCAATGTAAGTAGATACATTAACTAATGCTCAAAAACATTAATTTTTATGAATTAGTACGTTCATTCAATGTACTTTCTAGTTAAGAATAAATTTATCGGTACATTGAATCAATGTATCGGTACATTGAATCAATGTATCGGTACATTGAATCAATGGATCGGTACATTGAATCAATGTATCGGTACATTATTTCTTAACTAGAAAGTACATTGCATGAACGTACTAATTCATAGAAGTTATTGTTTTTCAGCATTAGTTAATGTATTATTACATTGGACCAATGATACTAATCTTTGGACGAAAATTAATGCTCTCCGTTTTTGAATCAATGTTTTTGTTCATTATATATACGTAGGTACTTTTTTGGTTCAGTGAATGTCATCTTCATGTATATTTGTATATAACATACAAATAGTTAATAAGTAAACAAAATGACGACTTAATATCTACATAAATATTACAAATTAGGTAGAAGCAACGATTTTTTGCCGATTCTCAAACTAATATAAAGTTTAAAGAAAAAAAAACATATATTTTTAATTATTACAAAGAACTTTTTCTAATGTAACTTTGAAAAAACTGAATACCTAAATATAACAGAAATTGATTCTTCTTATAAAATATATAAAAATATATATATATATATATATTTATATGATATAAAAAATGTATACCTGATATCGTGAAAATAAATACATATCTCTCTGGGATTAATTATATCACCACCCATACAAAAAACAAATGGTTGAATGGCATTTTTCTTTGATTTCAAAAATCTAATATATGATCCTTCGATCCTTGACTTCTTGCTGGATCTTCCCGATGTAAGAATGATTATTGGAAATCTCTGATTAGGAATCACCTAAAGATTTAATTTACTAATCTTTTATAAGATTATACCATTTAGAAATATTTTCAAATGCTTCCTATTTTCTTTTACTTATTTGAATCGCTTATTTATGAAAGGCCTCATGTCACTTTTTTTCAAATTTTAATTTAAAAATGTATAAAATGGCAATTAATTTTAGCTAATTGTATTGTCTTAGAACTGTTTTAATAAAGTAATATTAATTATAAATAAACACGGTGTAAATTCATCCACCAATCAAAACTTTCCCCGTAAAACAACACTTTTGTCTATAAAGGCCTTTTGTCAGCTATTTTCAATAATATAAAAAATACAATATTGATTTTAAAAAGTGTAACTAACATGATCTATTTTGAGTTTTAAGGTCCTTAAAATGTTTCGAAAAATCAGAAAAGTATAAAATCGTTTTTTTTTTATAAAACTAAACAGTTTTTTCTTGTTTCCCAAAATTTACATTTTGTGACAAGAGGCCTTTCATAAATAAGAGATTCATTTGTCGAATTAGCTTTTCAAAAAATTTAGGGAGAACAAACATTAATTAATACTAGATACATACATATTATGTAGGATTGAATAATGAAATAGGTACTTACATTCCGTAATGTCTTCATGGATAATCTTTTCAAATAAAAATTTATTTGTTTTATCCTGGATATGACTTTCACACTGAAGAAAGGAGATAATTCATTCGAAATTGCTGTTCCATCCATGAATAAGTCCATTTCCATTTTAAAATGCCACTCCAAAATCCATATCAATCTGCCAAAGTAGAAATAGAAGTACAACTTTTTTTTATAGAAATCCAACAAAATATTTTATAAATATGTAGTTAAAAATATATGTAAATACATACCTTAGAAAAATCAACCAAATCACTAGTGCCAAACACCGCTCTTCAGAGTCTGCAGGGTGACTGTCTGCTAGGAGGCTGCAACTGTTGTCATGTGATTTTTTTACACCAATAAAACACTTATAGAGTTTTAAGAATTGTATCGGTTTATGTACAAGATTATTGCTATAATGTATTGATCATTGATTCAAGTATATTACATTAAAACAATGATTGCGTTACATCAAAACATTGTATTGAGTTATTAATTAAAGTCGAAAACATTGATTTAATGTTACGAAAACATTGATTCAATAAACGAGTTCGTAATTTAAAGAACACTGTACATTAGTGTAACGTTTTATATCCGTTAATTTAACCGCATAAGCCTGATGTATAGTTTCATATATACAATGAACAAATTATTAGTATTATGAAAAAAGTCATTGGATAGATAAAACGATTCATTGAATTAATGATTCTATTCATTATTTTTTAATGAACAGAACTACATTGTAATAATGAATATGGTCATTACTTAATGACTACGTGTTTATAGTATTAACGAAATTTTCATTGAATCAATGTAAAAAAAGTCAATGATTGGCGTTCATTGGTACTATGTACAATATTTTTTTCAGTGTTTGACCTGGAATGTACCAGGTTTATAATCTAATATATTTAATAAAAAGTTTCACTTAAAAAAACTAACCAGTAACCAGATTAATACATTCAAGATATAAAGAACTTAGGAATTACTAAACGGGAGTCTTACAACTTGTAATATGAAGAAATGAATCTACACGGATAGTTTGACTTTCGAACAGGAATAAAGCACTTTGTTACTCCGAGTTCTCGCTAAAGGGAAAGGTGCAAAATGTCGCCTGTCAAAATTTTCAATGTGTTTTAAATGTAGATATTAATTTTTTTTAATCCTGTATTTTTGAAAAATTTAGACGCAGAATGAAAAATTACGTTATTACCGAGGGCCGAAAGTCCCTTAGAATAAATAATATCTAAGTTTCTTCTGAATGAAATATTTCAATTAAAAATCACACTGTTTTCCATTTTATTTTCACTCTGTAACTTATTAAAATAAACACTATAGCAGTTTTCAGGGATTTTCGGCCCTCAGAAATAATGTAATCTTTCATGCTGCGTTTAAATTTTTCAAAAATATTTATTAGTTTTCTCAGGATTCGAAAAAAATAAATACATTTAAAACACATTGAATATTTTGACAGGGGGCATGTTACGCCTATGCCCTTAATGGTTGCAAAAAAATACTACATATTTGGTTTATCAATGGACACTTCAAAATAATTATTTGGAGTTTTTATGACTTTCTTTTATTAACAGAGGCATTTATCTGATCGAAAACAACATCTGGTACCAACCTGCATTTCCCTGGAGAACAGGACAATACAAAAGTATTTCTAAAATTCAAAACTGACCATAGGGTTATTGGTTTTATATTTTTTTTTTTTTTCGGATACAGGCTACAAATAATTGTTTGGGTTTGGGTTTAAATTTTAAATAAATTAATGTAGATGCATTAAGTTTTCTTAATTATCCTAAATAGCGGGTTTATTGGGTTTTATTTATCGATTTTATTTGAGTTTATTTGATGATACCAATTCCTAATGCGTCAGGCGAGCGGTCTTTTCGGCTTTAAAAAGAATAAAGATACATATATTAAAGGTCATATTTGGGTCAAGAAAATCTAGAAGCATTATCACTATTGTATTATAGAAAATGAAGGAACTGGAGCAACTGAATGTTGATGCATAGTAGGTATTACTATGGCAGTTTGCTAATGCCAAGTCAAGAAATAAAGGGAGCTAATTTTTGTCTTATGTATTTTTTAGAATATGTTTTTTTGTTTGTCATGTGTTGTTTTGTAGAACTTTCTGTTTTTTTTTTGTATTTTTGAATGTATTATTTGGAATATTTGTTACGTTTGCTATTTTTCTTGTTTGTTTTAAAAAATTTATCGTATGGACTTTACAATAAACATTTATAGTTAATGCATGTGTTCTTTTGTTAAAAAACTGACAACGAATAGCAATGAAGGGGACTCCTAAGCCCCGGCGCATATTGAACCTAAGCGAGTCACAACCTGCGCCGGTGGGATGGGTGACCTGTGCAGTTATTTTCCTAGCGTGCCGCATATTGAACACAAGCTAATCCGACCGTCGGCTGTCGCCGTAACGAATAGAGACGGGCAAAATAAGTGCAAACGTGTAACGGTTACTATTGATACCGGTTCTCAGTGGTACTGAGTACAGATACTGATTACAAAATACTGATGTATCTGATCCTTGTACTGAATTGAGTAGGCAACTAAGAAACGGTAGTTCCGTACATGTAACTAGTAACGTTTTAAAAATATCTTACACGTCCCTAGTAGTCGTAGCGGTATGACTTTCGAAAACATCGAATTTGATCATAAGCGGGTGCATAAAAAGATATCTTACACTGAGTATTCTATTTCTACATACCTTTATAATAACAAGCATAAGTTAAACACTGCATTGATTGTGATTGCAAAAACGGTTTGCATGTTTTAAATAAGATTTTTGCTGATTATGTTTTTGCTAAAATATTAAATAACACAAAAAATACAATTCACAACCATCATTTAATTTTTAACGATAAACAAAAGTCTAATAAACATATGATGACAAGTTTAAAATTGATCGACTTTGTCGATAACAGTGTCATTAATAGATATTATTACCATGAATCATTTTCCAATGATTGTGTGGATTTAGAAATACATACCAAACAATTTTTTGATCTGTATAAAGGAGATCATAATTATGACACATTATGGTACTCCTTTAACTTTGATTTATTGGCTAAAGCCACACTAACTAGATACTTCACAAGAAATTAAAAATAATTAACATGTAAAAAATTCACTGTTTTAATCAGATATATTATATTCCCTACTATTGCAATAAAATATTAAAACAAATAAACAAAAACTTGTAGAGTAGTGCTGATTGATACAACAAAGCAATAAAATGTTATTCATTCAAGATAGTGTAAAATATATCGCCGCTTATTCATTTCAGATATTTCCATCTCGCAAACAAAAACACGTAAAAATATACATCTGGCGCTGGGTCACCCGTCCCAAGGCCCAGAAAACTGTACGCTGACGACAGGCCTTCCCAAGCTCGACCTGCGAACGCATGAACTGATAGTAGGATGCGCAGAACGGTCTACGCAGTCCGCCGACGCAGGTTGTGTCTGGCTTAGGATCAATTTGCGCCGGGGCTAAATCTCCAGTGCCCAGGGCCCGAAGTTAAGTTAAACCGGCACTAGGTTTTGTAAACTATCGGGTATTATTAATGCAAGCACAACATATCTTATTTATTTGATGCCCAACCGATTGCGAGCAGTCGTTGTTGACAGAGGTGGACATACCCGCTATTGAATTGTTTTTTTTTGTTATTAACTTTGTCATGTGTTAATTTTAATGCGTTTGATATTTTTAATTAAAAATTCTTCAAAGCAGTGTTTTTATTTACAGCTTTTACAAAAAAAGAGATATTCGGATAATTCAGAGAGCGAAATCTTAGGGATACCTCCGAGATAATACGAAAGGAGTATGAAACAAAATCAGCCCTTCAATTTTTCCACAAATTTTTTAAAGTTAGGAGAAAATACAACGATTCCATCCACCCTTGTATAATGCCATCTAAGCAAAAATTTTTTGTTACCGGCATAATAACAAACGATATCAATATAGACCAGGGCGCATCTGTAAAAATATTAGTACATTTGGACGTTGAGAGGTGACTCAAATTTTTTTGTAGAAATTGCTTGAAAATAACTCAAATAATAATATTTGAGTTATCCTCCCTCTCAAAAAGGTCCGGAACATTGTTTAAATAATCAAAATGTCAAAAAATGAAGGAAAAAGTCGATTTTTTCTTCGTTTTTTGATTATAACTTTAAAATTATTCATTTTCGAGAAAAGTTGTACTAACATAAAAGTTGCGGAATTAAATTTCCTACATATAGAATTAGTTATACATTTAAAAAATAGTCACCCTTGTTGCAAAATAGCAATAATTGCGAAAAAAACATATGAAAACAAGTATTCGCATTTTACGTTTTTCAACCATTTATGCTACACTTAGGACCTTCATATTTCACCCAGAAAAACTTTATGATACAGAAAAAAAATACTGTAAATTTCATTAAGATCGGTTTAATAGATTTTGCAAAATAAATTTTGCAATCCAGCTTTTGCAAAAAAAATTCATTTTTTCAAAATGTTACAGGACTGAAAATAAAGCAGATAACAAGTCGAATTTTTTTGCATATAGAAATGTACTGTAAGTTTCATTTGCAATTTGCAAAATTAAAATCGATTAACTACCACGGCGTCAGGATTTTTTTTAAATAAACATTAATTATTGGTGCTACGCGCAGGACAGCGGATAGTTTGCTCTGATTGGGCATTCCAATGACCTTTGATAATGATTGATACATTTTAATTTTTATTACATTTCGATATAAATAAATAAATTTGTTTATTGCAAAATAAAAACACATACTCTATCCATTAAAAGAACACTTTTTTAGCAAAAACTTTCTTTGTTTATATATTTTAACTTAATTATTTTTAAACATATGCAATTGTTTAAACAATATTTCACAAACAATAATAAAATTAGTTTGATTTTTATGGAATTAAAATATTAAAATACAACAAAATATAGAGTAAGAAAATAATATATTAGATAAATATTGGAAGAAATTTTGGTGGAAATCAACTTGTGTGAATCAACACCGCTGTCCTGTGCGTAGCACCGAAAATTAATGTTTATTAAAAAATTTCCTGACGCCGTGGTAATTAATCGATTTTAATTTTGCAAATTACAAATCAAAGGTACAGTACGCTTCTATAAGCAAAAAAAAATTCAACTTGCTATCTGCTTTATTTTCAGTCCTGCAACATTTTAAAGAAATTATTTTTTTTGTGAAAGCTGGATTGCAAAATTTATTTTGCAAAATCTATTAAAGCGATTTTAATGAAATTTACAGTTTTGTTTTACTATATCATAAAGTTTTTCTGGGTAAAATATGAAGGTCCAAAGTGTAGCATAAATTTTTTATGCGTGACTATTTTTATGCGTTAAAGGGTGACTATTTTTTAAATTTTTAACCAATTCTGTATTGTAGAACATTTAATTACGCAACTTTTATGTTAGTACAACTTTTCTCAGAAATGAATAGTTTTAAAGTTATAATCAAAAAACCAATAAAAAAATCGAATTTTTCCTTCATATTTTGACACTTTGATTATTTAAACAATGTTCCGGACCATTTTGAGTGGGAGGATAAATCAAATATTATTATTTGAGTTATTTTACAGCTATTTCTGCAAAAAAATTTGAGTCACCTCTCAAAGTCCATCTCAAAACAGATGCGCCTTGGACTAATATAATATGTACCTACAAACTGATGCCAGAATCTTGAAAATCGGAGTACAAATAATAAAGTTATACGTTGTCAAACTTAGTCAAAAATTATTAGTGACGGAATTTTGTGACGGTGAGTATATTCATGGGTGCCCGTATAAAAATGTTCAGGGGGGGCAGACATGAAGAGATTGCACATTACATTTTGTACACTATGGATAACAAAATATAGTTTAAAGCACCCGAAAAGCTAGGGGGCCACGGCCCCCCCTGCCCATGGGTATGGGCGCCTATGAGTGTATTTTCGTCTTTATCTTGTATATTCGTCGTCCTATGCACCTTTGTTTGTCTTAGTTGATTTAGAGTAACATAGAAGAGTTTTTGAATAACGTTGAAGCATTGCTTAATCAAAATTCAAAAAATTATCATTTTCAGCGCTTTTTTTAATTTTCTACAATTATCTTTCTACGGTTTCGTCAATTACAATCAATTGGGCCAATATTTAATATTTAATATCCAAAAATAGTATCGAAATTGCGTCAGTGATAGCAAACCAATTCCATCGTTTGAAATTAACTACTTCGCGTATACAATTATTATTAAAAATAATGTTTATGCGATATCAAAAGTGTAAGTGAATGTCACAACTATTAGATATAATATGTATTAAATAATGTGGATATAGTATTTTCGGTCAATGACCGACACTTTAATAAGATTTTATGTAAATTGCATAAACAAATAAATAGATAAAATTATTTAGGTACTTGTATAGAGTGTATACCTGCACAAATACGCCAGTTTTAATGATATAAAATTATTATAAAAGATTGCTTTGTTGTTACAAAAATAGTAACAAAACTAGTATACAGGGTGAGTTATAACTATTGGAACATACACCGAGAGAAAAAAATTCTTGACATAAAAAGACTTTATTTATATTTAAGAAAGATCGACTTCGCATATTGCCTAAGAAATATATCTTTGTTGTAAGATATAATCTTCTAAAATATTTCAAAAAAATTTTAATTTAGGTACCCAAAGAAATATATCTTAAATATGATTAAAGTATAACTTTCTTGCAAACTTCAAACTCATTTATCAGTTATTAGTCATAAGAATATATTTTCTTGACATTACAAAACTACTCTTTCTGAGCCATAATATTTCTTAGTAAGGAATATTGTTATCTTTCTATTATTAATTAATGTATTTAATGTTAAGAAATATATTTCGCAGATATAATCGTATATTTGGAATTAAGTTACATTTCTTGAAAATAAAGTGTTATTACACACGGCTAAATAAATCATTGTGTTAAGGTAAAATCATTCTTTATTAATAAAAACAGGATATAATACGTTATTATTACATACAAATATTTTCTTCACTCTTAAACCACTGGCTTCTATACAACAATAAACGGATGGTGAGGCAAATCCAACTTCCTCAATTTTTCCTTATTTTTGTTAATAGCACTTTGTATATCAGGAATTAACTAAAACAAAACCGTTATGTACAAAGAGTAAACTTGTAAGTAGTAATTTTTATTTATAAAGATACACTTATTTTGACAAATTTAGGAAATAAAAAAACAAATACATGGCGACACATAAAACCTATTAATTTTTTGGTATAAGAACGGTAGGTATCCGTAAAACAGTCTACAATCAAAAAACATTTCTTGGCATTTCAACAAATAATAATCAATCATATTTAGTTCAAACATGGCTTTATTTAACCTACCATCTTTGTTCATTTTTTTCTTTTTGTAAATGAAATATTAATTATTTATCTGTATAATATTAAGTCACCCAATAAACCTTGTTTAGCTAAATCAAGAGGAAAAATATAACCAATGTAAAACATTGAAGCAGACATACATATGTAATTTTATTTATTTATATAATATACAGCATACCTAATCATTAAGAAAATTTTATTACAGGAAAGTATTATTAGTTTACATGTTAAGTTATTTAATACCTATTAACTTATTCACAGTTTTCGGCAATAAAATTTCTTAATCATTAAAATGTTACTTTTTGGCTAACTAATTTCTTTATCACAAATAAATGAACAGAAAACATCCTCAGCGTAGCACACGCCATGTTTGATATAGCGTTAAATTGTATATTGTATATATAGAAGACGATACATTCAATAAACCTATTACAGTTTATACATAAGTATACACATTTTTATAAAGGTACTTACATGTATAAAGTTCTACCATTTCTGGAAGCCCCCAGTTGGTTAATAGCTCCTTTCAATATTGTTCTGAAGATATTATATTATATTTTTATTTATATGTATTATTCTCTTCGAGGTGGAAGTCAAAACGTCAATAAAATCATTTTTTAGGTTAAATTGTGGCTTATTTCTTAGTTAGAATAATAAGATCCTTTCTTTCAGAGTTGTCCACCATTACAGATACCTACCTAAAATGCAAATAAAGATACTATTATGTTTCTTTCAGAACTATTCGGACATGCAGCAAATTATTATTACGTCTTAAATTACTCAATTTACTTTTATTTAATATCTATGTACATACCTTCGAAATATCCGTTAATTTTTAAAGAAAACCAACAAACCCAAAATTCATCTATGAACAAGAACTAATGCGACGCCATCTTGCCAAACACTGACGATTAAATCACAAATAGTGAATAATAGTTAATCTGCGCAATTCTTTTGTGGAAGAAAATCTTTTTGCAAGTAACATTTCGCCTTAACGATAAAGTTTTTATTTTATATCCACAGTACTACAGACTACAAAGGATATTTCTGAAGAATTATTTCTTGTAGTTTAAAATATTTATTTGATTGCTAAAAAATTTCTTGTTCACAAATATAAATATGGGTTAACTCAACATATATTTCTTATACTGCAAAATATTTATAGTTTTCAATTTAGGAAAAAAACTTCAAGATAGCAAAATGAAAATCTAACAATTAATGCATTTCTTAGTATTAAAGAAATTATCTGTAAGTAATTATTGAGTTGTGTTTAAAAAACTCGTTTCTTTATATGTGAACCGGTATGTTTAAAGTTAATATAATATGTTAACTTTTAAGAAAGATGGCTCAAAGAAATCAGTGTTTTAGGAGAAAAGAAATTGTTCTCTCCGTGTAGACTCTCTCCCTCTCTTGTCGTTTTCCCATTACTGAGAATCGTGTTCCTCCAATACTCCTAACAATTTTGAATAAATATTCAAAATATAGTGGTCGGAATTTTTACTTGCGAGGATTGTTGCATGTCGGGATTCTGGCGTGTCGGTGTTTTGGCTGTCGGGATTTTGGCTGTCGGGATTTTGGCTGTCGGGATTTTGGGCGGCACCGTTTAAGACTATATATTTTTTGTCTTCATGGCTATATGCAAAATTAAAAAGACAACCCTATTAGAAGACCAAGAGGACAATCACCAACCTCCGAGGCTTCTACAATTTGCAAGCCATAACGGATGCAATTTATAATTCACGTCCCATCTGCTCAGCGCGGTAAAGTTCCAACGAGAATGGTTCCCTTCGTACTCCAATCAGAATAAACATGTAAATCAAAAATGAATAACCATTTTCAATTTCGTTGCAACACAAAACTACACCCGCATCACTATTCCAGTTCAATCAGAGAGTGCAGCAAGCACCTCTACCGGTTTCGAAACTTATTAGTCTCTCATCAGGAGGCACATATGCTGCTCTCTCTGACCCAACTAGGACAATACCCGGCGTGCAGTCACGCATTGCAACGAACGAAATGTCAGGGATTCCCTAGCGGGAACTGCTAGCAAAAACTAAGTTTTCAATCTAATAGCACATAAAGCAACATCCAAAAATGTTACTCTATATCCTACCAGATTGAAAACAATAGGAACCTTCTCTGGTAACACCTCCGAGGCTTCTACAATTTGCAAGACATAACGGATGCTGAGACTAAGGAAGATGAGGAAATTTTACAATTTATAATTCACGTCCCTTCTGCTCAGCGCGGTAAAGTTCCAACGAGAATGTGTCAGCTGACACCTGAAGAATCGCTGTTTTAAAGGTATCGATGGCTTCTTCTGACGACTGGAATCGCTGCCACGCATTTAATTCTTAATATTTGGGAAAGTGAAGAAGTCGTTGGGACTTATTTCGGGACTATGCAGTGGATGATTTTGAATTTTAAAAAACTCTCATATTGTCTTTTGGGCAGTGAGAGCACTTGACTTGTCCTGATGTAGGATGATTCGCCGTTGTGTGTTGCTTTGTCGGAGTTTCGCAATAATTTCTAGTAAACAAACAGTTATATACTAATCAGAAGTAACCGTTCTTCAATCTTCTAAAGCAATTGTTGCCACATGACCAGATTTTGACACAAAAGTTAAGACCATTTTCTTTGACACACTTCGAGATTGGATCACTTTTGTTAGTTTTTCCTCATTGTGAAACACCCACACAGCGGATTACCGTTTATTTTCAGGTTCGTAGAAGTAAATCCAAGATTCATCGCCACTAACAATACTATAAACGTTTTTTAATCTTTCTTTGTTGAACCTTTCCAATGTTTTTCGACACCAATTGACGCGAACCGCTTTTTGTTCTTCAGTACGCCAATGAGGGATCCAACGGCAAACCAACTTCGTAACACCCAGTTCTTCATATAGAATCTTTTGGATTGAGGCTTTTAAAATACCCAAAGATGCCTCTATTTCCCGGTATGTTACACGGCGGTCATCATTAATTAACTGACGAACCGCGTCAATATTTTGCTGTGTGACTGGTGTTTTGGGTGGACCTGGCCAGGATTGGTCTCTAAGACTGGAGCGACCACATTGAAATTCGCAATACCAGCGGGAAATAGTTGACTGGTGTGATGCTTCATTCGCAAAAACGCAGAAAGCATTTCAGTGAGACATTGCTGTTGGGATAATCCTCTCCGAAAATTATAAAAAATTATTGCTCGAAAATGTTCACTGCTAAGATCGATTTTTCGACCGACTTACTAATTTCAAAAATTCACTGTATCTACCCGACTTGTTCATTCATTCACTGATCGTCTTCCTATTGGAGAACCGTCTCTCGCTTTCCTACTATTTCTATTTGTTCTCATTCGGCTTGTGTGGTCATTCCATTATATTCTTCGGTTTCTTACCCAGTAATTAATGTTGTCCACCTTGCCTCTCCATAGTATATCTGTACTTCTAGCTCTGTCCTATAGAGTATTACCATCCATTTTTTGAAGGGTTTTCATCTCGGCTGTTTCCAGCAATCTTTTTGTCCTCTCTGTGTCGGGTCGTGTTTCTGCCGCATATGCCATTATTGTTCTGATGGCTGTTTTGTAAATTCTGCGTTTCGTTTCTTTTCCGATATATTTATTTCTCCATATTGTATCATTCAGGTAACCTGCGGCTCTGTTTGTGTTTGCCCTATTCACTTGATCTTCTACTTCTGTTTCGAGCCTTCCGTAGCTATAGTCCGTCCGCTATAACTTTTCCCATGAGGTACGATTCATTTTCAATCAAATTAAGTCAAAACAGAAAGTGAAACGTACGTCGATGTGTGTAGTATATAGTATACAGTATACAAAATGTATATACATATCGACGTTCGTTTCAATTTATGTTTTGACTTAATTTGATTGAAAATGAATCGTACCGCATGGGAAAAGTTATAGCGGACGGATTATAGATAGTGTGATACCTAGATATTAAAACTCCATCACTTGTTCTATTATCTGACTTTCCAGCTCTAATTTACATCCTATTGGATTTGCTGTTATGTATAACTTTATAACCATGCATTTTGTCTTTTTTGGGAAATTAACATGTTAAATTTTCTGGCGGTTATGTTAAATTTGTTAAATTAGTACAGCATACGTCATACGTTGTAAATCATATTCACTTTGAGAGATTATACTATTATGTTTTTATAATACAATTTTGCACTATAAGTTTTTCGAGAACTAGAAGAATGAATGAATTATTTAGCTGAAATCATACACCCTGTAAGGTAAACGAACTGTACAAGTTACTTGTTATGATTCTATGAGTTGCTAATAGTAGCAAAAATGAGAGCACATAATATGCAAATCACACCTGAAAATATATCATGCGTGCATTATATATTGTATCACACTCCTCTTATGGGTATTATCTAAAGGCTAATAACCTTTGGAAATGCCTTTTGATCTCATCAGAAAAAATTCCCTTTCACTGTACTGTCTTGTCACTGCTCTGGAATACTTCCTATTGTCAATAAACAGATGCGGAAAACGTATTATATTATCTTGTACTATATTCCAATTTGCACATGTACAGTGTGAAACTAGTATCTTATTTCATAATAAAAGTATCAGAATAAATTTAGTGCCAAATTCACTTGAATTATGGAAGCGCTAAAATACCACATGATTGGAGAAGTTGCGTTTTACTATATGTGCTCACAAATACACCTTCTTGTAAGTAAGTAGTGCTTATCCGTTTCGGATGTTGGCGACCATCATGACAATCTGTACTTTGCACACTGCTACTCTGAAAATACATATGTGTAGAGGAGAGTAGGGTATTATGGAATAGTCCGGAAATATGGAATACTGACTTTACAGTTCTGTCAGGAGCTGCAATCGTGTGGAAATAAATACCACGAATTACCGAAGAATACTCCCAATATGTTATTCTGCCAGAGTTGACCGCTTGTTGTGCAACGTGCTACAGAAAAAAGTTTGTTTTGTGACCTTCAAAAATTTTTGAAGGTAAGTTCTTAAACATTTTAATCTACTACTATACATTTGATTTAAACATTGAGCTCAATCATAATGTAAAGTAAAAGAAGTGTAGTTTTGCATAGCTTGGTCGTTTGTTAGCTAATAGTGTTTTGTCCATCAGTTTAAAGGATATTTTTCCAAGATGGCATGTCGGTCATTATGGAATAGTAGGAAGAATTATGGCCAGCTAAAGAACCAGAAAATAAAGACTTGAATGTATCTTCTGTAGTGGAAAATTCATCGAAAATTAACTAATAGAGGCAGTCCCGGATTAAGAATCTTGAGGCCCCTAGGCAACCCAAGCTATGAGACCCCTTAAAATTGATGCGTTCTAAAATTGTTGCCCAAAACTCATTCATTACGAATGTTTCTTTTTTTGACATTTTTTTTCAACAAATACTTTGCCTCTTGAGGGGTTTTAATCCTATTAAGTAGTGTTTTCAGCAAGAGAATGCACAGCAGATTTAAAGACGTTGTAACCTTTAGACAAAGCTCTTGTTGCGCCAGTCCTTGCACTCCATCTAATGCTGCTTGTTCTTTTAATGACTAGATCGTAGCGAATGGGATCGCTTAGGGAAGTTCCATTTAAGCATTTGATCATAACTTTTCAACGGTGGGTAGAGGCTGAAAATAAAGTTGTACACGGACTGCAACTGCTTTCAGCACCACTTACTCCAACTAAATTAAGCGAGTGTGCAGCAAAAGGAATGAAAAGTTTGTTAATCTTAGATAAATGAGCCTGGATACCATTATATTTGCCTGACATGTTTGCTGAATGATTGTCCCCTCATGTCGTTTACATCAATCCCACAGTTCCCACGGTTAAAACAGCAAAAGAAAGATTTTCTCCAGTATGATTACTTATGGGTATGAATGTGAGATAACCCTCATTCACTTTACCATCTGCTGAATTTACATATCTTAATAAATAGTCAACTGGTCAATATGAGACAAATCTGGTATTGAATCGAAACTCAAGGAGTAGTATGTGGCTTCCTTAATTTCTTTAACATTGTATTTTAAACGTGTTTTCCCATTACTTCTTTTATTTCTTCCCAGATCTTTGAAGATAAGTAAGAAGGCTTTCCAGTACCCCTATTGCCATACTTAGCTTGAGAGCTTAGAGAGGATCGTACTCTGCAGGTAGCTCTAAATTGCCTAAGTAGTTCGTATTATTTTGTGAACGAAGGAATTCTGTATCACTTGTAAACGCTAATCCGCAAGAAGATATAAACTTAACCACAGAGACTACTCTTTTCAGAACTTGAATCCAGTAATCTCGTTTTTGATTAATTAAATGAAATTAAATTTAAGTTGAAATTTAATTTCCAAAGAGCTGTCAATTCGACCATGAAGGCGCTGCCTGTCGATGAGTGTTCGCCAAATGTTCGCCATGTTCGCCAAAAAGAATACATGGAAAGCAGTAAACATTTCCATTTGAAGGAGAGTACGGTAGCCAATCTCTTTTAATTTTTGTTACACTGATATATTTTCAAAAAATCATAGATTGGGTAAAAAATCTTGTAAGGCCTTCAAAAATTTTTTTTTGATACTGACAAAATTCCATCAAGATTTTTCCATTCTGAAGAACCTTTCCCAATACAAAATTTTCATATATGTCTTCAGTTATGGCATTCCATAATCCTATGTTGTTTCCGAATTCTGGACCCAATTTACCTTTAACTTTAATTTCTAACTTAGTTTTGGTTTCTGGTTCTTTTCTTGAACTGGAATATAACTATCATTGTTACAGAAGCTATGTTTTCTCAGCCATTTCTATCACGTGCATTTTCATTTGTTGCAGCTTCTCTAGCCGTGGATTTCCGTTTGAAATCGAATTTATGGTATTGCGCGATATTTAAATTTTTCAACATACCGCACCTCCGCTCAAGTAGTGTCAAAACTCAAAAAATAAATAAAAACTGTTTTATTGCACCAACAGTTTAATAACACTACAAAATATTACCTCAAAAAGTGTTACGTCGTTAAATGACACTAGAATCATTATATGATTAACCAAAATCAACAGTCCATCGAAAATAAACAGTGCCACATATCGACTTGTGCAAGGCATTTGTTCATCTAAGATGTGTATAAAGCGTCGGTTGTCGAGTTAAGACAGTATATGTGATAACTTTATTCAAAACAATCTGCGTATGTACTAAAGAAAAGTGACACATTTATCACTTATTTATCTTTCTTTTTGCAGTATTTTTTGTTGTTGTTAATTTTATTTAAATTTACATCAGATAATATTCATATTATATTTTGTACTGCAAGAGCCAATTTTGATAAATAACATTTAGACAATTTTTCGTTATTTTATCTGTATAGTGTCACAACTCAAAAAAAAATATTGTTTTAAAATATTATTAGCAGAATTAATACACTATTTTGTAGAACTTCAAAAACCTTTGTAACTGACTAAAATAGTTATTATACTAATTTTAATAGTTTTTGAATTAAACCCGGAAAAGTTCTAGCACAAACATTAAACGTCGTTTTCTAGATACTTTGATTTTTTGACTTATGACACTGTTTGAGCGGAGGTGCGATATATGATTTTTTCGTTTTGGACCCTACGAGGCACCCGTTGGGACCGAGGCCCCTAGGCAACTGCCTACTTTGCCTATTAATGGTTAATCCGGCACTGAAGAGAGGATTTGGATTCAATGCTTAAACTGTTCTTTGTGGACCCACCTTGACTGTACCGGAGCAGAGAAAGAAGATTATGTGTATGATTTTTGTAAATAGAATAGAAGCAGTAATGACTAGCATATAATCTTAAAAATATAGTTTTTATAATTGAAAATATTTCTTTTCAGTTAATGTTTTATGAACTCTAATATTTTTTCAATGGTTGTAACACGTATTCCATATTACCCGACTATTTCATATTAACCTCCATTTGTAACTTTTTTTTGTAATAAATATTTTTATGAAAACAAAATAAATATTTCATTTCTTACAAGTGTTAATTCATTGCAATAAGTTATAGTATGCAGTCATGATGGTTTTGGGGATTTTTATTCAAAAAAGAGTAAGTTATTTTTTAAAATGTAAATGGTATTCCATAATACCCTCCTTTCCTCTAGTTGTTGTGTTGAACCTCTTACGAAGATTTTTTAGCCAGAAAATCGTCTTCCTGGTCCACGTTTTCCTTCTACTTTTCCCTGTAAGATTAGTTGCAGCAGTCCAAATCTTTCAGTGTTCCTCATGATGTGACCGAGATATTCGATTTTGGCTGTTTTTTTATTGTGGTTAACAGCCCTTTTTCGTTTAAAGAAGTCAAAAAGAAATTTTGACACCAACCAGATACAAAAAGAGACCATGGATAATGGAGCAAATTGTAGATTTAATTTAAGAACGGTATCAACATAAAAACAAAGATAATCAGATGTACAAAAAAGTGGATAAACAAACATAACATTCAAAATTAAGTAAGCAAAAGAAGAATATAATTAGAATATTTGGGTATCACATTAAATAGAACTCAACTCTATTTTCGAAAAAGCCCTTAACAAAGTAAAGCACAAAAAATTAATCCGAGGACAAAAAACATAAATAAAAGGGACTTAAGAATAATAACAAACCTTTACTGGAATCAAAGGGCACAAATTGTAATAGAATAGAAATATGCTTTATTGTCACTGAAAATTTTTACAATTTTATGGACAAAGCTTACATACAGTCAAAAGAAAACATAATATCAATAACAAATAACAACAAGTACAATTTACTAAAATAAGATAAATCGTCAATATATGTACAGTATAATATAAGATATAAAAGCCAAGACAAAAACAATTTATTGCAAAATTTATATAAATTGCAAATTGAACATACTTACAACAAATATAATAAAATACATAAGACAAGTTTATGCTACTGCGTATGAAACCCAATTTTCTTAGTTATTCATTAAGAAATTCTTCTATTGAATAGTATGGTCTTTTAGATAGATAGGCTTTTGTCATTTTACGGAACTTTGGGAAAGATGTTACAGATTTAAGTGGGCATATACTAGTTCGCTCCGGCGGCCAGATTTTAATACCCTACAGAAAAGGGGCATAGGTAAATTCGCTCCGGCCATATATTTCTTAGAAAAGATAGTTTAAAAATGCCTTTACTGGGTACACAATGAATAATAATCAATAGCCAGGGTCAGCGTATATAGACAATATGTCCTTCATAAAGCAGGTATTTTGATACATTTTATTAATAAAAATTTTAATAAATATTTCTCAAACTTTGTATTTACCTAAATATAAAACTACTTCTTACTTAAAATTATATTAAAATTATAACCATATTATCATGTCAGTATTATGATGTTAGAGCTCATATTCCCTTGTTCAATATTTGATTGGGTTTTTACGTATAAGAAATTGCAAGTGATATTGTGATATATTTCTTTGAAAAGATTGGTAATTAGTAGTCACCTGAAATTTTATGATAAGATAGAGGAGTGGTGCAAATCTCATCAGTATTACTTTAGTTACGGTTTGAATGTCTTCAGTTCATGATGGAGAAATCTGAAATAAGTGAAATAGGAAGTCTATGGTATTTATTGACAATAATAATTACAAGTACCTACAACTTCCATAAAATGCTTGCTAATAATATCAAACGTTGGCAGTGTGCAGAAAGAAGTTGCAAAGCATTTGTCAAAACTTTAAATATTTTTAACGGTATAGTTAAATATACTCTAAATTCACAATCAAGATGCAGTAGAAATAAACAAACCAAGACACGTTAAATGTTACTAGGAGCACTTCCAAATCATAATTTACAAAGTTTGTACATTGTAAATTATGATTCGGGAGTGCTCCTTGTAACATTTAACGTGTCCTGGTTTGTTTATTTCTACTGCATCTTGATTGTGAATTTTCAGTAGTGATAACCACACCCACGAAAGTTTATCAAAAACAGCGTTAAACCGGCAAGAATTAAGTAATGGTGTTAAACGGAAGGCAATTAACGATTTGTGTGAAAAACCATTGAAATTGATACACAGCGAAATTAAACAAGCTGTACTTTTGCTAAGCATATTATTTTTTCAACGAAATAGATATTTTTTAGTTAGATATTTGAGAAAAACCGCACGAAAACGTGTTTTTTTGTCGAAAAATAAATATTTTTACTCGCTAATAACTCGAAAAGTACATATTAACTTAGTTAAAAAACTCTCTAGAACAAAAATTGCTTAGAATTAGTCAATTTATCCATTTTTGGACTTAATTTCAAAAGTATGATTCTCACCCATGAGAAGGGGTGAATGTCACCCCCAAGTAAAAACAGCCAACGGCACAAGTCCAACTTTGAACTTTGACGTGAAGGGTAAGTAGAACCTAAAACGAAATTTTCAAGCAAATCCGTCGTAACGCAGAAAATTACACTCCAAAACGGTCATTTATTAGGCTAAATCTTAATAATCTAATTCCACTGTCTCATATATTTATATAAATATGTAACAACCAATATTTTATACAATTTCTGTATAAAATACAAAAGTCTCAGTACCAATTTGGCCAATATTAATTTTCCTTGAACTTAATAGATAAATACTTAATCCGCTTAACAATGGGAGCGAACTAGGTTATGGTTTTCGGAGCGAACTAGTATGTAATTAAGAGGGTTTTTTGGCCTTGGGAGCGAACTAGTGTGCTCCGATTTAAGTTGTAACGGGAGATGGTTGTACAGTTTCTTTGCGGAATATAATATAGATTTCTTTACTAACTCAGTGGATGGAATCGGTAAATAAATGTCGAAGATTGAATTTCTGGTGGAGTAAAGATGATTGGACCTTGCTGGAAAGACATGAAGGTGTTTACGAATTAAACAAACCGTTTCTAGAATATATAAAGGTGGAAGTGTTAAAATTCCGTGATCTCTGAAGTAACTTCTACAATGTGTAGATCTTCTGAGGCCAAACAGATATCTTATTGCTCTTTTTTGCAATTTAAAAATAACATCAAATTGAGCAGCTGTACTAGAACCCCAAAAAGGAAGACCATATCGAAGATCAGACTCGAACAACGAAAAATATGTTATTTTAGAAGATGCTAAAATGGGTTCCCTTGAGACAGATCTTATTGCATAGCAAGCTGAGGCGAGTTTCTTACTTAACGAATCGATATGAAGGGACCATTTGAGGTTGCTGTCTAAAAAAATACCAAGAAATTTTACAGAATCAACGGTACTGATCTGGCTGTTATTAAGAGGCAAAGGTTGAGGAGCTCCTTTATAGGATAATGCTACTGTTTTATTTACGTTAAAAGAGAGTAAATTAGAGTCAGACCAGGTCTTTATCGTCAGTAGATCCGAAGTTATAGTTTCATGAAGAGATGCAATAGTTGACTTGCTCCAAGTGATACTGGTATCATCAGCAAAAAGAAAAATTTTCCCATCGATTTTTAAATTAGTGATGTCATTTATAAAGATAAGGAACAGAAGAGGACCCAATACTGTTTATCCATTTCGGGATTTATCTTGGACATATATTTTTTCACACCCGAGATGGGGCGAAACTCACCCCCAGGGCAAAAACACACATCGGCACCATATCACTTTTTTTCTTTGACATGTTGGCTATGCCTATGCCAAATTTAATGTCAATCCAAGCGGTTCTTTAAAATTTAGAGCAAAAAGCGTGAAAGAATGTACTATAACTTTTTTTTTTTGATTATTTGCATTGCTAAAAATTAATTTTTTTATTGTAAACCAAAGCTATAAAGACATAGTGTTTCCCGTGCCCAATGCATGCGTTTTAATGTACGTAATCTACGTAGAATTTGTCTGTATGCGTTCGACTCGTTCGACTTCAAATGAGAAATGCATTGAAAACATAATTCAATCACTATGTGTTTATAGCTTTGTTTAATAATAAAAAAATAATTTTTGGCAATAAAAATAATCAAAACCGATATAATTTGACTTGAACTTTTAAATGCGGTATGCAGAATTGCTATTTTATTTTTCAAACAAAAGTTATTCGGGTTCAAAAATTGTAATTTTTTGAAAGTTTAACCGCGTTTATGTCGAAAACTATGCTTCCTACGAAAAAACTTGTAAAAACATTTTTTGCTTAGAATGACCCAAAAATACAAAAACATGTTTTGTTTTGCAAAAAATCGCTGTTATGTGATTCCTCAAGTTCTTTGTTTATAACAATCTTATCGACATCCGGATCAACTGTTACCCAAAAAATTCGTATTCTACGGGTCAAAATACAAAACAAACTTGGGTAAGTCCATCTGAATTAAGGAGGCCGTTGTGTACCCCCACTGGCGACAGGACTATAACTGCAAAAATTCACCGTACCTACCATGCCAATGGCCATTAGTTGTCGAGGCATTAGCTAAATAAAAAAATATAGGTACAAAAACTCACATTTGGGAGATGAATTTATTATAATAAAACTCACATTTATAATATTATAATTCATGAGATCTCGAGTTCAATATGCTCGGTTATATATTATGGCGTTTCACAGTAAAAAAGAACCGCATTTCTGATTACACAAAGTTTTCCATTTTAGTGGGGACTTTCCATTTTTAATTTAGTTTTCCATTTCCAACAATCGTTTTATCCGATTATAGCGCCATCTATCTATAATTGGAAAAAACGTTTCTAATAAAAGTTAGATACTTATTTTTACGCAAGGAATCCGAATCTGCAATAAAAAATGGGGGCTCCTATTTAAAATTTTAAAGTAACCCCCCACCCCACATCCATGGGGGTCATGTTTGGTGCCATTCGATAGATTTTTCAAACATATTGAATAAGTGTATTTTTCAGTTTTTCGATTTGATGTTCATTTCGCGAAATATCGCGTGATTCGTATTTAAAATTTTAAATTTACCCCCCACGTCTCTTCCATGGGCAGTCGTGTTTGGTATCATTCGATAGATTTTTGACAAATATTGAGCACGTATTTTTTTAGTTTTTAGATCTATCGTTCATTTCGCGAAATATTCGCTTTTTTCTTGTGAAACTTTGTGACTCACCCATTTCCTTACGCCCCGCGGCCCCGCCCAAATCGTCAGATTTTTTAACTATACACTGCTTTGCAGTCTGACGATTTCGAGTTTTTCTAAGGATAGATTTTTTTGTTCGCCCGCCCCCCCCCCTTAACGAACGCCCCTGTGTTTAGAGCCAATATATGGTAGAGTTACATCTGCAGGGTACCAGGGTTCTCCCCATATGATAATCTGACGCGCTCGAGTTACTGCAAAAATTCCCGCTTGGGCTCCCCTACAAAATATAACAAAAATTAATAAAGGATTACATTATTACATAGTATTATTCTGAGATGAATAACTTTCTTCGTGCAGTACTACCAGCGAATATATCTACAATTTTATTAATACATAATATGTATGTCTGATGGGCAATTTAATTTTCAATGCCGCACTGCTTAAAAAACGTTGCGTATGTATGTGTAAAATAATATAACAATAACACATTTTTACATATTATATTAGACGACAAGATGGGGCTATTGACATATTGGGCCCCCCCGCAAGCTTCATGCTGCGGGAGCCTCTGTTACGCCTTTGGGTTTAAATGCAGTTCAACAGAACTGTTTAGACCAGCGGACCAGCTCAGCTTCGCAGTGGTAGATAGAGCAAAGACACTGATGATGATATCCAACCTCCGATTGAGAGGCGGCACTTAAAGAAGAAGAATTATTAGACTTTTTTGTATATTTTGATGACACTTTCTTGTATTCTGTTGTTAGATTGCGTGATTGTGGCGCTTACTATTTGTTTTAATGATAGAGTAAATTTTACTATTTTAACATTAAAATAAACTATTAAGCACGTGTTGTTAATACTCTCTTACATAACGCATAAAAATGTAATTAGATCACATATATATTCAAAAAACGTGAAAGAAAATGTAGTCGCATTTGCATCACCCTATTAAAAGTTTATTCAACTCAAGAACTACCTTCCAATCTAATCACGTCATAAAAAACGTCCTTCTTCTAGTTCTGTCATTGTCCTGAACCCTGAACCTACTTCCTAATAGGTGTAATCAGGAATGCGGTTCTTTTTTACTGTGAAACGCCATAACCGAGCATATTGAACTCGAGATCTCATGAATTATAAATGGAGTAAATTCGTTGAGTGAGTGAAGGTCGATTCGCAAATCTGTGTTACGTCACACGTTTCTAATTATTTTGCGTAGTTAGCATGCCACAATTTTGTCTTTTTTAGTCTTATGGTTAAAGCATTTAGTTAAATGCACAAATTTTGGTGCATTACCACTACCAGCAGTGGCAGTTGATGATAATTTTGTTCAAGAGGAGGTAGATTTCTCTTTCTTCTTCTTCTTCTTCTTCTTTTACATGTTAGAGATCTTTCGATCTGTTTAATTCTGAAGTTGCCTCTGGTTAACTTCCTGGGAGGTATATTGTCAACTATCCTTCCATCTTTTAGGTGGTCTTCCGGGAGTCTTGAACCGGGCGGGTTGTTTTCTAGGGCAATTTTTGGGAGTATATTATCATCCATTCGTCTTACATGGTTGTACCACATCCTCTTGCGCTGCCTTCCCCATCTTACAATATCTTGAATTTTGCATTGCTCTCTAATGTTTGTATTTCTCACCCTGTCTCCTCTTGTTTTCCCCACCATTGTTCTTATGGTTTTCATTTCGGCAACCCTTAGCATCTGTTTTGTTTTGTTGGTGTCCTCGCGCACTTATATGCCATATGTCATGATCGGTCGTATGCAAGTCTTGTAGATTCTAATTTTACTATCTGTGCGCATATACAGATTTGACCAGACTATCTCCCACAGACAACCTGACAATACAGATGCTTTGTTGAGCTGACTCCGCAGGTCCTTTACTGGGTCGTGGGTGCTTGATATATCTATGCCAAGATATCTGAATTGCATCATCTGTTCTATTGGGTTTTTTTCAACCACTAATTTACATCTGAGGGGATCTTTTGCTATTGTCATACATTTATTTTTGTCGGTAGAAATGTTCATATTTAGTTGGCGGTTTATTTTAAAGAACTGAAAGAGCTGTCTCTGAAGATCATCTTCTGATTCGGCAATAATTGCTGCATAATCTGCGTAATACAACATACCAATTCTTTTGTGATACCATTCTATATCCGAGATTAAGATGTGTTATTTTGTTTATAATTTTGCCCATTAGTAGGTTAAACAAGAAGGGGCTTAAACTGTCAGGATTTGAGGAGGCAGATTTGCGAATGCAAAAAATAAATAGAGACTTCTACTTCTTCTCCTTTTGGCTTGATAACCCTGGATGGGTCTTTGTCTGTCTGCTTATGTCATTTCACTCGGATCTCTCTTGTGCCTTTCTTCTCCATTGTCTTATGTTCATGGTTTTCAGATCGTCTTCCACGTCATCCAACCTTTTCGTTCAGGGCCTTCCATTTTTTTTTTTTCACCTTCCTATCGACTTCCGTTGTAATATTTTCTTTGTTATCTTTCCATTGTCTTGTCTCTGCACATGTCTCAGCCATGACAGTCTTTAACTTTTCACAAATCGTACAATATCGTAACCCAGTGATTCTCAACCTGTGGGGCGCGCTTTTAGCAATGAGGGGGCGTGAAAATATCAAAAAAGAAAAACACCTAAAACATTGACTAATTTACTAAAATCAAAGCAAAACAAAATTCTGACAAACAAAAAAATAAAATACCCATGAACAAGGAGCTATACATAGTTATGAGCACTGAAGACTAAATCAACTAATTTAATGTAAATTAGTGACTTCCTTGGGCCTCTTTTGCAGAGCAAAGTTTATCAAAACAGGGTGTAATATTAGAAATAGACGCTCTCAGTTCTTTCTCTATATTTAGCTGCGATCTATATTTGGTCTTTAAAGCAGCCATCGCGGAAAATCCTGTTTCGCAAAGGTAGGATGGTGAAAACGGTAATAGTATACGAAACGCTCTGGTTTTCAGTGCAGAAAACTCAAATTATTTACCCCTGCCCAAAATTCAAAGAGGGATCTAATATTAAACTGTTTCTTGATTTCGGCATTTGCTGTGAAGTCTATGAAGGTTTCTTCTTCTGCAGTAGAGAGCTCTTCGGGTGTAATTTGAAACGGATTCCCAACCCACTCATAACTATTAGGTAAGTATTAATTGGTCGTCGGCAAAAAAGTATCTTTTAAAATTTTTTTGTCAGCGTTGCTAAATGATTTTCAATGGTTATAAAAACAACTTTCACGTGTGTTGTTCTTCAACCTGATAAGTTTTAAAACATTCATCCACATTTTGAAATATTTCTAGGTTTTTTGCTTTAAATTTCTGCTCCACAATTTCAATTTTCTACAGAAAGCGTTAATTTTATCATTGATTGGCCCCTTGAAGTTGTAAGTTCAAAATATTTAGTTTCTCGAATATATCAACCAAGTAACTTAATTTGATCAAAAATAAACCATCGTGAAACATCTTGGCTTGCGGCCTCTTTATGTCTTAATTCAAAACACGTTGTAAAAATTTCCCACGTAATAACCAGCTTGCCTCACAATAAAATAATAATGCTGAATGTACCGCATCCATGTCTTTGCAAAGTACAGAAAAGATTCTAGTTTTCAAAGGTCTCATTTTTATGTAGATAATTAACTATTGTTACAACCGTAGTTAGCACAATATTCAAGCCAGAGCTTCTCTGTTGATCATACAGTGTCTCTATTTTTGCTTCATTTATATAATCATTTAACATAGCAAATAATGCAAGCGACTTTGCTATCAATTCTATTGGTTTGCAGAAAAGTAGTTCTGCTACTGATCTGCCATCACAAAATCGAACGTATGCAATAAAATGAGCATATTTATTGCTACTGTTGCCTCATCAAGCTGAATCGAAAACGGCTTTTCACGCAACTTCCTGATTAGCTGATCCTGTACATATTCAGCTATATCACCAATTCGGCAGGCAACAGTATCATTTGATAGAGGTATAAACTCCAATTTTTTTAGCAAAATTATCTCCAAACACAGCTTCTACAATTTTAATTGCAGTTGGTAATATAAGATCTTCACCAATAGTGTTAGACTTTTTAGATCTGGCTATTTAATATCAGACTTTATAAGAGGCAAGTAAAGCTATTTCATTCACAGTCAAAGTTTTTATTAAAACTAATTTTTGCTTTTCACGCCGTTTTAATTTTAACTCGAAGAATTCTCGGGGTTTGTTAATGTACTCACTACGAAGCGTTTCCCAATGTCTTTTTAGTTTATTAGGTTTCATGCTGCTCAAGGTATATTATTATTGCATAGATATATTGTTATTGAACGAGGGGGGGCGCGGTGAAAATAATTATGGAAAATTGGGGAGTAAATGGTAAAACGTTGAGAAACGCTGTGTAACCTTCAGTCAATTTATTAACCTCGTTGTTTCTCCTGATTCTCCATGTGCCGTCTTCCTCTCGCATCAGGCCATATACTTTTTTTCGCCATTTACGAAATTCTTTTGATTTATTTCTGTGCCCAGATATGCGAAAGCATTCACACGTTTAATAGTATGGTTGTCTATTGTGATATTATTTTCATTGTCAGGTCTTCCTTTGACGATCATGTACTTCGTTTTTGCTTCGGTTTTAAGCCCCTATTAAGAGCTTCAGGATAAATTTCTTTGAACGTTTCCATTAGTTGGGGCTGTTCCTACTAATGATAGCTACATCGTCTGCATATGCAGTAATTTGTACTGTTTTGGTGTTTACATCGCCGGATATATTGGTTTTTCTGATGACTGCCTCAAGAACTAGGTTGAATAGCATGGTTGGTAGAGCGTCTCACTGTCTCACTTTCATGTTCATGCCAAAAAGAGGAGTCAGTTCTCCATCATCACATGTTTCTAATTATTATTCTGCGTAGTTAGTTAGCATGCTGTATAGGCCTGGATCCCGCGTACCGAAAAAAGTTGATTAATAGCAAGTCTAGTCGGACAAACTTTGATGTACGGGAACACTGGAACAGGGGAAGTTTTATTGTGGAACAATTTAAAAATTTGGAACGTCAGATTACGAAAATGTCCCATGTATTTTGTCGGACAGAACATCCAATTGATTTGTTACCCTTTCATTAAACTCTCACGCAAAAATCAGACTGCTATTACTAATCAACATGATTCTTGTCATTTGGCATGTTCTTCGTGTTCCACTCATTAAAATTGGAAAAGACTGCAAGACTTGTACACACTTCTAAATAGGTCAAAACGGCAAACAGGTGTATGTTCTCAAAAAACTTTTGATAGTGTGTAAAAAATTTTTTATTATCAGCTAAGCACTTTCAACACATAACGTGCCATCATCAGAGCTTCCTAAAAGGACATTTAAGATAAGATTTTTTTATATAAAAAATGAGTGAAAAACTTACGTCCTGTTATAAAACCTTCATAGAAGAGCAATTGCTAAACGACACAATAAAAAACATGGATACTGAGCAAAAGCCACAGATATCGGGTATAACAACCCCTTAAAATGAATAAATCACATCTAAATTCTTTTTTAAATTAAAAAGACAACATGGCTGAGTCAAACCATTTTGAGCCCACGTGAACAGCTCAGCTGAGGAAGACTGTCATTTATTAAAATGATAAAGAAGGTACCACAATCTTAAGCGACCTCTAATATTCGTAAATAATTATTAAAATTAATTAAAAAATGAAAATGATTAAAAAGCCATGTATAGGTTAGATGAATTTTAAGTTAAGATACTAAATTTTTAAAGTTAAATTTTCAAAAATTGCTAACATTAATATTGAAGTGAATATAAGTTATCAAAATTCTTCCAAAAACAAAACTGTTATAGTCTGACCAAGTATAGAAGAAGTTAGATGAAACCAAACCTAGGAGAAATTTCATTTGATAAGCTCAGAGGTTGAAAGCTGTTATTTTTATTTTATAAATTAACAATCCAATTAATTAATTCAGACAAATCTCAAATATTTTACTTGTTTACAAATATGTAATCAAAGAAAGAAAACTCAAGAATACCTAAAGTAATGTTCAATAAATTGTTGGGTATACTTAATACTAAACCAAAATTATTAAAGAAATTTCTTAAAAATAGGATCAAATTTACAATTTAATTGAATCTGGGTGTTAACACAGTTTTGAGGGTTTCTTTTCATTTCTCTACTTATTTCTAGATCTTTTAGTAAATTCATTTTGGTATAGTTAATATTAAGTATGCTATGTAGGATCCTACTATCTCTTTGTGGACTAAAGTTATGTTTCGATGCATGCAAATGATGACCAAAGCTAGATTTATCGATCTTTGACAGATGTTCTTTGATACGAGTATCCAATGGTCGCATCGTTCTACCCACGTAGGTCACAGGGCAGTCACCACATGACAATTTATAAATGCCACTCTTTGAAGTTTTTTTAATTTTGTCTTTAGTATGAGAAAAAATGGACTTGATGTTATCTTTACATTTAAATGAAAGCTTTAAGTTAGGAATGTTACTTAAGATTTTTGCTATATTGTCTGAAGGATAACCTATGTATGATATAGATCTATACATAACTGCTGAATTGGAATTGTCCGGGGTCGAGTTATAAGCTAGAGATATGTTCCTTTTATTCCTTAATTTGTTGAGAATGTTATCAACCAAAGTAGGGGAGTAACCATTGCTATGTGCAAGTTGTTTAATAATATCTAATTCAGAAGTAAAATTTGTGTCTGATATCTATTGCTGATATTTATTGCTATATCCATCGTTTACTTAGCTTACCATTATCAGACACAAATTTTACTTCTGAATTAGATATTATTAAACAACTTGCACATAGCAATGGTTACTCCCCTACTTTGGTTGATAACATTCTCAACAAATTAAGGAATAAAAGGAACAGATCTCTAGCTTATAATGCGACCCCGGACAATTCCAATTCAGCAGTTATGTATAGATCTATATCATACATAGGTTATCCTTCAGACAATATAGCAAAAATCTTAAATAACATTCCTAACTTAAAGCTTTCATTTAAATGTAAAGGTAACATCAAGTCCATTTTTTCTTCAAACTTCAAAGAGTGGCATTTATAAATTGTCATGTGATGACTGCCCTGTGACCACGTGGGTAGAACGATGCGACCATTGGATACTCGTATCAAAGAACATCTGTCAAAGATCGATAAATCTAGCTTTGGTCATCATTTGCATGCATCGAAACATAACTTTAGTCCACAAAGAGATAGTAGGATCCTACATAGCATACCTAATAATAACTATACCAAAATGAATCTACTAGAAGATCTAGAAATAAGTAGAGAAATGAAAAGAAACCCTCAAAACTTTGTTAACACCCAGAATCAATTAAATTGTAAATTTGATCCTATTTTTAAGAAATTTCTTTAGTAATTTTGGTTTAGTATTAAGTATACCCAACAATTTATGAAAGTTTTTTGAACATTACTTTAGGTATTCTTGAGTTTTCTTTCTTTGATTACATATTTGTAAACAAGTAAAATATTTGAGATTTGTCTGAATTAATTAATTGGAGTGTTAATTTATAAAATAAAAATAACAGCTTTCAACCTCTGAGCTTATCAAATGAAATTTCTCCTAGGTTTGATTTCATCTAACATCTTCTACACTTGGTCAGACTATAACAGTTTTGTTTTTGGAAGAAATTTGCTAACTTATATTCACTTCAATATTAATATTAGCAATTTTTGAAAATTTAACTTTAAAAAATTTAGTATCTTAACTTAAAATTCATCTAACCTGTACATGGCTTTTTAGTCATTTTCATTTTTTAATTAATTTTAATAATTATTTACGAATATAGAGGTCGCTTAAGATTGTGGTACTTTCTTTATCATTTTAATAAATGACTGTCTTCCTCAGCTGAGCTGTTCACGTGGACTCAAAATGGTTTGACTCAGCCATGTTGTCTTTTTAATTTAAAAAAGAATTTAGATGTGATTGATTCCTTTTAAGGGGTTGTTATACCCGATATCTGTGGCTTTTGCTCAGTATCCATGTTTTTTATTGTGTCGTTTAGCAATTGCTCTTCTATGAAGGTTTTATAACAGGACGTAAGTTTTTCACTCATTTTTTATATAAAAAAATCTTATCTTAAATGTCCTTTTAGGAAGCTCTGATGATGGCACGTTATGTGTTGAAAGTACTTAGCTGATAATAAAAAATTTTTTACACACTATCAAAAGTTTTTTGAGAACATACACCTGTTTGCCGTTTTGACTCATTAAAATGCCCAGTTGGTGATAACCACCAGTCTGATTTTTGCATGAGAGTTTAATGAAATGGTAACAAATCAATTGGAAGTTCTGTCCGACAAAATACATGAAACGTTTTCGTAGCCTGACGTTTCAAATTTTTAACCTGTTCCACAATTAAAACTTCCCCTGTTCCAGTGTTCCCATATTTCAAAGTTTGTCCGACTAGACACACTTAAGCTATTAACAAATTTTTCGCTTGCTATTGATTAATCAACTTTTTTTGGTAAGCGGGTTCCAGGTCTAGTAGTCTGAAAGCAAAAAACACAATTTTGCCTTTTTTAGTCTTCTGTTTAAGGTATCTAATTAAATGCACAAATTTTGGTGCATTACCAGCAGTGACAGCTGAAGATACTTTTATTGTGGGGGAGCATGATTCGAGAATGCAAAAACATAAATAGAGACTTACCAAAAATCTTAGTTTTACACCCTTTTTGGTTGGAGCCAAATTTTTCCAACTAAAGTGTTTTCACCATCCTCCATTCACTCTTGTTAATAATGATTCCCGAAATCAATACAGCACTACCGTAATATCACAAATCAGAGATATGACCCACTGTAATACGCAAGTTTTTGCATTTCTACAGATGTCTCCAAATCTCCAAAACGGCGTAGGAGCAGCATTTGTCACTCCACATTCTTCTTCCTAATTTAAATTAATGTCAGCCACTCCAGAGTTTACCTGAGGTGCGTTCAGCTGATTGCACCGAACTACTATACTATTCTATTACTACTATACTACTATTCTTTTTACTGATGAGTCAAGATTTGCACTTTGTGAATCCAGCAGACACTTTGCACTGGCGGATCCACAAAGGGAAAATTTTGGCTCATCAATAAAAAGAATATTAGCCCAGGTATTAATATCCCAATCGACATGTCCTGGTGTAAAACTTAAACATGCCATACGATGTGCCCTCGTTAACAGTGGAGCAGTAACAGGCACTCTAGCTCTGATTTCAAATTCTCTTAATCTGTTTCTGACCAAATTGACACTTATTCGAACATTACAGGCTGTGTAAAATCATTTCGCAGTTGTCTAGCTGCAACATGATGTGTAAACAAAGTCTGCAGATGTAGATAACGTTCATCTGTGAGGTTCGTGCACCTGGGACGTTCTGGAACTGGTCTTCTTGTGTATCCTTCACTTTCTCTATACCTTCTTAAAGCTCTTGAAACGCTGAATTGGTGGATTCCCATAATATCAGCAAGATGTTAGTAAGGTGAAGCAATTAAACCTACAATTTGGGCTTCTTGTTCTAACGTTATATTACTCATTTTTTGTAAGAACGCACCTCCTGATTGAAAACTCAAGCAGACAGATCTTGCAGAGATCAAATTCTCGAACACAAATGTCCAAAATAAATATACAGGGTGAGTCATGAGGAACTGTACATACTCCTACCTCGTATGGAGGCCCCTATGGGAATAACAAATGACCATTAAAAAGTGTCTGCTCGAATTGTTTAATAATATACAGGGGGAGTTGTTAATTTTTACAGAAATTTGTATTCGTCATAATTTTTGAACGGTAAGATCGATGTGTCTCTTATTTTGGTCAATTGTTACACTATTACCACCCATGGTACAAAGACGCCTCTTTTTTGTACCATGATTACCACCCAATCAACTGATTTATTCAAAATAGAAAAAGATCAGGTCCGGCTTTAAAAAATTAGTTCGTTTTGGTCCTAGAAAAAATTTCACCCTGTATATGGTTTTTGAAAACTCTAATAAGAAGTTTACAAATTACACAAATACGCAATTAAAATGGCATATTTATTTTTTCCCCACACGATTACTTAATTTTTTATGAAAAAATCAAATTTGACTATGAATTAAAAGTTTGGTAAAGTGAAACATATATTTAAAAAAATTATCTTTTATTACAAAAATTAATTTTTTTTGAACAAATATTTAAATAATAAGTTACCACCCAATCAACTGATTTATTCAAACTAGAAAAAGTCAGGCCCGGATTTAAAAAATTAATTCGTTTTGGTCTTAGAAAAAATTTCACCCTGTATATGGTTTTTGAAAACTCTAATAAGAATTTTACAAATTACACAAATACGCAATTAAAATGGCATATTTATTTTTCCCCCACACGATTACTTAATTTTTCATAAAAGAATCAAATTTGACTATGAATGAAGAGTTTGGTGAAGTGAACCATATATTTAAAAAAAAAAATTTTTTTTGCAAAATATATTTTTTTTTTAACAAATATTTAATTTATACATATGTAGTAATACTTCCACAGCTTGTGCTATACGTTGTAAATAATAAAACCCTTTTACCTAATTTCCAGAATTTCAAAAGGAAGAGGTTGTTTTGAGTAATACTAAAAGATTGCCCTGTATAGTATTTGTTTAGTGATTCATAGGTAGTGTCGTTTTATTAAATTCTCAGAGTATTATTTCAAAATGCAAAATACAGTAAATTTATTTTTTAAATTAACGAAAAAAAAAATACATATTATGTAGAATATTGAACATAAACGCAGAGCCTATATTACTTCAAAGCAGGCCCGAGGCACTACACAATTTTCGGGCCCCTAAATTAATTTTTAAATATATTAATTATTTAATAGCAATATAGCTACACCAGAAATTAAAATTATTATTAACAATAAAGAAAATTTATATTTAAACAATTAAACATTCTTGAATTACAACTCTTATTGTTACCATTTATCATTTCCTCTTCGTAAAATGAAAGAATTTTGAAAATGTATTTTGTTATTGTAATAAAAATGTTTTTTTTTGTAATCTATCCGGGCCCCATTAAAATAGGGCCCGAGGCAGGTGCCTCACGGGCCTAGTGGTAAAATAGGCCCTGCATAAACGGATTTATTTGCATGTTTAAGTAAATTTAACAATATGTATGTAAAAAAAAACAATAAATGCTGTATAAAAGGTATATTTTAAATATACCTTTTATACAGCATTTATTGTTTTTGTATCACATGGTATACAGCCAACTACAGGAAAACTTTTTTCCTTGTGAATATGTATGTGTGTACAACAATTGTATACATAGATACATAAAAGAACTTAAAAAACAAAAAATAAACCAATAAAACAATTTTTTTGAGATTTATAGCAGATTTTAGAAATGAAATCCATCTTTGTCGGACCATCAGCTGTCTAATAGACCTCCTGAGAGTTAAGGGATCATTTCTAATAATGTTACAAGAATCAATAATTTTATCAATTGCTTAGTTCTTGTCGCGTATTGATATTTTCTTGATAAACCATTTCTTGTAATCGGCCCCATAGGGAATAGTCGAGAGGGTTAAAATCACGTGATCTATGTGGTCATGCATGAGGCCCTCCGCGTCCTATCCACCTATTTCCATAAGCTACATGAAGATGTTGACGAACAGCAACTGAGAAATGTGGTGATGCCCCATCGTGCATAAAGTACATACCTCGGGTTGCTATATTGGCAAGTAGATTCGGCAAACTATTTTGTAAAATATGATAATGCAAAAGTACAAACAGTGTAAGAAACACAAATAAATAATAACGATGGCGAACGAAAAGTCAAATTATGTACTCAAACAACAAAAATGTCAAATTATTATTTTTATACACATACATAGTATTAATACATGGTGAGAATAGGTCTGGATCCCGCGTAACAAAAAAAATTGATTAATAGCAAGCTGAAAATTTGTTAATAGCTTAAGGGTGTCTAGTCGGACAAACTTTGATATATGGGAACACTGGAACAGGGGAAGTTTTAATTGTGGAACAGGTTAAAAATTTTGAACTGTCAGACCACGAAAACGGCACGTATTTTGTCCGACAGAACATACTTAAACTCTCCGAACAGAGATTAAACTCTCATGCAAAAATCAGACTGCTATTTATCACCAAATGGGCGTTTTAATGAGTGGAACATGTAGAATATGTCAAATGACAGGAATTATGACAGGTAATAAATAGCAGTCTGATTTTTGTATGAGAGTTTAATCTCTGTTCGGATAGTTTAAGTCTGTTCTGTCGGACAAAATAAATGTGCCGTTTTCGTGGTCTGACCGTTCCAAATTTTTAACCTGTTCCACAATTAAAACTGTCCCTGTTCCAGTGTTCCCATATATCAAAGTTTATCCGACTAGACACCGTTAAGCTATTAACAAATTTTCAGCTTGCTATGAATCAACTTTTTTTTCATATACGGGATCCAGACCTAGAAGGTGATGATGCAAAAAACGATGGGAAAAATATTTCTTTTTGTTTTTGTTTAATTTAGGTTTATTTGTTTATCTCATTTTTGACAAACAAATATTATGCATGATAATGTTTTAGTATTATTCAAAACAACCTGTTCCTTTTAAAATTCTGGAAATTGGCTAAAAAGGTTGTATTATTTAAAACGTATAGCACCAGCAGTGGTAGTATTATTACTTATAAATTAAAAATTTGTTAGAAAAAGAGTAATTTTTGTAATAAAAGTTAATTTTTTTAAATATATGTTTCACTTTACCAAACTTTTAATTCAAAGTAAAATTTGATTTTTTTATAAATAATTAAGTAATCGTGTGGGGAAAAAATAAATATTCCATTTTAATTACCTAGTTGTCTTATTTGAAAAATTCTTATTTGAGTTTTAAAAAACCGTATACAGGGTGAAATTTTTTTCTAATACCAAAACGAACTATTTTTTTTAAGCCGGACTTGATTTTTTCTAGTTTGAATAATATTTGTTCAAAAAAATTAATTTTTGTAAAAAAAGTAAATTTTTTGAAATCTATGGTTTACATCACCAAACTTTTAATTCATAGTCAAATTTGATTTTTTTTATAAAAAATTTAAGTAATCGTGTGGGGAAAAAGTAAATATGCCATTTTAATTGCCTATTTGTGTAATTTGTAAAATTTTTATTAGAGTTTTCAAAAACCGTATACAGGGTAAAATTTTTTTCTAAGACCAAATCGAACTAATTTTTTAAAGCCGGACCTGACTTTTTTCTAGTTTGAATAAATCAGTTGATTGGGTGGTAATAGTGTGACGATTGACCAAAATAAAAGACACATCGATCTTACTATTCAAAAATTATGACGAATAAAAATTTCTGTAAAAATTA
Organism: Diabrotica virgifera virgifera; assembly: GCF_917563875.1. Taxonomy (NCBI): domain Eukaryota; kingdom Metazoa; phylum Arthropoda; class Insecta; order Coleoptera; family Chrysomelidae; genus Diabrotica; species Diabrotica virgifera. The sequence continues at coordinate 109,785,458 of NC_065446.1, read as the reverse complement.
AAAACTCGCCCTGTATATTATTAAAGAATGGGAGCAGACACTTTTTAATGGTTATTTGTTATTCCCCATAGAGGCCTCCATACGAGGTAGGAGTATGTACATTTTCTCATGACTCACCCTGTATGTAGTCTCCATTAACAACGTTTTGTATGCTGTTTGTTTTTTCGGCAAAAACACGCTTTAACTTCAATAAATGTTAAGGGTTTGTAGACACCTAAAGAAGACGATAGAGAGTATTAACATTCTGCTAAAAATTAAAAATTATTTTTAAACTATTTTCCTATTTCAAAAATTATGCCAGACTTTTTGTGATTAGTGTATTTTTCAACGTGTCTCCTAATAGACGGAGAGGAAGCGCTGAAAAATCAATTTGAATTTACTAAAGCTAGATTTTTCACAGTTGATTACTGTGAGTGTGTAGAGAAACATACTGCGGTCGGTCAAGCGAAACGTAGAACAGGGGTTACTGAGAGGGTATCAAAGCAAAGTTGCTTTCCTACAAAGGTAATTATTTCCATTTACTAAGGCTGAAAATCAGTACACACATTCTAAATTAAATATAAATAAAAGTTATTATAGTCGGTCAGCTGTATGATGGGACAGAGCCGGTCGGTCGGCCCCAATGGTCGATTGAGGAAATGAAGTATTTTGGCTCGCAATTTTTTCGTCCAGCATGGATTTACTTGAAATTTTTACAGAAGGTAGGGAATAGTCCAACGATCATTTTCTTTATCATGCCGCTATCATACGCTAAAACCTTGGGGGTGGTTGCCACCCCATCTCGGGGGTGGGAATTTTTTATTACATTTTAACCATGCAATTCGATGCAAAAAGTGATTCTAAGAAAAAAATGTTTTTTTAATTTTCTTCGTAAAACTAATATTTTTCGAGTTATTCGCGCTTGAAAATAACGACTTTTTTAGAGGGTTTTTTGAGAATACCTCGAAAAATATGCATTTAATCAAAAAAACTGTGTATATCAAAATTGTATCTTTTAGTAATTTAAACCAAATTCTTTTCCAATAATATCTTTAAGACCAATACAAACCGAGAAACGGCATGTTAAAGGTTAGCTTTTTTCGTCAAATGCATAATTTGAAATATTCAAAGCCAAATAATGGGAAAAAATTTGCATTTTTTCTAAGAAAACTTAAATAATATTTTTTCAAGTATACAATTAGACCTTTCAAAAAATAATAATAAAAAGTATCTAGCATGAAAATTATGCGACTTATAATCAAAAAAATGTCGGTACCTGCTTTTCTCTACGAAAAAATCGGTGAAAACAACCCCCTAACTACCTCCTTAATTCAAAATTAGTCTTCACCTATCTGTAGTTCTTTTTATATTTATATTATTAATACACTTAAGGAGTTTGACCTATTTAAAATGCCTAATTTTGGAAAAATAATATATTTCACTGCGTACTGATTTTCAGCCTTAGTAAATGGATTTAATTACCTTCGTAGGAAAGCCACTTTGATACCGTCTCAGTAATGAGACCCCTCAAAAATGATTTTGTAGGATTTTTAAAGAGCTATAAGACTGTGTAAATTAAATTCTGTAAGATGTCTTAGTTTTTTAATTGGGGCTGGTTTAAAGGGCTCGAATAAGGGGCTTGCTGGTAAAAAGAGGTTTTAAACAGCTACACCTAGCTAACTATGCACTGTAATGAAAATGTGTGCTAGGGTAATTTTAGTCATTAAAAAAGCTACAATTTAGTGGTTTATAATTTTTATCATATCTTCAGTATTTTCGGAGATATTTTGAAGTAAAATGTAAAAAATACCAAATTGAAAAAAATCAATTTTCTTTAAACTCCAATTTTTCCAAAATTAGGCATTTTAAATATAGTATAGTATAGTTAATCCAAAAGATGGCATAACCCAGACATCCAAAGTGAAAGTTATCCTTCAACACCAAATTGTTCTATATGGTCCACACAATGTCCAGAAAAAAGTCACACCATTTTGAGCGTCGAGTTTGGGGGGGGGGGAGAGGGGGGAGAAATCGGTAAATTCGTAGTTTTTTACGTTTTTCGTCAACATTTCTAAAACTAAGCGGTTTAGCATGAACAACCTTCTATACAAAATTGTTCTACATTAAATTAGAAATAAAAAAGGCCCTATGCATACTATTTCTAAAATGAATGGTTCCAAAGTTACGGAGGTAGTATAGTATAACTGGTTCAAAAAAAGGCCTAACCCAAACATCCAAAGTAAAAGTTTTCCTCCAACACCAAAATGTTCTATATGGTCCACATATTGTTCAGTAAAAAGTTACACCATTTTGGGCGTCCGGTTTGGGAGGGAGATGGGAGAGAAGCCGGTAAATTAGTAGTTTTTTTACGTTTATCGTCAATATTTCTAAAACTATGCTTTAACGTAAACAATGTTATATACCAAAATGTTCTACATTAAATTTAAAAGAAAAAATACTCTATTGTTATAAAATCAACGGTTCCAGAGTTACGGAGGGTGAAATGTCGAGGTTTTCGATACTTTTTATATTTGTTGGGCAATATTTATGATATAACTATACCAAAAACCCAGACATCCAATGTGAAAGTTATCCTCCAACACCAAATTGTTCTATATGGTCCACATAATGTTCAGAAAAAAGTCACATAATTTTGAGCGTCGGGTTTGGGGGGGGGGGGAGAGGGGGAGAAATCGGTAAATATAAAAAGTATCGAAAACCTCCACTTTTCACCCTCCGTAACTCTGGAACCGTTGATTTTATAACAATTATGTATAGAACCTATTTATTTCAAATTTTATGTAGAACATTCTTATATAGAACATTCCTTACGCTAAAGCATAGTTTTAGAATTATTGACGAAAAACGTAAAAAAACTACTAATTTACCGATTTCTCCCCCATCTCCCTCCCAAACCGGACGCTCAAAATGGTGTAACTTTTTACTGAACAATATGTGGACCATATAGAACAATTTGGTGTTGGAGGATAACTTTCACTTTGGATGTCTGGGTTTGGGTCTAACTATACCATACTAATAGGTCAAACTCGTTGAGTGCATTGTTAATATAAATATAAAAGGAACTACAAAAAGGTGAAGACCAATTTTGAATTAGGAAGGTAGTTAGGGGGTTAATTTCACTGATTTTTTCGTAGAGAAAAGCAGGTACCGACATTTTTTTGTAAGTCGTTTAATTTTCATGCTAGAAACTTTTTATTATTATTTTTTGAAAGGCTTAATTGTATACTTGAAAAAAGATTAATTAATTTTTCCTCGAAAAATGCAAATTTTTCCCATTATTTGGCTTTGAATATTTCAAATTATGCATTTGACGAAAAAAGCTAACTTTTAACATGCCGTATCTCGGTTTGTATTGGAATTAAAGATATTATAGGATAATAATTTGGTTTGTGTTACTAAAAGATACAATTTCGATATCTACAATTTTTTTGATTAAATGCACATTTTTCGAGGTATTCTCAAAAAACCCTCTAAAAAAGTCGATTTTTTCGTCGAAAAACTGTTATTTTCAAGCGCAAATAACTCGAAAAATATTAGTTTTACGAAGAAAATGTAAAAAATATTTTTTTCTTAGAATCACTTTTTGCATCGAATTGCATGGTTAAAATGTAATAAAATATTCCCTACCCCGAGATGCGATAGCAACCACCCCCAAGGTTTTAGCGTATGATAGCGGCATGATATATAAAATGATCCTTGGACTATTCCCTACCTTCTGTGAAAATTTGAAGTAAATCCATGCTGGACGAAAAAATTGCGAGCCAAAATGCTTCATTTCCTCAATCGACCATTGGGGCCGACCGACCGGCTCTGTCCCATCATACAGCTGACCGACTATAATAACTTTTATTTATATTTAATTTAGAATGTGTGTACTGATTTTCAACCTTAGTAAATGGAAATAATTACCTTTGTAGGAAAGCAAATTTGATACCCCCTCAGTAACCCCTGTTCTACGTTTCGCTTGGCCGACCGCAATATGTTTCTCTACACACTCACAGTAATCAACTGTGAAAAATCTAGCTTTAGTAAATTCAAATAGATTTTTCAGCGCTGCCTCTTGGTCTATAAAGTATTGCTGTTTCATAATTTTTATCAGTCTCAATATTGTTTTAAAATAAATTTCTACAATGCCAAAATTAAAAGCAACTTAAGCAATTGGCGTAGTCAAATATTGGTCACATTTTAATTCTCCACATGTGTCGATTAAAAAAATGCACTAAACAGATTGCAATCGGAAAACTTTCGGTGATCTAAAAATTTACAGAGTGTCCCACGATTTGTTTAATTAGGAGAACAAGACCACTTAACGGTCAGTGAACCTTAGACAATAAAAAGCATCTTGCCAAAATGTTTTATTGGCAATTGTGCACGCAGGGTCGGGGCCAATGCACTGGGCCAATGCGAATTATCGTCATTATTTGATGTAATTAGTGTAAAATTGCAATTGTGTTCAGTAATTTAGGCCACCAGAGCACTTGGACATAACAAACAATAGATGAAAGTTGAGGAAAACCGTACGACATGGATGGATTACATTTAAATTTGTATATGGGACAAAATTTGAATTATTTTGTATATTTTTTACCATAATGTAAGGTTTACAAATAAGTAACCCAGACAATTAAAAAATAGTAAGGCACCAGGCAGCAATACCACCTACAAAGTCTTGCAAACATTCTACATTCTTCAAACAAGTCTTCCTTTCCATTGTTTTTAGTTGTACGCTACTTGTAGCCAATTTTTCCCGGCAGTTCGTTTCAGATCATCTGTCCATCTCATAGGAGGTCTGCCTCTGGGTCTTTTGTGTTGGTATGATCTCCAGGTTAGAATTGTTCTGTGCCATTTGTTTAGATCGCTCCTAGCTACATGTCCAGCGTATTCCCATTTCAATTTTAATGATTTTTGTACCAGATTGGTGACCGGTTTTCTGTCTTATCCATGTGTTTGTTTTCCTGTCCTTAAGTGATATGCCAAGCATTGCTCTTTCCATCGCGTGTTGAGTGACTCTGAGTATGTTCATATTATTTTTTGTGATTGTCCATGTTTGTGCCCCATATGTTAATATCGGAATAATGCATGCATCAAAAACTTTAGATCTAAGATGTAGTTAAACTTTTTTCTTCTTTTTATTTCTTCCGTTTGAATTTCCCTATTTAGTATTATTTTTTGTCCTAAATATATATATTCTTCAACTTTTTCTATAACTTTGTCGTTTATTATTGTCACGGTTTCTTCGGAGTGCATAACTTTTTGTTGTTTAAGTTCATTTTCAGTTCTATTTTAGAAGATTCTGTGTGTAGTTCTCAAAGCATGGTTTGCAGTTCTTGTAGGTCAGTAGCTATCAGGATTATGTCATCCGCAAATCGTAGATTACCCCGTTCTACTATTGACAAGATATTCACAATATAACAAATAATGGAAATATGCTGTGAGTTTGATCGTGGGCTTCATCAGATGGTCATAGATTTTAAACAGGCATTTGATAGAGTATGCAGGGTTAGACTGTGAACAGCGATGCAAAAACTTGGCTTTCCAACAAAACTATAGTACATTCTTTCACGGTTTTTGCTGTAAATTTTAAAGAACCGCTTGAATTGGCATGAAATTTGGCACACGCATAGCTAACATGTCAAAGAAAAAAAATAATATAGTGTTGATGTGTTCTTTTGTCCTGGGGGTGAGTTTCACCCCATCTCGGTGGTTAAAAAATTATATGTCAAAGGTAAGTCCCAAAATGGATAAACTGATTAATTTTAAGCAACTTTTGTTCTATCGAGTTTTTTCACCAAATCAATACTTTTCGAGTTATTTGCAAGTGAATATGTTCATTGTTTAACAAAATAAGCACATTTTTAGACGGTTTTTCGCAAATAACTCAAAACGTAAGCATTTTGTCAAAAAAAAATATTCTTAGCAAAACTATAGCCTATAAAAAAGTGAAAAAAACGGTGTATATATTAGGTCTCTATGCCTAGCAAAAACAGAGTTATAGCTAATGAAAAATAGGTTCATATTCGAAAAATTACTAATAGAATAATTCAATGTGAAATATCCAAATAATGAAGTATTCTTGGGGAAAACACATTACAACTTTTTTAAAGTGACTAAAGTGACTTTATTTCTGTTTTTATAAAAAAAAAATCTAGCATCAAATGTAAACAAGTTACGCTCAAAATAAAGTTGGTCCCTTTTGTTTCGGCAAAAAAATATCAGGAAGATCATCCCCCAATTAGCAACTTAAATGAAATTAATCGTTACCACTTGACAAATTACTTTACTTATGTTTTGTTTATATGATCTGGAAGTTTCATCGATTCAAAGTGGTTATTTTTGAAAAAATTTGGTTTTAAAACAAAATTTTTAAAAATTTTAATTTTGAAAAAATGCTTTTTTTCAAAATAACTTAAAAAATGGTAGAGATACCAAAAATCTTAAACAAACAATAAAAATAGTCGGCTTTACTTTTCTAAATATTTTGTATTTTTTGTTTTTCTGTAAAACAAAAATTGGTTAAGATTCGGTGTTTCCAAATTTGCATACACTCGTGATAAATGACTCGTTTAAACCCTTTTAACTACAGCTCTGTCAAAAATAAGGGCTTTGAACTGATGGTTAGAATCCTGTGATCTTTGAAGTAGCTTCTGCAATGTGTTGTTCTTCTGAGGCCAAACACATATCTTATTGCTCTTTTTTGTAATTTAAAAATAACATCGGATTGGGTAGCCGTACCAGAACCCCAAAAAGGGAGATCATATCGAAGATGGGACTCGAACAAAGGAAAATATGTTATTTTGGAAGAGGCTAAATTCATTTCCTTCGAAACAGATCTTATTGCAAAGCAAGCTGAGCTTAGTTTCTTGCTTAACACATCAATATGAAGGGACCATTTCAGGTTGCTATCTAAAAAAATACCAAGAAACTTTAGGGTAAGAAACTTAGAAAGAGGTAAGGGTTGAAGAGCTGCTTTATAGGATAATGCTACTGTTTTATCTACGTTAAAAGAGAGTAAATTTGAATCGGACCAGGATTTTATTGTGAGTAGATCAGAAGTTATAGTAGCATGAAGAGTTGCGATCAAAATAACGGATCACTAGATCACGATCACGGATCACGATAACGAGAAAATAACGGATCACAGGGTCACAACAACGTGGACGATAACAATGGCAAACGAAGAGCGACTACGTGTTTGGGGAATAAAAATGCTAAGAAAGATCTTTAACTCTGTGCTTGATGAAGCAGGAGGACAAGATAAGATAAGAACTAACAAAGAACTCAGAGAACTATATCCAGATGCTAACATAATAAAAGAAATATAGCCCATAAGACTCCAATGGACAAAACACATCAAAAGATATTCTTACGAAAGAAGGGTAAGGCTGGTATGAAAAGAAGTCCCAACTGGAAGATGTCCCAACTGAAAGAAGACCACGTGAACGACCTGGACTCCGGTGGCGAGATAATATAGCAAGAGACCTTAAAATTATTGGCTGGAGAATTGGATGGAGATCGCTCAAGACAGAGTAACTTATAACACCACAGAGTAAGTAAGTACCTAAGTAATGTAAGTAATCAATAAACTGTTAGTATGGGAACACAAAATCCTGCGAGTTATACATATATGGTCCTTGAAGGGACAGTGTGACAAATGAATGGAGGAACAGAAAAAACAGTGAATTAGAGATTCTATTTGGACAGGGAAACATCGTGAGATACATAAAAGTCAATAGACTAAGATAAGCAAGCCACGTGGTACGGAGTGATGACGACATACTGATTAGCAATGTGTTTTGGGAAAAACCAGGTGGTAGAAGATCGGCAGGACAGCCTAGAAAAAGCTGGAATGATGCTGTCATATAGAAGGCCTGAAGAAGATGGAAGTGAAACCATGGGAAATAGTTGTACAGGATCGGAACCAATGGAAGCCAATAGAAACGCGGCAAAGACGTAAAGAACGGCGGAAAAAGAAGAGTTGTAAAAGCCAAAGATGATGATGATAAGTAATGTAAGATTTGAAGTATAATTTGGATAAATAGGTTGATTGGATACGTATTCTCCAAAAATTAAAGATCTTTTGTATAGATCCTACATATGCAAAAAGTACTCAAATATTTTTGTTTCTTCTCCGTTTATGCCCGGTCACCGGATCTTTCTCGGTGCTATCTGAACTTCATCGCGAGGTTTTTGTTTGATTGTTCTCCGTCTGTCATTCTCTGTAGGTGACCGTACCAAATAAGCTGTTTTTTCCGTATTTCTTCTATGATGGTGATTGTTCTGTCCATGATTTGTCTTATTATTTCAATTGTTACGTGAAGGATTCTAGATATACCTGCTGGTCTGCGCCAAAAATCCATATCTAGAGCAAAGAGTTGTGGTTTCGTTCTCTTAGTGCAGTGGTCGGCAGAGTGCGGCTCCGGAGCTCTTTTGCTCCTTAGGTGCGGCTCTGGCACAAATATCCACGGAAAGCGTTATAATATTTTCATTAAAAAAAACTTGGTAGGAAAACATTACCTACATCTTATTCTGATAAATTAGCTTTTATCAAACTTACAAACTTTAGCATTTGTCAAAAATCCTCTTAATGCTACAATAACCGAGCTGAAATTTTCCCCTTTTAAAATTGGCATTAATAGCTTTGAAATATAATTTCTGGATTTAAGAACAAGGAGGTATGACGCTATAAACTCGAACGTCTTTGTGTTGAATTGGAAATATTGGAGAAGAAAAAAATGTTCACAATACAAGTGGTCTACTTTGAATGACCTGGATAAGGAAGACATGATCATTTTCAAAGCTTAGAATAGTATTCCTGATTCTTATGATCAGCTGAAAAAGCTCACGTTTGCTGTTCTTTCCCTTTTCGGTTCTACATATCAACATTAAAAAAAATAGATATTGCGCCAAAAATTTTGTAAAAAATATAGTGTTGTAGGAAATAAAACCGTTGTTCTCTGATAAAACCTTACAAAACGAAACGTTTCTACGATGATTATTAACGAAGATAATATCGCCAAAATCCGAAAAACACGTTTTAATTTTTTGGGGGTTATGGATGGGGCTAGGCGTTTAAAAATTTTTTTGGTCGAATACTTTTTAATGTAGAACATGTTAGTCGAGGAAATGAAAAAATGGCAAAACCTCGCAATTTTTCGTCCAGCATCGATTTGTACAAAAATTTGGGATTATGCTTATTTCACCATCTACTTAGTTCATTTTCTATATGGAGCTGTTGTACGCTTTTATTTTTTAAGGGTGAAAACTACCTCTAATTGTAAAAAATTATAAAATAACATTTTCAACTTTAATATTGTCAACATTTGGTTCCTATTAGTTACATAATGATTGTTTTATGCTTTAAGATATAATATAATCTTTCAATCCTTACAACCACCCTTGTTGGAGCTATATAAAAAAAATGACTTATCCTGAAAGAATAATTTCGGTTGCATCGATTTACATAAAAATTTGAGATTAGGATCATCTCACCCTGTACCACATATTCTATATCATGCTCAAGGGCGTTGATTATTTTTAGGGGTGTAAACTACCCCTTATTGTCAAAAATTATATACAAACATTGTAAAGTTTAATATGGGAAAAATTTGGTTTTGATTGCTTAAATAATAATTGTTTTATATGTTAAACGATATAATATCCTATTTCAACCCTTAAAAACTACCCTTAATAACATTGCAATTTTTATAAGTAGATAATTTGATAGATCTATACAGAAAAAAAAAAGTAGAATTAAATAATTACAAAAACATTTATTTACACAAAAATACGAATTTACAAATATGTAAAAATACAAATATAAATAGCTTTTTAGTCATCTTCCACTATACGAACTAGTTCTGTGGTATTATATACATTGAAAATGCTCTCTCTATAAGCGGACTATTCGAATTTTTTGAAAAAAAAATTCGTTTTATAAACATAACTCTTTTATTTTTGGCGATACAAAGTTTTTTCAAAAATTATTTTGTAGGACTTTTGAAGAGCTTTAAGACTGTATAAATTAACTTCCGCAAGATCCCTCAGTTTTTAATTGGGGTGGGTTTAAATGGCTCGATAAGGGGTTGTTTGCTCGTAAATAGAGGTTTAAACGGCTATATCTCGCTAACTATTCACTGCAATGAAAAATTATGCACAACAAAATTTTAGTTATGAAAAAAGCTACAATTTAGCAGTCTATCATTTTTTTCATATCTCTAGTATTTTCGGAGACATTTTGAAGAAAATGGTGAAAAATACGAAATTGCAAAAAATCAATTTTTCTTTAAACTCAAATTTTTCTAAAATTAGGCCTTTTAAATGGGTCAAACTTCTTGAGTGTATTGATAATACAAATATAAAAGGAATTACAGAAAGGTAAAGATCAACTTTTAATTAGGAGGGTAGTTAGGGGGTTGTTTTCACTGATTTTTTCAAGAAAAGCAGGTACCGAACTTTTTTGATCATAAGTCACTTAATTTTTATGCTAGAAACTTTTTGTTTTTTAATTTTGAATGGTCTGATTATATCCTTGAAAGAAGATTATCCAAGTTTTCCTCGAAAAATGCAAAGTTTTCCCGTTATTTGGCTTTGAATATTTCAAATTATAGATTTGACGAAAAAAGCTAACCTTTAACATGCCGTATCTCGGTTTGTGTTGGTCGTAAAAATATTATAGAAAAAGAATTTGGTTTACGTTACTAAAAGACACAATTTCGATAGCTACAGTTTTTTTGATTAAATGCATATTTTTGGAGTTATTCTCAAAAAACTCTCTAAAAAAGTGGATTTTTTCGTCGGAAAAACTGTTATTTTCAACCGCGAATAACTCGAAAAATATTAGTTTTACGAAAAAAATGTAACAAACATGTTTTTCTTAGAATTACGTTTTACATCGATTTACATGGTTAAAATTTAATAAAAAATTCCCACCCCCGAGATGGTGTGGCAACCACCCCCAAGGTTTTAGCGTACAGCGGCATGATATAGAAAATGATCCTTGGACTATGCCCTACCCTCTGTGAAAATTTCAAGTAAATGCATGCTGGACGAAAAAATTGCGAGCCAAAATGCTTTATTTCCTCGACTAGTGGTTTTTTTTATTTATGGAATATCGCTGGGAGCATTTTTCACTATCTTAACCAAACAGACCATTTAGTTTTATTTAGTGTAATAAAAGTTTGCTGAACAAACAGATTTGGCTCCCAATTTTTTTAAATAGTTATAATGTTCATATTTGGCTCTTTGGCTAAAAATTTGCCGACCAATGTCTTAGTGCGTTGTCAGGTTTAGCATCCATAAAGTACAACACTTAAAAAAACATATAATTGCATTTTTTCTGTTTAGAGATAGATTGACCAGAGTAATAGTAGTGTCTTTAGTGCGTCTATTATTTTCTTCACTCTTATGATTCGTGTTTTGATTTCTGTTTCAGTGCGTCCGTTTCTTTCCATCTTTATCTCCAAATAAATATTTTCGGAGCATGACGAAATTACCTTTTCATCTTCTAAGTTCTAGTTCATCGTTCTCCACTCCTTGTCGACAGATATATTATTATTTCGTGTTTAGACTCCATCACTCGTATGGTTGTATTAATCGCTTTCTCATGAAGTGCAGATATTCCTGGTCCTGTGCGATGACTACATGATCGTCCACGAAATGAAGCGTATAATGGTTATATCTTCGGTTAATGGTATGCCCATCGAGAGCATGATCTTTTCTATTTATTCAGTGCGTCATTTAGGTAAATTTTTAAGAAATGACGAAAGCTTATGATACAGTGCCTCTGTGTAGACTATGACAAGTGCTAGAAAGCTCATCTATTAATATTACACTTGTGAAAGTAAAGCAACAATTCTACAATGACCTTCGATCAAAAATAAAGATTAACAACTAGATCTCCGAGAATTTTAGGGTAAATAAAGGACTAAGGCAAGGCTGCAGTCGATCTCCAATTTCCTCTTGCAAATTTTGAAATTTTGCGCCTTATTTTGGCTGGATCCGTCTCTGTTATCGGTTACTGCACTTAGCAGGGGTTTGCTGTTAAGCAAAATAAAATTTAGGTATCTGCAATTCAGAATTGAATGCTATACTAAGGTTGTTGAACTCTGAGCGCAACTCTTATAAGCATGTCGTGTGCCCAATTTTTTTTGTCGAGTTATTATTTAAACAATTTATAATTTCGAATTGACTTTTTGTGCGATAAATTTTTCATGGCAAGACCGAGACAATTGTCGATTTTAATAAAATAGGACAAGCGGTACCGGTAGAGATGGTAGGATTTCTATTATAGATATGAATGATATATTCATATTCTGTATTAATGTCTTCAGTTATTTTAGTAACAGTATTCAAATTAAAAGATTGTAGAAAACCCAAATAAAAAACACCACGTTTAATCATAAATATCTTAAATACAGCCCCTTCTAAAACCATACTGTATAGATTCTTATTTTTTATTCTTAATTATGTTTTGTTCACTATCAGAAAGTAAAACACGATAAACTAATTTTATAAAGGGAGCACCGGCATCCACGACTGATCTATCTATCTCTATCTTATCAGCCTTAAACGCCCATTCCTGGGCATATGCCTCATCTGTTAATCTCCATTGGTCTCTACTATGGGCGATCTGCATCCAGTTCTTTCCTGCCGTTCTCTTACGGTCGTCCGTCCATCTCATCTGTGGTCTTCCTCTTTTTCTTTTCTGTTCTCATGGTCGCCAGTGTAGAATTTGCTTATTCTATCTTTCATCTTTTTGCCGCAGAGTGTGGCCCGCGAAATTCCATTTAAGTTTTGCAACCTGTCTTGATACATCGTTCACCTTTGTTTTTTCTCTGATCTTTGAGATTATTTTCCTGTCTTAAAACCGATATCCTCTTTGCCATTGCTCTTTGTGTTTTGGATATCCTGTCGATGTTTTTCTTCTTGTTCAGGTGCCGTCTCCGCTACGGAGGTTGGCAATCATCATAGCTGTTTTAATGTTTGAGGCAGTAGCTCTAAATAGTTGTTTTGAGCTGCATGCAAACCATTCTCTCAGGTTCTTCAGCCATGAAATTCGTCTTCTTCCGATGCTTCTTCTCCCATCTATCTTTCCTTGCATTATGAATCGCAGGATGCCATACTTCTCGCCCCGCATTACATGTCCGAGATACTGTAGTTTTCTTTCTTTAATTGTAAGTACAACTTCCTTCTCTTTACCTATTCTTGTTAGTACTTCGTTGTTCGTAACTCTATCTACCCAGGAAACCCTCATAATTCTTCTATAGGTCCACATTTCAAAGGCGTTAAGTCGTCTCATTGTCTCTATATTTAACGTCCATGATTCCACTCCATAGTATAGTACACTGTATACGTAACATTTTGTTAGGCGTACTTTAAGAGCTAATGTGAAATCTTTGCTACATAGGACCTTTTTCATTTTTATAAAATTAGAACGTGCTTTTTCGATTCTGACTTTGATTTCTGCAGTGTAGTCATTATTTTCTGTTATAAGTGTTCCTAGGTAAGTGTACTTATTTACTCTTTCGATCTGTTGGCTCTCTACTATCAAGATTTCGTTAGTATTATGGTTGTTTTTACTAATTTTCATAAACTTCGTCTTTTCGATATTGAGAGAGAGTCCGTACTCCCTACTACACCTTACTATTTTACTCATGAGTCTTTGCAGGTAGGTAAACTATCGGCTATTATTACTGTATCATCTGCATATCTGATGTTGTTAACTAAGACTCCATTTACTCTTATGCCGACTGTTTCCTCTTCCAGAGTTTCTCGCATTACCTCTTCAGAATAAGCGTTAAATAATAGAGGTGATAGTATGCAGCCTTGCCTGACTCCTCTCTTTATTTCCATTTCTTCAGGTGTTTCTTTTTCAATTCTAACTATTGCTCGCTGATTGTAATAGAGGTGTGTTATTAGTCTTAAATCTCTTTCATCTTGGTTTTTAGTTTTCAGAATTTCCATGAGTCGATCATGTTTTACTTTATCAAACGCTTTATTGTAGTCTATAAAACAGACGTAAAGAGGACGGTTAACATCCAAACATCTCTGTGTCAACACGTTGAAGGAGAATAATGCCTCTCTGGTACCCATACCATTGCGGAACCCATATTGAGTGTCACTAATATCCAGCTCCAGTTTAGAGTGTATTCTGGCGTGGATAATTTTTAGCAGAATTTTCAAGGTATGTGACATTAAGCTTATGGTTCGGTAGTCACTGCATTCTTTGGCATTCACTTTCTTTGGCAAACACACAAATGCTGATTTCAACATTTCTCTAGGGATGATTCCCGTAGTATAGATAGCGTTGAACAGTTCCACTATTATGTCCAGGTTTTTCTCGTTGACCAACTTTATCAGCTCGCTAGGTAATTCATCTGGACCAGCAGATTTATTGGTTTTCATTGAGTCTATTACCTGACTAACCTCTGATTTGGTTATCTCGGTCGATGTTCTTCTTTGTGAAAGTTCATATGAGGCCCCTAGAACAAAAAGCGGTTCTATAAGTGAAAAGTTTTGAGAAAACTTTGTACAAAGTTCTAGACAAATTTAAAAAATCTAGGTAGGTATTACTTAACATATTTTCAATGACATGTCATTTTTGATAATTTTATTGTTAGTTTATGTAGAAAGTTTGAAACCACCATGTTTTCTATGTGTTTGGGAGTCCATTTTTGTATTTAAAACCTAATTTTCTAAAATTGTCACTTTTATACCCCTTGTGTTCTAAGGGCCTTATATGTGATAACTGGTAAAATGCACTGGTTGAATACTTTTGTTCGCATACATTGAGGGTACTTTTTATTTTTTAGAATATATGATATTTTACCAAATGATGCCCATGCTAATCTAGTTCTTTTTTATTTCTTCTGTTTGATTGTCCCTATTCAGCTTTATTATCTGTCCTACTGCTCTAATTTATTCTCTTTGACTACTATTTCTAACTTGTCTTTTTGGTTTGTCACAGTCTTGGTTTTACTATAGTTCATCTCTAGACCTACCTCTGTCGCTGGTATGCGAAAGATATCTGCAAATAATCAGCACCTTGTATTATGGCCAACCAGCTAAAAACAATACTGACAAACAATATAATAAAAGAGGTGTCAAAACAGAAGTACCTACGTTTTGTCGCCCTCCTTTTTACATGTCTTAATAGTTGAGTTGGGGCCTCTTTTTCTTCCCCATTCTCAGATACTCCTATTTTGTATCTTTATATTCAAACCCTTCATACTTTTCTTTAAGCTTTCGTAGCATATAATCAATGTCCTCTTTACAATAATTGGCAATAATACCCTAATCATCTGGCAAAAAAAAATGTCAGTCAGCGATTTTCAATGTCTATTCCCATTCCTGCACACTTTTTTCTTCAGCCTTGCAATGCCTTTTGCATATAAATTTTGAACAGGGTATGCGATAAGCAACATTCCTGCTTACGGCCTTTTGTCATTTTGAACGGTTTCGAAACTTTTATTATAAATTGCCCAAACATACACTTTACTAAGGGCATAGTAAGTTCAAGCTTTTCCAGATCTATCGCAAACTTTTCCAGATCTATAAATAGAAGACTATTATAATATATTTTCAGCGGGGTGATATTCTCGATGTGAAATTCAAATTCCATTCACAAGTATCTACCTGTTTTATCAAATTATCCCTTGTTTATGTAACTTCGCACCTTGAACAATAACATCCCTCTAAGCCTAAGCTAAGGTTGTTGAACTCTGAGTGCAGCTCTCATAAGCATGTCGTGTGCCCAATTTTTTTTGTCGACTTATTATTTAAACAATTTATAATTTCGAATTGACTTTTTGTGCGATAAATTTTTCATGGCAAGTAGTGCAGTTGCTGAAGGTTTTGTGCGACTTCGTTAAACTTTCATCGATTTTCATGAAAATTGGTGAGTAGGTAGAGGATACCTCAAGGAACAAAGGTGACATGATGTTAACTTGCGCTTTTAACCTGGGGATGGACGCCACCCCTTCTCGGGGGTGAAAATTATTTTATTAAAAATAATACCATAAATCGATAGAAGGACAAATTCTAAGCAAAATTTGTTATATAAGGGTATTAATATAAATCAATACTTTTTGAGTTATTAAATATCAAAGATTTTATTTTTTCGTAAAAAAATGCATGTTTTAAAGCTGTGTTTCACGTATAACTCAAAAACTATCAGCTTTTACAAAAAAATTATTATTACCTAAATTGGAGATTATAAAAAATTTAATACACTTCTCACTTAAAAAACTAAACTAATGTTAATTAAAAGTGAGTTAGGGGTAAATGAATGTATATTTTTTTTAACGAGTACTTAAATCTAAGTATTCAAGCTTAAATAACGGGACAACGATTCATTTTATAAAATATATCTGCTAAACACTTGTCAAAGAACTTGGAAATACCTATCAAATAGGCTCCAGAAGAAGTTAATCACATCAAAATTAAGCAAGTTATGATGAAAATAAGAGAACCCTTTCGAATTTTTTAGGAAAAAGTAAAAAGTAAAACATACGCCATTTCCACAAAAATTAAAATTTATAGTGATCATTACAATATTTTCTTTTTATTAGCATAGGTAATGATTTCCACAATTTTGGCCGGTTAGAATGCATATTTTTGAAAAAGATAATAATTAAAAAAATCAGAATTTTTAAAATTATCGTAATTTTCATTTTCTTTTGATAATAACACTAAAAATACTCAATATACATAAAAAATAATATATAACCAAATTTTTTGGTCTTTAAATAATACATAACCAAACCAGTTTTTTCTGTATCAAGTGTTTTACGTTTTTTACTATTTCAATAGCGTAAAAATAGCCGAGATATAAACGTTTGAAACTTAAATTTTGCTGCGAGAACCATGTAACTGGGGCCATTTAACCTTTTATTTTTAAAAAAGTAAGGAGTTTAAAAGCTTTGAAATTAGCTTTCAAATGGTTTTTAAGTCAACTAGCCCAATAAATGACCGTTTTGGAGTGTAATTTCCAGGGGCAACTCCGAATTGCATGAAAATTTGGATTTAGGTTCTACTTACCCTCCACTTCACAGTTGAATTTGTGCCGTTGGTTGCTTTTACTTGGGGGGTGACATTTACCCCTTCTCGCGGGGTGAAAAACGCGTGTTTAAAATAAGGCCGGAAATGGATAAATTGACTTATTTTAAGCACCTTTTGTTCTATAAAGTTTTTTACGTAAGTCAATACTTTTCGAGTTATTCGCGATTTAAAATGTTGATTTTTCGACAAAAAAACTACGTTTTCAGACCGTTTTTCCCAAATACCTCAAAAAGTAAATATTTTATCAAAAAAAATATTTTTAGCAAAAGTGTAGCCTATAAAAAAAACGAAAAAAATGGTGTACAAGTAAAGTCTACAAATTGAGTAGAAGCAAAGTTGTAACTCATGAAAAATACGTTCTTATTCGTCTAATTCCAAATCGAGTAATTCAACGCGAAATCACCGAAGAAAGAAGCGTTTTTCGGGAAAACCATATTAATATTTTTAAAGTATCGAAAAAAAGCTTATTATTTGTTTTTTACAAAAGTTTACAGCGTCAAAAATAAACGAGTTACACTGAAAAAAAAAAGTTGGCCCCTTTTTTGGTAAAAAAAATCGTGAAAACCTCCCTTTATTTAGCACCCTAAATGAAATTAATCGTTTGGCTTTACCATTAATTTTAACTGTATGTGTATTGTTTATATGATCTGTAAGTTTGATTGGTTTGAAGTGCTTATTTTTGAAAACATTTGGTTTTACAGTAAACAAAATTTTCTAAAAATTTTTTAAAAATTTCATTTTTTCAAAATAATTTAAAAAATATTAGTGATAAGAAAAATCTTAAGGAGTAAAAAAATGTAGGTTTTGCTATTATAAATATGCTAGTTTATTTTGTTTTTCCTTAATACAAAAATTGGTTAAGATATGGCTGTTCAAAATTTGCATACACAAAATACATCGTGATTAGTGACTCATTCAAGCTTTCTCAATTATAACCCTTTCAAAAATAAACACTTTAAACCGGTGAGACTGACAGATCATATAAAAAATAGATATGTAAGTAAATTGTTTGTAAAGCGGTAGCGATTAATTTCATTTGGGGGGCTAAACACGGCGAGATTTTCATGATTTTTTACAAAAGAAAAGAGGGCCAACTATATTTTGAGCGTAACTGGCTTATTTTTAATGCTAAAACTTTTGTTAGCAATCAAATCCAAGCTTTTTATAAACACTTTAAAAAAGTTTAAATGGGTCTTTCCCGAAAAGTGCTTAATTTTTCGGTGATTTCACCTTGAAATATTCGATTTGGAATTAGACGAATAAGAACGTATTTTTCATGAGCTACAATTTTGTTTTTATTTGATTAATAGACTTTACTGATACACCATTTTTTTTTGGGTTTTTGATAAGCTACAATTTTGCTAAGAATATTTTTTTCGATAAAATATTTACTTTTTGAGTTATTTGCGAAAAACCGTCTGAAAACTTAGTTTTTTTGTCGAAAAATCAACATTTTCAATGGCAAATAACTCGAAAAGTATTGACTTACGTAAAAAACTCTATAGAACAAAAGTTGCTTAAAATCAGTCAATTTATCCATTTCCGGTCTTACCTTGAACGTATGTTTTTTCACCCCCGAGAAGGGGTGACTGTCACCCCCAAGTAAAAGCAACCAACGGTACAATTTCAACTTTGAAGTGGAGGATAAGTAGAACCTAAATCCAAATTTTCATGCAATTCGGAGTTGCCCCTGAAAATTACACGGTATCGCCGAATTTCCCGTTCATTTACTGGGCTAAACCTGATATCTTAAAAACTAACTGAGTTATTCAAAAAAACAATAATATTTTTTGGAAAAATTTTTAAAAGATAAATTTAAAAAAATTTTTGTAGCATAAATTTTAATGCTATCAACTTGTTCGGGGGCTCGTTTGATAGATAGTTCTAAGTACTTTGACAAATGTTTAATAAGTTTATGTTATAAAATGCATCATTTTTCAATTATTTAAGCTTGAATACTTAGATCTGGGTAATCGCCGAAAAAATATACATTCAATTACCTATAACTCACTTCTAGTTAACATTAAAAGGTATTTCTAGTAAGCAGTTTATTTCACATTTTATTAGCTTCAATTTTCGTAATAATAACTTTTTTGTAAAAACTTATAGTTTTTGAGTTATTTATGAAAAATCGGTTAAAAACATGCATTTTTCTTAAGAAAAATTAAAATCTTTGACCTTTAATAACTCAAAAAGTCTTATTTATTTTAATAACTTTATATAACAAATTTTGCTTAGAATTTGTCAAAATATCGAATTATAAGGTTGTTTTAAAAAATAATAATTTTCACCCCCGATAAGGGGTGGCATCCACCCCCTGGGTTAAAGCGCAAATTGGCACCATGTCACCTTTGTTCCCTGAGATATCCTCTAACCATTCACCAATTTTCATGCAAATCGATGGAGGTTCAACGAGATCGGAGGTAATAGCCCATATCCACCTTCAGTGACTGCACTAAAGAGCGAGACAATAATTAATTGTCGATTTTAATAAAATAGTCAGGAGAAGCGGTAGAGATGGTAGGATTTCTATGATAGATAATGAATGATATATTCTATAAAATGTCTTCAGTTATTTTAGTAACAGTGTATTTAAATTAAACGATTGTAGAAAGTTCAATTGAAAAAATATCATGTTTAATCATAAATATCGTAAATTCACCCCTTCTCGAACCATACTCTATAGATATTTTCTTATATTTATTACTATCAGACAGAAATATCAGACTACACTATCGGAAAGAAATACTTTCTCAAAATAATGTTAAACACGATAAACTAATATCTCTATTAAGGAAACACTTTTGACTTTTCTTTTGTTTTTGAAAGACATTTTTTATTAACATTTGAATCCATAAGTTAATGTCGGTTCTACTAGTGCTCTATGTTTTAGAAATTTTATTACGATGTGGTTTGACCAAAGAATTGAATTGAGAAGTTTTGTACATTTCTGTCTTTGCTGTATTCTATATTCTGTCTCTCTCTGATGTTCCTCGAATTGATACTATGTCGCCCAAATATCTACATTCTTCCCACTTTTTTACATGCCTTCAATGTAGGTCTGGGTCCTCTTGTTCTTCAGTATTTTCAGATACTCCGTTTTTTGTATCTTTATATTCAAACCCTTTATTCATTTCTTTAAGCTTTCCCAGTATGTAATCAATGTTCTCTTTACAGTTGGCAATAATACCAAACAATGTACATGAACATCGGTGGCAACGAACAGAATCTAGTTTTAAACGACGGACAACACATTAAGTACAACAATAAATATTCTTATTTAGGAGTAGAAATCACGGACGACGGCAAATCAGATCAGGCTATAAAAAACGAAACACTCAAGGTAGAAGGGCCATATCTCAACTAAATAGTATTATTTGGGATCAACATATATCCAAAAAAAATAAACATCGAATATACAACATTATTATAAAGAGCATAGTAATGTATGGAAGTGACGTGTGGCAGTTAAAGACAACTACTGAAAGAACACTACAAGCCACGGAGATGGACTACTGGAGACGTGCCGCAGGAAAATCAAAACTCGAAAGAATTAATAACGAACGTATACGAGAGATTATGGGAGTCACACATACGATTGTCGAAGATATAAGAGTACAACAACTAAAGTGGTATGGACATGTGCAGAGAATGCCAGAACACCGTCTGCCAAAACAGATTCTAGATTGGTCACCACATGGTAAGAGAAAAAGAGGCCGACCCAGAAAGAGCTGGAGAGAAGGAATAGACAGAGAGATCCGAGAGAGAGGTTTAGACGAAGACCTTTGGGAAGATAGAGATGCATGGAGATTGGGCATCGGAAGACGTCGGAGGACGTTTTAAACCGATTATATATATAATAATACCTTGATCATCTGCAAAAATATTGTTGTCAAGCAGCGACTTTCAATGTTTATACCCATTTCTGCACACTTTCTTCTCCAGACTTCCAATGCCTCTTGCATGTATATTTTGAACACGGTCGGCGATATATGCCGATTGCGATTAGCAACATCTCATATATAGTAGAGGAGGCAATAAGTATGCTAAATTTGCAGTTACTCATTCATAGTACAGTGGAACCTCGATAACTCGGATTAATCGGGACCGCGGCCGATCCGGGTTATCGAAAATCCGGGTTAGCCGGAGAATATGGTAAAAATTAATAAAATACGGTATACTTACAGATAAACTCCGTTATAATTGAAATAACATGAAACATATATAGGTATGCACAGTACCTACACATCTAAATTATTAAAAACACGCAAACACAAACCTAAGCAAACGGAAGCAAACAATACAAGACTGGACTACACACAATACAGTCACAATCGGAACGATGTTATGAACAGTGACAACAAGACCATTGTTTAAAAAATAATTTTTTAAATAGTCTTTTAGTCTTTTTTAAACAATGCTAGGACAGTTTGAAATAAATAAAGGAATAACAGGTGCCTGTTGTTTCCGATAAATCCGAGACAATGACCGTCACTCCGCCGCCGCCGTGTGCCATGAGTCATTTTTACTATCGTATACATAGTTCAAATTACACAAATACACATTATCTCTCATATATCATATTACATACTATCCCTTGCAAGATATTATCTTGCAACGTATAGTACATTTTTATTGTTGAAATGTTTGTCTGATGAAAATCGGTCCGGGTTAGCCGGACTACTGGGTTATCGGGGGCCGACTTATCGGGATTCCACTGTACATTCTTTCACGGTTTTTGCTGTAAATTTTAAAGAACCGCTTGGATTGACATGAAATTTGGCATACGCATAGCTAACATGTCAAAAAAAAATGATATGGTGCCGATGTGTGCTTTTGCCCTGGGGGTGAATTTCACCCCATCTCGGGGGTGAAAAAATATATGTCCAAGATAAGTCCTGAAATGGATAAACTGACTAATTTTAAACAACTTTTGTTCTATAGAGTTTTTTCACCAAATCAATAGTTTTCGAGTTATTTGCAAATAAATATGTTCATTTTTTAACAAAATAACCATGTTTTAGACAGTTTTTCGCAAATAACTCAAAACGCAAAAAGCATTTGGTCGAAAAAAATATTCTTAGCAAAACTATAGCCTATCAAAAAGTGAAAAAAGCGGTGTATATATTAGGTCTCTATACCTAGCAAAAGCAGAGTTATAGCTAATGAAAAATAAGTTCATATTCGAAAAATTCCAAATAGAATAATTCAATGTGAAATATCCAAATAATGAAGCATTTTTGGGGAAAACACATTACAACTTTTTTAAAGTGTTTAAAAAAGCGTTATTTCTGTGTTTATAAAAAAAATTTCTAGCATCAAATGTAAGCAAGTTACGGTCAAAATAAAGTTGGTCCCTTTTGTTTTGGCAAAAAAAAAATCAGGAAGATCACCTCCCAATTAGCAACTTAAATGAAATTAATCGTTACCGCTTCACAAATTACTTTACTTATGTTGTGTTTATAAATTATATGATGTGTAAGTTTCATCGATTCAAAGTGCTTATTTTTGAAAAAAATTGGTTTTAGAGTAAAATTTTAAAAAAATTTAATTTTGAAAAAAATGTTTTTTTTTTCAGAATAACTTAAAAACTATTAGAGATACCAAAAATCTTAAACAATAAAAAAAGTCAGCTTTACTTTTCCGAATATTTTGTATTTTTTTGTTTTTCTGTAAGACAAAAATTGGTTAAAATTCGGTGTTTCTAAATTTGCATACACTCGTGTTAAGTGACTCGTTCAAGCCCTTTTAACTACAGCTCTTTCAAAAATAAGGACTTTGAACCGATGAAACATATAGATCATATGATCAATACGTAGGCGAGTAAAAAACTTGTGAAGTGGTAATAATTAAGTTCATTTGAAATGCTAATTAGGGGGTGATTTTCCCGATTTCTTACCAAAAAAAGGGACCAACTTTATTTTGAGCGTAACTTGTTTACTTTTGATGCTAAAAATTTTTTTTAAAAACAAAAATAAGCATTTTTTTTAAACACTTTAAAACAGTTAAAATGAGTTTTCCCCAAATAACTGCTTCGTTTTTTGGTTATGGCACGTTAAAATTTCACTCGCAAATAACTCGAAAAGCATTATTTTTGGTGAAAAAACTTTATAGAACAAAAGTTGCTTAGAATTAGTCGCTTTATCCATTTCCGGACTTATTTCGAACATATATTTTTCACCCCCAAATGGGGGTGAAACTCACCCCTAGGGCAAAATCACACATCGGCACAATATCACTTTTTTTCTTTGACTTGTTAGCTATGTGTATGCCAAATTTCATGTCAATCAACGCGGTTCTTTAAAATTTAGAGGTTTTTCAATATTTTACCTTTAAAGAACGTACTATCAAGCGTTATGGGGGCTATTGGGTTGTGAAGAGTAGGTCGTAAAACCAAAAAAAAAGTTAAGTTTTCTATTTTGGTGGGACTTTCCATTTTTTAATTTATTTTCCATTTTTTCCAAAAATTTTTTTTTTCCGATTATAGCGCCATCTATCCACAATTCGAAAAAATGTCTCGATAAAAAGTTACTTATTTTTACGTAAGGAATCTAAACGTGCAATAAAAAATGGGGGCTCCTATTTAAGATTTTAACGTAACCTCAAACCCAACCCCCTGCCCCACCCCCGTGGTAGGTCGTGTTTGATCATTCGATAGATTTTTAAAAAATATTGAACACGTATTTTTCAGTTTATTGATCTGATATTCATTTCGCGAAATATCGCGGGATTCCTATTTAAAATTTCTAAGTTACCCCTACCCCTCTCCGTGGGGGTCGTGTTTGGTATCATTCGATAGATTTTTGAAAAAAATGATTACGTAATTTTCAGTTTTTCGATCTGACGTTCATTTCGCGAAATATTCGCTTTTTTGTGAAACTTTGTGACTCACCATTTTCTTACGCCTCGCTCAAATCGTCAGAATTTTTAAATATACACTGTTACGCATGTACTTAACTTACCTTATCTTAATCTGACAATTTCGAGTTTTTCTAATATATTTTTTTTTTGGACACCTCTTAACGAACCCCCCTGTATCAAGAGTCTATATGACAGGGGTCATTTGCATGGTACAAGGTTTCTCCCCATGTGATTTTCTAACGCGCTCGAGTAACTGCAAAAATCTCCGCTTGGGCTCCGCTACCAATACATATCTCATTATATATCTCATAATACTTATCCCATATAAACATAATCTTTATCATTAATTTCTCAATTTTTATGTGTTATTCGTCGGTACTTTATTTACTACTTTTTAGCTGTTATCAAATGGTGGCCAGATCCTATCAGATCAGATGTTTTTCCAGAACTTTCATTATTGCGGTCTACACTACAATCACAATAAAGATGCACTAGAAATAAACAAGCACGAGGAGCACTCCAAAATCATGATTTGGGAGTGCTCCTCGAACATACAACGTGTTTTAGTTTGTTTATTTCTATACACAGGGTGATTGATTAGTAGGGTAAAGCTCAATAGCTCCGCTATAGTAATAGATAGCAATAAAAGTTAATGACAAAAATTTTAGCCACCTTTGAGCTTCACATTACAAAATTAGTTAGAATGTTACAGGGTGTTCGATAACACAGTGGCAGACCTAACTTATGTTTTTTTTAATGGAACACCCTATATTTTATTTTATATTCGAAATCCTGTTAACTTTTCCATCACAAAAATATAAAGGTTTGTAATGTTATACAGGGTATTTACAAAGTTATAACCAATTTTGTATGAAAATCGTAACAAGTTCAACTCCCTGTATAAATAAAAATAAGCACAACAGCAATGGTTTATTAATGCCATATTTTTTATTTATTGTCAAAATTTTTAAGAATTATTGATATTGCTAATTTTCTTTATATCAAATACAGGGTGAGTCAAAACGCAAGTACATTATTTTCTCAGTAATGTTAAATAGCACACCCTGTATTTTATATCATTATTGAAAAGTAACATTAACGCACTTTAATTTTTATATAACATTCCCTATGCCCAAATTGATTAGTTTTCGAGATATTTTCATTTTTCAGAGCAAATTATTTTAGGTGTTTAAATTTATCTAAATTTTAAGTAAGCAATTGACAATTGAAGATTACCGATTATCAATCCGGTAATCAATGTAACACTGTAGCAAATAAAGAAATAAAAATAATTTATTAGTAATACATTTTACAAACAAAAACACAACCGCTACATGCAACATTTTTGAAACAATTAAAAACTATCTTTTTATGTAAATGCAGCAAATAAACAAAGAAAATTAGTAATAAATTTTACAAAAAAACACACAAACACAAAATACAATATTTTGTGAAGACAATTAAACACTACTTTTGTATGTAAATGCGTAACAATGTAACAAATAAAGAACGAAACATAATTTATCAGTAATACATTTTGCAAAAAAACATGTTTGAAAAAATTAGAAGCTACTTTTAATAAAATATTTTTAATATTTAATTACATACGGTGTTCAAAATTATCTCCTAACACATTTATGTACGCCCAAAAACGATCATTGAATGAGCTACTTACTCTACGGAGCATTTGTAAATTAACACATCGAAATACACTTTGTATTCTATTTTTCATCTCATCCCTTGTTGTTGGAGGTATTTTATAAACTTCATTATTAACGTAACCCCAAAAAAATCAGTCCAGTTTATTAAATTCTGGTGATTTGGGTGGCCACGCTACTGGTCCATTGAAAAATGAAAATATCTCGAAAAGTAATAAATTTAGACATAGGGAATGTTATCTAAAAATTAAAGTACTGTAATGTTGCTGTTCAATAGTGATATAAAATACAGGGTGTTCCATTTAAAATTACTGAGAAAATAATGTACTTGTGTTTTGACTCACCCTGTATTTGATATTAAGAAAATTAGCAATATCGACCATACTTGAAAATTTTGACAATACGTTAAAAAATATGGCATTAATAAACCATTGTTGTTTTGCTTATTTCTATTTATATAGGGAGTTGAACTTGTTACGATTTTCATATAAAATTTGTTATAACTTTGTAAATACCCTACATAACATAACAAACCTTTATATTTTTGTGATGGAGAAATTAACAGGATTTCGAATTTAAAATAAAATATAGGGTGTTCTATTTAAAAAAACATAAGTTTGGTCTGCCACTGTGTTATCGAACACCCTGTAATATTCTAACTAATTTTGTAATGTGAAGCTCAAAGGCGGGTAAAATTTTTGTTATTAACTTTTATTGCTATCTATTACTATAGCGGAGCTATTGAGCTTTACCCTACTAATCAATTACCCTGTAGTGCATTTTTATTGTGATTGTAGTGTAGACAGTTGTGTCTCAGATTAGCGAATCGACTATACCTATTCCCTATTCCTGATTTTCCCATTACTTTACAAACTTGGATTTCACGTTGAAACTTATTTTTAAACTTTATGAATACAGTTATTAATCTTTAAATTTATAAAATTGTTTAAACTTGACAATCTATTATTTTCATAAATTTATGATAAAAATAAAAATATTGATAATAAAGGTATCAATAATTAAGAAAAAAACTACGTAATATTGTGCAAAAAATGTAAACAGTGTTTTCCCTTTTCATTGGTTATTGTTATTAATTTTAGATAAATTAAACAAAAACATTAGGTTTATCAATAAAAAAATACCTACTAATCTCTGATCACTACACATTTTTAGAAAAACGTATTTTTTAATTAAAGTTTTAATAATTTTACATAAAATTACATCACCTTGTATTTACTAATAACATTAGAATTATCTTTAAAAATAAAATCCACATACGTTTTACGAATTTTTATCAAAATTTAGTAATTCTACGGTTCACTAAATTCGCTTTCATTTGTTGTTAGTAATTAATATGAAAAATATTTATCATTTCAACATATTTTAGTCCCTATTTTGGTTTTGGGACAAGAACTCTATAAAGTTATCAAAATAACACTAACCAGTAAAGACAGATAGATTAACCGATATATTGCTACATATTTGAAACGTTGGACTTATCAAGACGACAGCGCACTGTCTGACGCCACCCTTATCCTGATTCACCTAGTGGTGCTAGCAGTCTGATTGTTCAGGATCTTTAACTATGAGCTTTCTATCTTTAAATTTAAATAAAGGAATGTGTGTGAGATATTATCCAAATTTTTTATTCACTTAAAATGCCTTCCGATGCTATCAATATATGGAATATCTTCTTCTTTACGTGTCATCTCCGTGACGAAGGTTAGCATCATCATTTCTGTTCTACTGTTGACACTACAGTAAAACCTCTGTTAACCGAAACCTTTTTAACCGAAACATCGGCTAACCGAAACGACTGACAGTTTCAATAATTTCGTAAATAAAAAGTAAATTTTTATCGCAGAACGTAAACAATTCGATATTAATTTGTCAACATCGTCAACATTACTTTGAATTCAAAAAAGCTCATGGATCTCGACCACTTTGTTTTTAGAATGATTCGAAAATGAATTCTTCCCAAAAGTAAAATCCTTCTTAACATCAAAAATCTTCTCTTCAAATCATTTTTGCTTGTTGACAATGCGTCAACTCACCCTCGAAATCTACAAAATGGTCGCAGTGGCGTACTGAGCATGGTTCAGCGGGTTCCGTGGAACCAAGGCCCGGGCCCTATCTAACGCGCTTTTTGCTTCTTTTGTTTCTAATTTGATAGGGACATTTTGAACTACACAAGTACACACTAGGAAATGTAACTACTTAATACATTTTAATTTTTGTGTAGGTACTTATAAATAAAACGAAGAATACATATTGATCAAAAAATTTGAAAACAAAATGTATTAAAAAACACAGGGAACGCTTTTGTAAGGTTCCTTACTCGTTTTACCTGCTTACTGAAGCCCTTGTTTCAATATGTATTTGTTTAAAGACTAGCCGCTGGTACCTGCCTACACGTGCTAACTCAAACACTTGTATTTTTTATGTTACACTTGTATTATTTATACAGAGTGGTTCATCTTATTCGCCTCGGTGTCTGTACGGAAAACCACTTGATATTTTAAAAAAAATTTGTCACATAAATATACAGGGCTATTAATACTACAATCTAAAAATAATATGAATTATACAGGGTGCTCCAAAAAAGAGTGGTATATCAAAGTTATATTTTTTCTTATGGAATGCCCTATATCTGATGACATTATTGAATTGACCTTAAAAAATAAGCTATACTTTCATAAGGGTTCCCTATACCTAAATACAGGGTGTTTTGATTTATTTCGATTTTTATAAAAATGTAAGGTTTTAGAAAAATATTAATATCTACGAATTTAAAAATCAGTAAAAAATTCTTTCTTGGATCCTAATAATAGACTATTTAGCATACTTAAGCAGATGCGTATTGCTACAAAGTTTCTTACAGGGTGGTCAAAATATGAGATTGTTCTATTAACAAATTCAAGCTGTAATAACTTACTTATTTTAAATAGAACACCCTGTATCTTACTAGCCTATCGCGTAGAAAATTTACTTAGTTTTCAACTTGTATTAGGGTTTCCTATACCTATCTTTTTACAGGATGGTCAAAATATTAGATTGTTCTATTAACAAATTCAAGCCGTAATAACTTACTTATTTTAAATGGAACACCCTGTATCTTACTAGTCTATCGCGTAGAAAATTTATTTAGCTTTCAATTCTTATTAGGGTTTCCTATACCTAACTCCCTCCATTTTTTAAATATTTAAAGATTTCCTAATTTGTAAGCTGTAAAAATTAGAATTAAGTACCTATATATCGTGGTTATGTACAACACATCACCAACACCGTTAATATACTTAGACAAGATACTGTCATTAATAAAATTTTCATTGTTGTCATGTAATTACACAGTGTTGTATTATTTTAGTTGATTTTGGCCTACATGTGACATTGAATAATATGTTTATAATAAACTGCATTCCCTATATTAGATGCCGTATCCTGGAAGATATTTAAATTATATTTCATTCCGTATAAGTATTTTCCATATCTTAAACCAACTGCAACGGTTATTACGTAAATTTAAGAACGTCCCTTTTTGTTTGAATCTTTGAATCGCAATTTCAAACAATTAAATGCAATGGCTACTATGACGAAAACGAGCCTATTGTACAAAAATATGTAAAAATGGGTATTTACAGAATAACATGGGAATTTATATTTACAGAATAACATGTGTATTGAGAATGTTTACATGGAATTGAAGAGATTTTAAATATCTTCCATTATAAAGAATAGAATATCGAGTATGTCATTTGAAATAAGAACACTCTGTGTGATTAAATGACAAAAATGTGAATTTTATTAACGAAAGTATCTTGACTAAGATAGTTAAGTATATTGCCGGTGTTGGTGATGTGTTGTACATAACCACGACAAGGTACTTAATTCTAATTTTTAAAGCTTACAAATTAGGAAATATTTAAATATTTGAAAAATGAAGGGAGACAGGTATAGGAAACCCTAATAAGAATTGAAAGCTAAGTAAATTTTCTACGCGATAGACTAGTAAGATACAGGGTGTTCCATTTAAAATAAGTAAATTATTACAGCTTGCATCTGTTAATAGAATAATCTAATATTTTGACCACCCTCTAAAAAGATAGGTATAGGAAACCCTAATATAAACTGAAAGCTAAGTAAATTTTCTACGCGATAGACTAGTAAGATACAGGGTGTTCCATTTAAAATAAGTAAGTTATTACAGCCTGAATTTGTTAATAGAACAATCTCATATTTTGACCACCCTGTAAAAAATTTTGTTGCAGTAAGCATTTGTTTAAGTAAACTAATAGTCTATTATTAAGATCCAAGAAAGAATTTGTTACTCATTCTTAAATTCGTAGATATTTATTTTTTTCTAAAACCTTACATTTTCATAAAAATCGAAATAAATCAAAACACCCTGTATTTAGGTATAGGGAACCCTTATGAAAGTATAGCTTATTTTTTAAGGCCAATTCAGTAATGTCATCAGATATAGGGCATTCCATAACAAAAAATATAACTTTGATATACCATTCTTTTTTGGAGCTCCCTGTATAATTCACATTATTTTTAGATTGTAGTATTAAATGCCCTTTATATTTCTGTAAAGAAATTTTTTTCAAATATCAAGTGGTTTTCCTTACAGAGACCGAGGCGAATAAGATGAACCACCCTGTACAATCTGTACATATATTATATAATATAGACACTAATTTCTTTTTAAGAAAACCTCGTCGTTTGATAATAGAGATATCAACCCCACCATTATCCAAGGTTTTTTTGATATTTTTTTATTTAACCGTTTTATCTCCCTAGAGGTTAGTATGTAATTATTATTTAACTTACAGTAGAACCTCGATTATCCGTCAGGGCACCGGACCAAGGGTATGACGGATAATCGAAAAGACGGTTAACAGAACATTAAAAAAGTTAAAAATTGATAATACAACTCTCAAATTTTATTTGTTTGTTTTGTTTGATAATACAATAAGAGGAATATGTGTTCGTGTTAATATTGTCGGATTTGGTTTAAAATATTCTGAAATCTTTGTTTCGTTTTACTGATGCTTCACATTTTGCAAGGGCTGAATTTCTTAACCGGCGTAAGATCAAGCAATCTACTCTATTGGATTCTTTTTGTCGAGAATACCACTCGATGAATGGTTGCATGTGCGATGCAGCTTCTTTAGCTTCTTTAGGCAAATCTGTGTCGGTTGCAAAGGCATCATCGACATCGCCCACCGTCAAATTCCAAGTTTGTGTCAGCTTGTGAAGCTGTTTCGTCAGCCTCTGTTTTGCCGTTTCAAAAATTCCATCATCTGTCAGCAATCGATAGCCGCTTGCGTCCTCATCACAAATTAACCATTCCTTAACCCGGCACCTGCCACGTGGCTTTGCAAGGCGCCAACTGCCACGTGGGGTGCTCACAGCACCCATTAAAAATTTTCTGTGATCTACTTGTTTAAAAAACAAAATAATGTATTGAGTAACACAAGAATATAAATAAACATGTTTTATTAACTTATTAGCCACTAATATGTTATAAAAGTTAAAAAATAAAATGAAAAAAGTGTTATAAGCAAATTAGCAAGTACCAACCCATAATAAATAAAGTCAAGTAAAATATCTAAAAAAATTAAGATTTAGTGAGTATAGAGTCTATATTAATAATTTAAATCAGTTATTTCAATAAAAAATGTAAATTTGACCTGTTTATCAAAAATACAAAAAAAATTTAAAACTTAAAGTGCCAGATGATGACACCCCAATTCGACTTTAAAGCTGTAAGTTCAGAATGACACTAAATAACCACTTCAAACACTAACACATATATGCTATATAATATTATAGAAAGCTACTATGACGCACAGCTCGGTTACCAAACTTGAAATACCAAATATTTGATAAAAATGTGGTATGGGGTGCTTGTAGCACCCCACGTGGCAAGTGCCGGGTTAAAGTCATCTTTAGGCAACTAAAACAAAACAGTAGATTCAGCCATAACTTCATTTGTTACCGCATTGTACGTTTCAGCGAATTTCGTTTGGCTTATCGCAATGCTAAAAGAATAATTGATGACTCAAATTTTTTCTATGTAGTCAATACAACTTATATACGGACCCTGACGGTTAACAGAGGTGACGGTTAATGGAGAGACGGATAATCGAGGTTCCACTGTATTTATAAATGTATCAGGAGCCGGAGTAGTTCAGGCGGTAGGTTGTCTGGCTCGCATGCTGGTAGGCCGGGGTTTGAAATCCAGCGCCGACAAGAACAGCTAGACATACAGACTTTAGTCATCCGAATGATATTGAGAACTCCGCCATGGCATTCCATACTTGGCTTCTTTCTACGCTATCATATGCCTGTCGAAAGTCTATGAAGAGATTGTGTATGGGTCTGTTATACTTCCATCCCTTTTCTAGAAGCTGTATCACCGTGAATAGTTGATCTATTGTGGATCTGTTTGCATAGTACCACATATAAATGTACCACATGTAAATATAAAAAGATTAGTCCACAGATCTAACATAAGAGCAAAATAATTCAATATGACACTTTTTGCATCTCAGATAACTAAAACAATAGTAATCAGTGAAGAACCAATCAGATGTAAAATAGACATTGATGCATGAGTATTCAACAAGTAATGGAATAAAATAGAAGAAATAAAGTACCTTGGAATTACACTGTCCAGCTACGGAGATCTGGACAAAGAAGTGAGAAACAGAAATAGAAACAATTAATCACAATTTACTTTTTTCTACGATTCTTTTAAAAATGTCTCTTCTATATTAATTCATAAAAACTCGATGGAAAAGCCTGATAAAAAATAAAAGTCAAAAGAGAAAGCAATTAAAAAGTGGTGTATACAAACTGATATTTGGTGACTATCCAAAAACTTACATCGTTCAAACTGGCAAAACCTTTAAACAAACGTATAACAGAACACAAAGGGGCTTTCAATAATAGAAAAACAAATTCTATGTTTAATGTATAATTTAGTGCCTATGAGAAAAAGAATACAAACATCTCAACTAGTAAAAAAAATATAGGTTTTACTGTTGTGAATATTTTGGACTTTGGCTATGGCTATTCAAAATTTGCATACACTCGTGTATTAGTGACTCGTTTAAGCCCATTTAACTACAGCCGTTTCAAAAATAGGTAGGTAGTTTGAACCAACGAATCTTACATAATATCTTATAAACAATACATAAGTAAAATAATTTGTGAAGCGGTAACGATTAATTTCATTTCGGATGCTAATTAGAGGGTGTTTTCCAAGATTTTTTTTACCAACCAGAAAAAGATACCAATATTATTTTGATCGTAACTTAGGTACTTACTTTTGGTGTTTTGGAAACTTGTTTAAATACAAAGAACTATTAAAACAGTAAGTTAATATTAATCCTATAATTTTTTATACTGACATGACTGATCACTTTACGCCAACCGTTTTTATAAATAATTTTTTTTTATTTTTTTTTATTCAATTTAAAAGTATTTTTCAATCTGTTGAGTGTCAACAATAAACAAAAGTAATGACATTGACTAAGGACAAGAAGGATTTTACCCACTGGTAAAATCAAAGTACAATTTTGTAAAGTTGTGTAGAAAATAATTACATTCTATAACTACTAACTAATTAGTTTAAAAGTTTACTCTAAATGCTAAGTCCAGTGGTTTGAACCTCTTTAACCTACGCTGTTCTTGGGAATTGTCTAGGAGGTAAGTGCAAACTGGTTTTCATGATCCTCCAACTTGGCAATGTATGATCTGCAGTACAAAAAGCAAATAGACTGGCAGTGTGCCTTAATAACAGTATTTGGTGAAACCGACATATTGACACTGAGATGAAGTCAAGAATTTAGAAAGCCAGTAAAGACCAATAATCAATAATAATATATGTATCAGAAACAAGACCAGATACAGCCACAGCACAAAGACTACTGGAAACGACAGAGATAAGAGTACTGAGAAGAATTACAGGAAAATTACGCTGAAAGATCGAAACAAGAATGAAAACATTAGAAGAAAATATAACGTACAGTGTATAAAAAATATGAATGGACACTAAATAGAAAAAAAAAGAATGGAATAGCCACATAAACAGAATGACAGAATCACGTGTGGTCAAAATAGCAAGAAGAGATAAATCACCAATCGGTAAAAGAAGTATCGGCTGACCGCGCAAAAGATTAATGACAACCTTTCATAGAGGTATCAATCCTCCAGTTTAAACCGCATCCAGGAAAAATTAGATGCAAAACTAATCCCACAACAAGCAGGCTTCAGACCAGGTAAATCATGCACAGGCCAAGTGCTGAACCTAACAGAGTACATAGAGAAAGGATTTGAACAGAAAGATATGGTGGGAGTAGCCTTAATAGACCTCATAGCGGCCTATGATACGATAAACCACAGAACCTTGCTAACTAAGATCTATAACACTGTGCTTGACTATGACCTGGTAAATATCATTAGATCACTATTGTGTAACAAACGCTTCTACGTTGTGCTAAATGGAAAGAAGAGCAGATGAAAAACCCAAAAAAATAGCCTACCTTAAGGAAGCGTTCTGGCGCCGTCCCTATTTAACATCTACACCAACGACCAACCAATGCACCCTCAGACTGAGAGTGTTGTTTACGCTGACGACCTTGGTATCGCCGTTAAGGGGAAAACACTCACACAAGTGGAGTCGACAATGGGAGAGGCTTACTACAAACAAAACTCATTAAAACCAAACCCTACAAAAACCCAAGTATGTGCGTTCCATCTCAACAACCATCTGGCGCATGTAAAACTGAATGTTTCTTGGGAGGGACAACGCTTGGAACATACTGATAGGACCAAATATCTTGGAGTGATACTAGACCGGTCACTAACGTATAAATTCCACTGTCAGAGCACAAGACAAAAGGTTTCTACGAGAAACAACCTTCTCCGGAAACTTGTAGGGAGCAAGTGGGGTGCAAACCCCCAGGTCTTAAAGTCAACAGCTGAGGCCTTATGTTTCTCAACAAGGGAATATGCTTGTCTCGTTTGGGGTAGATCCAGACACGCCCAACAAGTTACCACGGCGTTAAATAAAACATGTAGAATAATGACCCGTTGCATGAAGCATACCCCTCTACCCCTACTGTACCGGGCAGCTGGATTCGCATCACCAGACGACCGTAGATGCGCCTCACAATATGTGGAGAAGTTCTGGCAAACTTTCGATGAAAGGCATCAATTATAAGGGTTTGACGAACCGCCAGGAACCAGCCGACTTAAATCAAGGAATCACCCAAACTGTTCCCCTACATCCAGAGCGGCCTAATGGAATGAACCTGAATACAGAACGTGGAGCACCTCAGAGTACGCAGACTTTGCCCATCACAGTGCACCCTCGATGATTTATGGCTCGCAAATACAAAGGGTGTAGACGTGGCCCGATATTGTGCAGAAAAACTGTAGTCGGATCAAGACACGAAAAAGTAAAGTAAGTCCAGTAAACAATCAGAATTGTATATAAAGGGGGAGAAAAAATTTTTCTAAAAAAACCAAAGTAAAAATGACAATAAAAGCTACACATATACGTATAATTAATATTTTATATGGCTCGCATTACTTGTAAACATAATGAGTCAAGCGAAGGAACATTAACCAAGAATTTCCTCTCCTAATTTGATTTCTGATAAGTTTCTGTTTCTATAAGTATGTTACAATAAATCTTGTTGTGGAGGCTATTAACACTATTGTTGATAATGATTGCACACTATCAGCTATATTTCACACGTGTGGCGTGTGCACAGGTTGGGTTCAAAATTCACAATTTAGACGGCACATGCTTGATGTTTAACAAAAGATTTTTGTTTACCTATTTCCCAAATCATCAACGTACATAAAATCGACACACTTTGACATCAATAAAAAGTACTATAGCGAATTATGACCAAGTTCACGTACGCCAATTATACAACAATTATTAACGAATTTCTAGTAGGAATATTGTCGAAGAGAGCAATCGATTTAATTTAAATTTTTTTGTTGTTTTTATTTTGAATAATATTAATTTTAATGGATTCGACCGTTACTTGATGGGAGTTCATTTTATCTAACAATAAAACACTGAAAACGTTTGATTTCTATATTTTCACAAAATTTATTATAACTATGTGACTACAGCTGTTTCGGCAGAGTGCCTTTCTCAAGTGATTTATTTTACTATGTGTTTGCCTTTTTAAAGTCTTTAACTGAAGAAGTTGAGAAGTAGGGAGTTGTTTGTCTCGAGTTGCCTTGGTCATTCAGAATTATATCTGTATTTTTTAATTTATTAATTTCCATAGATTCTAATAAAGAGAGCTTAAGGCCTTTATTTTGAATATGCATAATTTGAAACTCTTCATTAAAAGAATGATTATGATCTAGAAGGTGAAGTGCGTATGTAGAAGTGTCTGTTTTTCTATTGTTGAAAGCCCTTTTGTGTTCTGCTATCCGTTTGTCAAAGGTTCTGCCAGTTTGACCGATGTAAGTTTTCGGACAGTCACCACAAGTTAGTTTGTAGACACCACTCTGTAGTTTTCTCTTTCGGCTCTTATTGTTCTTAATACGTTTGCTTAAGTTGTTGTTAGTTTTGAAAGCTGGTGTTATTCCTTTATTTTTATGTATCTGGATATTTTTGGTTATCTTGCCAGTATATGTGATAAAGCAGAAGGTACTGGGTTCTTTCTGTGGTGGTGGATAGACTAATTTCTAATATAGATCTATATAGACTAATTAATATTGAGTTTACTATAGAAACAGAACAGAATAAGTCCATAAACTTTCTAGATGTAACAATTACCAGACTACACAACAAACATGAGTTCTTCGTATATCATAAACCTACCCATACTGACACAACTATACACATCATCCCATCCTACACGACACAAATTATCAGCCTACCATAGCATGATACACAGACTGACAAAAATTCCCATGTCAAAAAATAACTTCGAAATAGAACTGAACGTCATCAAACAAATAGCAGTAAACAATGGCTATAACGAAAAAACAATTAAAAAAATTTTAAACCAAAAACTCCATAAGAAAGCCCTGAAATTAGTCTATCCACCATCTCAGAAAGAACCCAGTACCTTTTGCTCTATCACATATAGTGGCAAGATAACAACAAAACTATCCAGATACATAAAAAAGAAAGGAATAACACCAGCTTTCAGAACTAACAACAACTTAAGCAAATGTATTAAGAACAATAAGAGCCGAAAGAGAAAACTACAGAGTGGTGTCTACAAACTAACTTGTGGTGACTGTCCGAAAACTTACATCCGTCAAACTGGCAGAACCTTTGACAAACGGATAGCAGAACACAAAAGGGCTTTCAACAATAGAAAACCAGACATTTCTACATACGCACTTCACCTTCTAGATCATAATCATTCTTTTAATGAAGAGTTTCAAATTCTGCATATTCAAAATAAAGGCCTTCAGCTATCTTTATTAGAATCTATGGAAATTAATAAATTAAAAAATACAAATATAATTCTGAATGACCAACTCGAGACAAACAACTCCCCACTTCTCAACCTCTTCAGTTAAAGACTTTAAAAAGGCAAACACATAGTAAACTAAATCACTTGAGAAAGGCACTCTACCGAAACAGCTGTAGTCACATAGTTACAATAAATTTTGTGGAAGTATAGAAAACAAACGTTTTGAGTGTTTTATTGTTAAATATTAATTTTGTTGATCTCATTGATCCAACAAATAATCAGATCTAGTCTTGCCTCTTTGTCTTGTACTTTCCACTCTTGTAGTACTTTCCACTCTTGAGGAATCCCATTTCGCTCGGAGCACCTAATTGGCTCCCGAGCTCTATCTTCTTCTTCTTCAAGAGATTTTAGAGATTTACGGATCTTAGAGACGATTACTCTGAAAAGTTCATTTGATGTACATCTTTACCATCCTCTTAGGTTGCGCAGCCACGATATTTTGCACCTCCCGATGCTTCTTTTTTCTTGAATCTTTCCCTACATATTCAATTGGAGCAAGTTGTATCTCTCTCCACGTGTAATATGTCCGAGTTATTCCAATTTTCTTGTTTTGATTTGGTGGTATTTAAGATTTCCATTTTTGTATTCATCTTTATCAGAACATCTTTGTTTGTGCCATGTTGTCCACGATATTTTCAGAATTCTTCTGTACACCAACAGCTCGAATGATACTAGTTTTTTCATTGATGCCGCATTCAATGTCCAAGCTTCAAGCTTCCATTCCATAAAACAAAGTCGAGAAAACGTAACACCTAGCCAACCTAACTCTTAGCTTCAACTTCAAATCTCCTGTGCAGAGCAATTTTCTCATTTTGTTAAAATTTGCTCTAGCTTTTTTTATTCTGATTTTTATTTCCTGTAAGTAATTACCTGTGGAGTTGATCATTGTTCCAAGGTATGCATATTGGTCGACTCATTAGACATTGGATCCGTTTATGAAGAGATTCTCGTTATTTCTTTGAGTCTTCGATATTCTCATAAACTTTGTCTTCTTGACGTTCATTGTTAGACCGTATTCTTGTCCAAACTCCGCTACTCTGGTCACCAGCCTCTGAAAATCCCCAATATTTTCGGCTAAGATGACAGTGTCATCCACATATCTAATGTTGTTAATGGGAACTCCATTTACCTTTATTCCAGCTGCTTCACCCTCAAGAGTTTTATTGAAAGATCTCTTCCGAGTAGGCATTAAAAAGAATTGGCTAAAACACGCATCCCTATCTCACCCCACGTCTGATTTCAATTTCCTCTGATAGCTGATCATTAACACGTACTTTTGCTCGCTGCTTATAGTATAAATTCAATATAATCCTGAGGTCATTGTAGTCTATCTTCTTTGATCTTGGGACATGCATTAATTGTTAATGTCGTACTTTGTCTAATGCTCTATTATAGTCAATAAAACACGCATAATATATATCCTGATTGACATTCTGGCACCTTTGTATTAGTATGTTAAATGAAAAAAGAGCTTCACGAGTTCCTAGGTCTTTGCGAAACCCAAATTGCATATCATTAATGTATATGTCCAGTTTTTGATATATTCGATTATGGATGACTTTCAGTATATAGCAACTTTAGCACATGGGACATTAAACTAATGGTGCGGTAGTGGCCGCATTTTCTTGTGTTTTTCGTTTTAGGGAGACCAATCAAAATCGACGTTTACCATTCTCTCGGTAATACGCCTGAGCTATAAATTTTGTACAAGAGTATAACTTTATGCTCAACATTAATAAATTAAAGTTATTTTAAAATTTCAATGGAAATCATTGCGATATGTCACTACAATTCATTGATAAATACATATCTTATTTCTAGGAAACCACGAGAAGCAACTTTTGCTATTTTTTATCATTTAGCAATTAATAAAGTTAACCTGTCAATTAATTTAAGGGTTTTGATATAAAAATCATCCAATTTGCAGTACTAGGAATACTGAAGGATTGCGTTCAAGGAATAACATATTTAAACATGTTATTTTTTTTTACAAGTCGAGATAACAATAATTAATTTTATAAAAATAATTTAAAACAAAGAGATGTTTTGTATCTTGTGGCGCCACTGTGTAATTTTTAAACCATATTGTATCATTTTTGTTTTGTTTTTATTTTAAATCAAAAAACCAAATAAAAAATCGTAGAAGCGAGGGAATTGTAGCTATTAGAAAAATGTACAGAAATAGAAAGACTAGAAAAACAACATGACAGCTTTAACATAATAGGAAAATTAGCAAAATAGCTGGCATATAAAAAAAGAGGCTTCTTCTTCTTGATACGCCTATCCGTGACGAATGTTGGCGATCATGATAGCAATCTTTATTTTATCTGCAGTAACGCGGAAAAAGCTGCACAGATGTTGTGTTGAACCAGTTTCTGAGGTTCTTTAACCAGGACGTTCTTCTTCCTGGACCTCGCTTTCCAAATAGTTTTCCTTGCAGGAGGGCATATCTGGATTCATTTCGCATAATGTGTCCAAAGTATTCCAACTTTCGAGATTTGATGGTGGTTACTACCTCTCGGTTCTTCCCCATTCTTCTAAGGACCTCCTCATTTGTGACCCGAT
The DNA here is from genome assembly GCF_917563875.1 of Diabrotica virgifera virgifera. Taxonomy (NCBI): domain Eukaryota; kingdom Metazoa; phylum Arthropoda; class Insecta; order Coleoptera; family Chrysomelidae; genus Diabrotica; species Diabrotica virgifera. Next base: position 109,745,782 of record NC_065446.1, on the reverse strand, counting down.
CAGTCCATGGGATTTTAAGAATTCTCCGATATAGCCACATCTCAAATGCTTCCAATTTTCGGGACATATATCTTCGATTAAGGTCCAGGATGCAACACCATAAAAAAACAGAGAAGACGTAGCATCTCAGAATTCTTACTTTTATACCAAGAGAAAGAAGGTTGTGGCTCTTGTTGAAAAATACCCCCATATGGTTGAAGGTGGATCTAGTTTTTCCGATGCGCCCTCTTATCTCTTGGTTGTTATTTCATTCTTCATTTATTATAGTGCCGAGGTGGTTGTAGTGCGTTACTCTTTCTACAGGGGTTTGGTTGATGTAGAGTTGACCTTCTTTTATCTTTTTCTTGCTAATGATCATTAGCAAGAAAAAAAAGGCATTGGAAACATATTGTAAAAACCATCCAAACATTAATTGAAAGTGCAGAGAAAAGCATGGATAAAACTTCATTACGACAAAGACAAACGGTTTGAATTTTGGAGCTCCAGGTTCTTCTTAATATGATGCCACGCCACCAGCACTGTAACATTAAAACCACACGGACCACGCTGCAGCGCTACTCTGTGGATCCACAGAGTGGCTGACGATGATTTACCGTGGGCTCTTATGTAGAGTGGCCGGCGCACCCCACACGAGCGTTTGTAGCCGGCCACAGTCGCTCGCATAAGAACCCACGGTAAACTACTTTTGTGGATCCACAGCGTAGCGCTGCAGCGTGGTCCGTGTGGTTTGAGGGTTACCCTCAAGTTTTATTACCATTTGCGACTTCGTACTTGTGAGAAACAGGCGTTTCTACGTTCTAAGTAATAAAGGACAAGGACAAATCAAAAATAGACGTAGAGAAAGAAATGAAAGGAGAAATTTCCAAACTGAAGCCCTAGTTTCATGAGATATGCTCAGAAAAACATGCATGTCCTTCTCATTACCCAGCTAGTTAGATAAATATCTCTTTTTATTTGCATGCTTTGAGTTTGTTCCTTGTTTCTAATAAAAATTATAAATGTCCAAATAGTGTTTTTCTGGTAAACTTTTACTATACTGATATTACAATTATATGTAAATGGTAATAGTCTAAGAGCTGGGAGTGGATTTTGTGCGTGATAAGTAATATGGAAAAACTATACGGGGATATGTTGAATTAGTTGTGTACATGACTTTCCCCAACGGCCGGAAACCAGAGTGGGGGACAAGGGTAATTATAAGGGGTCAAAGTCGCGGTTTTTATTATTTTTTTGTGACGCTCATGATCGAGATAGTGCACCAAAATTTGGGAATAAGTAGACCATGACATAACTAAGTAAAATCACTAGAGCCGGAAACCAGAGTAGGATACGAGGGTAGTTATAAGGGGTCAAAGTCGCGGTTTTTATTATTTTGTTTGTGACGCTCATTGTCTAGACAATGCACCAAAATTTGGGAATATTTGGGAATTTGGGTCATGAGGTAACTAAATAAAATCTCCAGGGGTGGAACGCTGCGTGGCCGACAAGAGGGTGGGGCAGGGGTGAATATAAAAAATTTAAGGGGTTTTTTGCGACGTTCGTGATTGAGACAGTGCACCAAAATTTGGGAATACGTAAACCATGACATAACTAAGTGAAATCCCCAGAGGCGGAAACCAGAGTTGTGGACGAGGGTAGTTATAAAAGGTCAAAGTCGCGGTTTTTATTATTTTTTTTTTGTGACGCTCATGATCGAGAGTGCACCAAAATTTGGGAGTAAGTAGGTCATGACGTAACTAAGCAAAATCTCCAGGGGCCGAACGCTGCTTGGGGTAAAAAGGGGTGGTAGGCAGGGGTGAGTATAAAAATATAAGAGAATTTTTTGCCGTTCGTGATCGAGGTAGTGCACCAAAATTTGGGAATAAGTAGATCATGACATTACTAAGTAAAATCTCCAGGGGCGGAACGCTGCGTGGGGGACAAATGTGATGCGTCAAAAAAAAATAATACAAACTGCGACTTTGACCCCTTAAAATTACCCTCATCCCCAACTCTGGTTTCCGCCCCTGGAGATTTTGCTTAGTTATGTCTTGATCTACTTACTTCCAAATTTTGGTTCACTATCTCGATCACGAACGTCACAAATAATCCCTTATAATTTTTATATTCACCCCTGCCCCCACCACTTTGTCGGCCACGCAGCGTTCCGCCCCTGAAGATTTTACTTAGTTACGTGATGACCTACTTATTACCAAATTTTGGTGCACTCTCTCGATCATGAGCGTCACAAAAAAAAATAATAAAAACCGCGACTTTGACCCCTTATAACTACCCTTGTACCTCACTCTGGTTTACGGCTCTATGGATTTTACTTAGTTATGTCATGGTCTACTTATTCCCAAATTTTGGTGCACTCGATCATGAGCATCACAAAAAAATAATAAAAACCGCGACTTTGACCCCTTATAACTACACTCGTCCCCCACTCTGGTTTCCGGCTCTGGGGATTTTATTTAGTTATGCCATGGCCTACTTACTCCCAAATTTTGGTGCACTATCTCAATCACGAACGTCGCAAAAAAACCCTTTATATTTTTTATGTTCACTCCTACCCTGACCCCATTGTCGGCCACGCAGCGTTACGCCCCTAGAGATTTGACTTAGTTACGTCATGACCTACTTATACCCAAATTTTGGTGCACTATCTCGATCATGAGTGTCACAAAAAACATAATAAAAACCGCGACTTTGACCCCTTATAACTACCCTAGTCCGCCACTCTGGTTTCCGGCCGTTGGGGAAAGTCATGTACACAACTAATTCAACATATCCCCGTATAGTTTTTCCATATTACTTATCACGCACAAAATCCGCTTCTATCTCTCCTACTATAAAAGAGAGAATACCAACACTGAAATGGAACTGGACAGGACACGTGGCTCGAATGACAGATAACAGACGGGCAAAGTGGATACTGGAATAGAGACTAAGAGATAATGACTACCGAAGCAGAGGTCGTCCACCAACAGGTTGGCCTGTCGATCTAAAACGTTGTCTTCTTCTTTTTCTTTTTGTGTAGACATGACTCTGTCTGTTTTTCAATGTTTTTTCAATTATCTCGTAATTTGTTATTCCATCTTTTTCGTGGTCTTCCCACTGATCGTCTTCCTATTGGGGAACCGTCTCTCGCTGTCCTTACTACTCTATTTGTTGTCACTCGGCTTATTTGGTCGTTCCATTTTACTTTTCTGTTTTTCACCCAGTTATTAATGTTGTCCACCTTGCATCTTCGTGGTATATCTAGCTCTATCCCATAGTGTCTTACCATCGATTTTTCGAAGTGTTTTGATCTATGCTGTTTCTAGAATTCTTTTTGTCTTTCTGTATCAGGTCGTGTTTCTGCCGCGTATGTCATTATTGGTCTGATGACTGTTTTGTAAATTCTGCCTTTCACTTCTTTTCCGATATTTTTATTTCTCCATATTGTTTTATTCAAGTAACCTGCGGTTGTTTGTTTTATTCACCTGATCTTCCACTTTCGTTTCGTTCGAGCTTTCCCTAGCTAGATACTCTAGATCAGTGATACTCAATCTGCGGCCCACGGGCCGCATGCGACCCCCTAGCGTTTTTTATGCGGCCCGAAGGCTAACTAAAGGGCCCTGTGATCAAGTTATTTGTCAAATTTCACGTGTTTTTTCAAATTATTTGATAGTGTGCCGTGCCGATGTGTTTGAGGCGTGTTTGGGAGCGAGGCAAACAATATAATTATTTTAATTTTAAATTATATTGAAATTTTTAAGAACTCTGATTAAAAAGCAAGGTATTATTAACTTTTAATAATAAATTATTACAGTTAATGAACAAATACTCATTTTAAAAATAATCAATACTTATTTACTACATTTCAACGACCTATTTCGTAATCACAAGAAAAATTCAGGTCCGGATTAACAAAAAAAAGTTAAAATAATTGTGACCTTGAAACAACACCCTGTATATTAAAATTTTCAAAATTCGTCTGCACATTTGGAAAGAGCACAAAAACTAAGCTTAATTGCTCACTTCAATTTTTTGCGCAGACAATTAAATGACATTAATTTTGAAATTATATCGAAATTTTTGTTTTGAAAGTTGGAGTTCTTAAAAATTTCGACATAATTTCAAAAATTGTCAAAAAATTGAAGCCACATTAAAGCTATTTTCAAATGTGCAAACGGGTTTTGAAAATTTCAATATACAGGATGTTGTTTCAAGGTCACAATGGATTTATAATTTTGTTTAATCCGGACCTGGATTTTTCTTGTGATCAGTAGTCGGGTGGTTTGGTTTGTAAACGTGGCATATGTGTACCAAATATCAAAAAAATATATAAGGGGGTTCTAAAGTTATGGGTCCAGAAAGAAATGGGCAGAATCGATAAAACACCCTGTAATTTAGTTATAAAGTCGGTGTAGCAATAAATTTAGTATGTCTAGAACCGCCTCATTTACCTCTATTCACATTTCATGTGTTTCCGTTTCCCAATGAAACACCCTGTATACTACTTCATCTTGATTGCGGCCCGCAAGCTGTGGCAATAGCTACTATGTGGCCCAGGAAAGAAAAAGGTTCACTGCTCTAGATAGTGTGATGCCTAGATATTTAAACTCCATGACTTGTTCTATTATCTGACCCTCCAGCTCTAATGTACACCTTATTAGATTTGCTGTTATAACCATGCATTTAGTCATTTTTGGGGAAATTAACATAATACATTTTCTGGCGGTTATATTAAATTGGAGCAACATACGTTGTAAATCATCTTCACTTTGAGAAATTAGTATTGCGTCGTCTGCGTAGCAGATTATTTAAAGGTGTTTCTCTCATTTGGTATCCTTTTTTTGTTCTTACATTTTTTATTATTTCATCCATGATCAGGTTGAACAATAGGGGACTCAGGGAGTGTCCCTGTCTTATTCCATTGCCAACTTCAATTGGGCCAATAGTGTTGTTGTGGTAGATATTTTCGATCATTTTAATTATTCCTAGAGGTACCTCTCTTGCATACAATAAATGGATAACGTCCTTTAATTTGACCCTGTCAAATTCCTTCCTAATGTCCATGAAAAATAAGTGTGCCGGTTTGTTGTATTCTAACGATTTCTCTTGAACCTTTCTTATTATAAATATAGCGTCGGTGCATGATCTTCCCTATCTAAACCCTTGTTATCCTTTTGTTAATGTTATAATTTTATTCAGTTGTCTTGTTCTTCTTCTTCTTTTTATATAGACATTACTCTGTCTGTTTTTCAATGTGCCTCCAGTAAGTTGTCATTCCACCTTTTTCGTGGTCTTCCTACTGATCGTCTTCCTATTGGGGAACCGTCACTCGCCGTCCTTACTAGTCTATTTGTTGTCATTCGGCTTATTTAGCCATTCCATTCTACTCTTCTGTTTTTCACCCAGTTATCAGTGCTGTCCACCTTGCATCTCCGTCGTATATCTAGCTCTATCCCACAGTGTCTTGCCATCGATTTTTCGCAGTGTTTTCATCTCTGCTGTTTCTAGCATTCTTTTTGTCCTTTCTGTATCAGGTCGTGTTTCTGCCGAGTATGTCATTATTGGCATGATGACTGTTTTGTAAATTCTGCCTTTCACTTCCTTTCCGATGTTTTTGTTTCTCCATATTGTTTCATTCAGGCAACCTGCGTTTGCTTTATTCACCTGATCTTCCACTTCTATTTCGAGCTTTCTGTAGCTAGATAGTGTGATGATACCTAGATATTTAAACTCAATGACTAGTTCTATTATTTGACCCTCCAGCTCTAATTTACACCTTATTTGATCTGTTGTTATAACCATGCATTTATGATTTTTTGGGGAAATTAACATGTTAAATGTTCTAGCGGTTATATTAAATTCGTGCAGCATACGTTGTAAATCATCTACACTTTGAGAATTTAGAATTGCGTCGTCTGCATAGCAGATTATTTTAAGTTGTTTTCTCCCATTTGGTATCCTTTTTTTGTTCTTACTTTTTTATTATTTCGTCCATGATCAGGTTGAACAATAGAGGACTCAGGGTATCTCCTTTTCTTATCCCATTGCCATCTTCAATTGGGTCAGTTAGTTCTTCATCTACTTTTACTTTTATTGTGTTGTTCTGGTAGATATTTTCGATGTTGTTTTGAAGCTATTTTCTTGTGGCATTTTTATAATCAAGTATATTCAAATGGGAAATAAGCCACAATTTTACCTAAAAATGATTTTATTAACGTTTCGACGCCCAAGTCGGGTGTCGTTGTCAAAATACTAAATTGTATTTTGACAACGACACCCGACTTGGGCGTCGAAACGTTAATAAAATCATTTTTAGGTAAAATTGTGGCTTATTTCCCATTTGAATATACTTGATATTTTCGATCATTTTAATTATTCATATTAGTCCAGAAAGCCACTGCGCATCCGCTAGGAAAAATATTCTGATTCGGATTTTTTGCACAATCTTACTCAAAAAGGACTCCTTTTAACAAATTTGCATGTTGCCAGGACCACAAGGTGGTCAAAAATTTTTTAAACGTTTTTTTTTTGTTCTTTTCCTAAAATTATTTTTTTTGCATGAAAAAAAGTTTTTGTAGGTTTTTTGGATCATTTCAAACAGAAAAGGTCTGTAGTGACTTTTCTCTAACAATGATAGTTTTTGACATAAAGCGATTAAAAATTGAAAAATTGCTAAATCGGCCATTTTTAACCCTCAAAAACTACGTGAAAAACTGAAAATTTGAATGTTGCCAAGGTAGGTAGATATTCTTTAAACATCGATTGATGAAATCCCGAAGAGTTTTTTGCAATACAATATTCAAAACTCATTTGTTTTTTAATTGCTAATCAAGTGTGCGCGACACTATTTTCCACCGTTGCATGTGTATACAGTATGGTGCAAATGAAAGGAATAAATTCGTTTTTTCGTAAACCGGCGACTTTAAGGAAACATCCCGAAAGAGGTCGATTTTTATTTTTAAGTTATGATATTGTGGCATATATGGTATACTAGTGACGTCATCCGTCTGGACGTGATGACGTAATCGATGATTTTTTTAAATGAGAATAGGGGTCGTGTGCTAGCTCATTTGAAAGGTTCTTTAATTGTCTATTCAGTAATATAAACATTTACATAATTATTTATACAGGGTTTCCAAAAAAAGTTTTTAATTAAATTATTTGAAAAAAAAGAAGAATGTATGTAATTTATTTAATTCAAAATACATTTTACTGTTACCCGAAAACCAAAAAATGTTTATTTCACAAATAAACATTGCTTTTCGATTAAATTCAGTGTGTTCAAGCCAGCTCCCGCCAGCCACCCGCCTCTTGGAAGTTTGAACATTTAATTTAAGCGAAAAGCAATGTTTATTTGTGAAATTAACTTTGTTTTCTGATTTTTGAAAGCAGTAAAATGTATTTTGAATTAAATAAATTACATACATTCTTCGTTTTTTGTCAAATAATTTAATTTAATAAAATTTTTTTGGACACCCTGTATAAATAATTATGTGAATGTTTATATTACTGAATAGAGAATTGAAGAACCTTTCAAATGAGCTGGCACACGACCCCTATTCTCATTTAAAAAAATCATAGATTACGTCATCACGTCCAGATGGATGACGTCACTAGTATACCATATATGCACCAATATCATAACTTAAAAATAAAAATCGACCTCTTTCGGGATGTTTCCTTAAAGTCACCGGTTTACGAAAAAACGAATTAATTCCTTTCATTTGCACCATACTGTATACACATGCAACGGTGGAAAATAGTGTCACGCACGCTTGATTAGCAATAAAAAAACAAAGGAGTTTTGAATATTGTATTGCAAAAAACTCTTCGGGATTTCATCAATCGATGTTTAAAGAATATCTACCTGCCTTGGTAACATTCAAATTTTCAGTTTTTCACATAGTTTTTGAGGGTTAAAATGGCCGATTTCGCAATTTTTTAATTTTTAATCGCTTATATGTCAAAAACTATCATTTTTAGAGAAAAGTCACTAAAGACCTTTTCTATTTGGAATGATCCAAGAAACCTAAAAAAACTATTCCATGCAAAAAAAAATAATTTTAGGAAACAACAAAAAAAACGTTTAAAAAATTTTTGACCACCTTTTGGTCCTGGCAACATGCAAATTTGTTAAAAGGAGTCCTTTTTGAGTAAGACTGTGTAAAACATCCGAATCAGAATATTTTTCCTAGCGGATGCGCAGTGGCTTTCTGGACTATACAGGGTGTTTCATTAATAATTGTCCATATAGTAACTGGAGAAACCTTAGCACAAAATACGAAGATTTAACCTAAAACACTTAAATAGAATGTGGTTCCTTACTGAGTGACAGGGTGTTTTATCTAAAAATTTTAAAACCATTTTTGCTCAGTATTTTAAAACTATTCGACGTATCCTTTTCATACTTGGCAGGAAGTATAGGTACTGTACAAACTACTAAATTATGTTAAACAAACGTCTATGGCTATTACCAGAGGCGTACGACGGGGGAAAGTGAATGGTTGACCCTTTCCAAATTCTACGCCACTGACGAAATTTCTAATTTATTTCAATTTTTGGATTCTACAATACTTTCTATGAAAATAATATACTCTTCATTCGTCACGATAAAGTCATTAGTGTTCGAGATATTTGAAGTTAAAAATGAAACGACGCGGTTATTTTGATCAGTGTATTGTGTCGCTTCATTTTTAATTTCAAATATCTCGAAAACTAATCATTTTATCGTTACGAATGAAGAGTATATTATTTACATAAAAAGTATTGCAAAATCAAAAAATTACACTAAAATAGAAATTTCGTCAGTGACGTAGAATTTGGGAAGGGTCAACCAGCCACTATCCCCTGTCGTATGCCTCTGGTAGTAGCTAGAAACGTTTATTTATCTTAATTTAGTAGGGTGTACAGTACCTACACTTTCTGCCAAGTATGATAAGGATACGCCAAATAGTTTTAAAATACTGGGTACAAATAATTTTTAAATTTTAATCATATGAATCATATCATAAATTAATCAAAATAACTGTGCCGTTTCATATTCAACTTCAAATATCTCGAAAACTAATGACTTAATTATTACCAATGGAGAGTATATTATTTACGTAGAAAGTATTGCAGAATCTAAAAATGGCACTAAAATAGTAATTCCTCCAGTGGAGTAGAATTTGAGAAGGGTCAACCATTCACAATCCCCTGTCGTACGCCTCTGGTAGTAGCTAGAAACGTTTCTTTATCATAATTTAGTAGGGTGTCTAGTAGTCGCACTTTCTGCCAAGTATGAAAAGTATACGTCGAATAGTTTTAAAATGCTGAGCAAAAATAGTTTTTAAATTTTTAGATAAAACACCCTGTAACTCGGTAAGGAACCACATTTTATTTAAGTGTTTTAGGTTAAATCTTCGTATTTTGTGCTAAGGTTTCTCCAGTTACTATATGGACAATTATTAATGAAACACCCTGTATAGAGTCAGTTGTCATAGGAATAATTGGATACAAGCGGCACAAGATCGAAACAGATGGAAAATAATGAGGGAGATCTATGTCCCGTAGTAGACAAGCGAAGATTGAATGATGAACTACAATTCTTAACCCCTAACTACAGAGATCCGGTATTTTTTACCGGCGGGCATTCCCAAAATGTGGATTTCATGATAACCTCACCACTTACAAGTTCATGTGTCTCTGTACCTCTCGGGTAGTTTGTATAACAATGCTAGTCAAAGCGTGTAGTGTGTACTGTCAATATTTTCTTTTCTAACACACATCAAAAATCTTAACCGGTAAAAATTACCGGATGTCTGTTTTAAGTAAGTATTTTTATATGAGTGCTATATTTGTAAATCTGAAATGTTTATATTATTTTTTTGTGTTTTTAGGAAAAAAGTAAAGAAATGGACTGTGGAAGTCATCCTGGACCTTCAATGAAGGTTAAAGACGATAAAAATTTTGAGGTCACTTTGCAAAAATGGAGTTGCCATTTAATTCTGTGATAATTTTACCCCTTGCAGATTTTTTCTAATGGATGTAAAAATTTTCGTAAATGCTTTTTATGTTTCCTTTGTCATTCTATGTACGTTTATTTGTTAAAAAAAGTCTAAAGTTTTGTCCATAGCATTTATGGCCGTTTGTTTCTATAGACCAAAAATGTCACCAAAATTCTCGTTTAACAGATTGTTCTTTAAAAATCTTGTATTATATTATTAAAATCACTCATTTTATTATTTTTCCCATATCTAGAGACTCCAGAAAAACACATAATGCATATTTTTTTGATTTTTATTATTAACTTTATATTTTGACACTATTTTATAATGACCGGTAAAAAATACCGGGGATCTGTAGTTACGTGGTAATAATGGGATGTCTGTAGTTAAGGGTTTTAAGTGTTTTTGACTTATGCTTATATCTTTTTCTTCGTTTCATCAAACTTTTCATAAATATAACAATTCGTCATTTATGTTACTATTTAATATTCATTAAAATAAAGTTCATTTATTGAGTTATTAATTGTTAAAATTGACTTATTTTAAAATTAGCCTAGGTCAGTTGTTAAAACCACCTCAAGTCACCGTAACACCATTATGCACATTTCGAGCGGGTCAGTACCGGAAGCAATACCCGGTTAACGAGCTGTTTTACAAATTTGTGACGCAAATTTACTCATTTTTATTTACTACAATGCAAAATAGTAAACGATTATGCGAAGTTTAGTCATACTGCGGCGAGTCGTTAAATTGTCCGTACCATAAATTTTAATAAATACCAACAGCCTAAATAAATGTATCCCATGAAAAGTGAACTGTATAAAAATTGCGTAACTGTTGTGGAAGTACGAGAGTTAAAAAAAAGGGTTAATTCACGTTTTTGTTTATAACAAAACAGAACTGACACGAGAGACAAAGAAAAAAATAAATAACACAGTACCGACTGTGTTCTATGCAAGTGAAAACTGGACAATTCTGGAAAAACATAAGAGCAGGATAAATGCAATGGAAATGAGACATTTAAGAAGGATAATTGGAAAGAGAAAGTGGGATAGATTAAACAACGCGATTATTATAAGTTATAAGAATGGCCAACCAATAATGAATAAACTAGCAAAAAGGCAAATGAGCTGGTATGGACATTTGATAAGGATGGAACCCAACGGAATTATAACAAAAATCCACGAAGCAAAGAACATCGTAAAAAGAAAAAGAGACAGATCAAGTAAAAAATGAACACAGCAAGTAGTAGAGGCAGGAAAACTCTAAACAAAAATCACTCGAGGAATTATTGAAAATAATCGCAGGAAATAGAAAAGAATGGAAGAGATGGGTGGATGGAAATTAGAATAGCTAGCCCAAATCCGACAGCCTGATAGGGTGAGGGTGAAACGAAGGGGATAAAGAACGAAAGAGAATATAACAAAGTTCAACTCAATTGACAGGTAAAAAAGTACATATTTTATCTAGATATAGATTCAAAGAAGATGAAACAATTGAGGGGGTCAGACGTAAAAGGGTCTAAGTGCAGTTTTGATATGGTTCATTCCACCAACATATGACTGTTTTGGATTATCGCGACAACGAATATTTCAGTGTGCCACATAAGAAGTACGAAAGTAAATGGCTCTAATAATTATTCCAATAAACAGCAATATAATTTGCAATTTATTTTCGTTCTTCATATTTTGCACAATCAAATATTCGTTGTCGAAATAATCCAACACAGTCGTATATTCGTGGAATAGGGTATAGTTCTGAGATAATCAACTTCAAAGTTGTTTGAGTTTTATAAATTCTACACCATCATCCAGCCTCAAAAGTCCACTGCTGAACATAGGCCTCCTCCCCTCGTTTCCAACCCCATCTATCCTGCGCCGCCCTCATCCAGTTTTTATTTACCTTTCTTAAGTCGTCAGTCCATCTTGTAGGCGGTCGACCGACGCTTCTCTTGTCTTCTCTTGGCCTCCATTCCAATAACCTCTTCGTCCATCGCCCATCTGTCATTCTGGCTACGTGTCCTGCCCATCTCCACTTCAACCTGGCTATCCTCTCGATGACGTCAGTCACCTTTGTTCTTCTCCTGATTTCTTCGTTTCTGATTTTGTCTCGCAAAGTTATTCCTAACATTGACCGCTCCATTCTTCTCTGCGTGACTCTTAGTTTGGTAGCCGAGGCTTTAGTTAAGGTAAGTGTTTCTGATCCGTACGTCAAGACTGGGAGGACGCACCGATCGAATACCTTTCTCTTTAGACATGTGGGTAACTCACTTTTAAAAGTTTCTCTCAGTTTTCCAAATGCTGCCCACCCAAGACCGATTCTTCTCTTCAGCTCATGAGTCTGGTTATCCCTGCCAATCGTAATTTCATGTCCCAGGTATTTATATCTATCTACGAGTTCTATTTCCTTCCCACCAATACTGATGTTCTGGTTGGGTACCAAATTTGTCATTATTTTTGTTTTTGAGATGTTTATATTTAAACCAACATTTTCTGTAGCTACAACGAGTTCTTGTACCATCTCTCTTGCCATACCTAGATCCTCAGCTACTATGACTATATCATCGGCGAAACGTAAGTTGTTTAGGTATTCTCCATCTATTTTTATTCCCTTTGTCATCCAATCCAAACTCTTGAAAGCATGTTCTAAGACCGTATTAAAAAGTTTAGGTGACATTGGGTCTCCTTGTCTAACCCCCCGTTCTATTTTTATGCGATTACTGTTAGTATGTAATTTGACAGTGGTTGTTGCCTGTAAGTATATTTTGTGTAATAATTTTGTATACCTATAATCTAGCCTGCATTCTTTAAGTGCCTGTAATATTTTGCTAAGTTCAACTGTATCAAAGGCTTTATGAAAATCGATAAAAACTAGAACTAGGGGTTTATTGTATTCCACTACTTTCTCTATCAGGGTTTTTATACTTTGTAGATGGTCATTTGTTCCGTAATTTTTTCGGAATCCTGCCTGTTCTCTTGGTTGATAAGTCTCTAACTTTCTTTCCATTCTCTTAACTATTATTCGCGTAAATAACTTATATAAATGGCTGAGGAGGCTAATCGGTCTGTAATTCTCTAAATTGGCTTTGTCTCCTGCTTTGTGTAATAGAATCATAGTAGCGTTGTTCCAGTCTGTTGGAATATTGGCGTTGTGAAGGCAGATATTGAAAAGTTGTTTAATTTTTTCAAGTAGTATATTTCCTCCAATTTTTAGTGCTTCTGATACTATTCCATCTTCACCTGGGGTTCGATTATTTTTCATTTTCTTCAGAGCCTCTTTGATTTCTGATTTTGTTATATCGGGCATTAAATCCGATCCTTGATTTAATACTCCAGTATTTAAGAAAGATCGACTTGGCATATTGCCTAAGAAATATATCTTTGTATGTAAGATATAATTTTCTAAAATATTTCAAATAAATTCTACTATAGCCAAAGAAATATATCTTAAACATGATTGAACTATCACTTTCTGGCAAACTTCAAACCCATTTATCAGTAAGAAATTACACTTGATGTTAATTAATTTTATTAGTCATAAAAATATATTTTCTACACATTAGAAAACTATTCTTTCTGAGCAATAATATTTCTTAGTAAGGAATATTATTATTTTATTATTAATAATTAATTTATTTAATGTTAAGAAATATATTGCGCAGAGATAAACGTATATTTAGAGTTAAGTTAATATTTCTTTAAAATAAAGTGATATTACATACCACGAAATAAATCATTGTGTTAAGGTAAAATCATTATTTATTAATAAAACAAGATATAAAACGTTATTATTACATACAAATATTTTCTCCACTCTTAAACCACTGGCTTCTACACAACAATAAAAGGATGGAGAGGCAAATCCAATTTCCTCAAATTTTCCTTCTTTTGTTAATAGCACTTTGTATATCAGCAATTCACTAAAACAAAATCGTTCTGTAGAAAGAGTAAACTTACTTTAATACAATTTTTTTTTTATAAAGATATAGATATTTATTTTGACAAATTTAGGAAATACAAAAAAAAACAAATACACGGCCCCACGTAAGAACTATTAATACTAATAATAATCAATCATATTTAGTTCAAACATGGCATTATTTAACCTATACATCGTTGTTTATTTTTTTCTTTTTGTTAATGAAATATTAATTAATTATCTGTATAATATTAAGTCACACAATAAACATTGTTTAGCTAAAACAAGAGGGAAAATACAACCAATGTAAAACATTGAAGCAGACATAATAATATGTAATTTTCTTAATTTTTAAAATCTAAAAGAGACAGCATACCTAATCATTAAGAAATTTTATTACGGGAAAGTATTATTAGTTTACATCTAAGTCATTTAATACATATTAACTAATTCACGGTTTTCGGCAATAACATTTCTTAACCATAAACATATATTTCTTTTAGACTAACTGATTACTTTATCTCAAATAAATTAACAGAAAAAATCCTCAGCGTTGTACCCGCCATGTTTAATATAGCGTTATATTGTAAATTTTTATAGAAGACGATACATTCAAGAAACCTATTATAGTTGATACATAAGTATACACATTTTTAAAAAGGTACTTACATGTATGAAGTTCTGGAAGGTCCCGCAGTTGGTTAATAACTCCTTTCTTAATATTGTTCTGAAGCTATATATTATATCATTCTGTCCCAGCTTTAAATTGTGGCATATTTCCCAGTTAGAATAATAAGCTCCTTTATTTCAGAGTCGTCCATCATTATACCTAAAAAGCATATAAAGATACTATTATATTTCTTTTTTAACCATTCGGATACGCAACAATATTATTATTACATCTTAAATTACTCAATTTACTTTTATTTAATACCTATATATGTACGTACCTTCAAAATATCCGTTAATTTTTAAAGTACACCAATAAATCCAACATCCATCTATATGAACATGAACATATCACGCCATCTTGACAAACACTGACGACTAAATCATAAATAGTTAATCTGCGCAATTCTTTTGTGGAAGAAAATCTCTTTGCAAGTAACATCTCGGCATTAATGACAAAGTTTTTATTTTATAACCACAGTTACTACAGAGGGTATTTCTGAAGAATTATTTCTTGTGGTTTAAAATATTTATTTAATTGCAAGAAAATTTCTTGTTCACAAATATAAATATGCATTAACTTAACATTATATTTCTTATACTGCAAAATATTTGTAGTTTTCAATTTAAGAAATAAAAACTTTAGGATAAGAAAATTAAATGTAACCATTAATGCATTTCTTAGTATTGAAGAAATTCTCTGTAAGAAATTATTGAGTTGTGTTTAAAAAACTCGTTTCTTTATATGTGAACCGGTATGTTTAAGTTAATAGGATATGCTAACTTTTAAGAAATATTGCTCAAAGAAATCGGTGTTTTACGAGAAAAGAAATTGTTCTCTCGGTGTAGGAGTCATTAAACTAAAATATGTCTAGTGTACAATGTTCTCTAAAATGATAAAAAGATAAGGGTATATTATTACTCTTACTATATCCTTCCCTTTTTTTTCAATTATTAAAAAAATGTACTTGAATCGGTACATGGTGTTGATATATGCTACTGGTAAAACGGTTCAAATGCAAATTTTAACTATTACTAATCGTTTTTATCCCAGCTCTTATCCACAGTGTAACTACAACTGGCACGTTGCATAATACTTTTGCATAATTATTAGTCTTTAAAATTCGGTACAAATCTAATATTTATTTACTTGAAATTAATCCTGTATTAACATGAGGTTTTTACAGAATACTAAAAATAGTTTTGTGGTAAAATTATTCAAGCACACTTAAACCCGTTTACTACTACTTGTTTTTACAGAATACTAAAAATAGTTTCGTGGTAAAACGGTTCAAGCGCACTTAAACCCGTTTACTGCCAATCCAAAATGCAATTGTTTTCATTAAAATAAATGTAATGACGATAGATGGCGACTGTAGGGCGAAATATGCTTGAATCGTTTTACCACCAAGTTATAATACCATTTAAGCAAGTCTGCACTTAGAGCAAATTTTTAGAAACGTGCACTTAAACCCTTTTACTTCTAACCCCTCAATTTACAGACTGAAAGAGTATGATGTTGTTATCCCTATATATTTGTAAAAATTTAAATTAGTGACAATTTTTCATACAAAATTTCCAACCTCCTAAAATTTTGAATAACAGTAACAGTATTCCCACATCGGTCTTTCAATGTCGTGCTGAATCTAGTTTTTGTGGCATTTTAATAATTTAGGTATGTACCTACTGCTTTTATTGAAAATTAACCCCAATTTTAGTGTTTATTTTGATGTTTCTTCAAAATTTTAGAAAATTGGACTCTGAAAGAGACATTAGGTACGGTCCTAAATGCAGCACATAAAATATTCTCCACTATACCATACCACTGAGTGACGCTAGATATAGAGAACGAATAATAGGAAAATAGCAGGCTGGCCTCAGAGGTGGTAAATCGACAATTCCTCAGATTGCAATACTGAGACAACTTTTAGAAAAATATTGGAATATAGCAAATATTTATAGTAACCCGTAAAAAGTAACAAACGAGTGGAGGCGCAGATACAATAACGAGCTAGAGTCTCTATTCGGAAAAGAAAATCTAGTCAGATATATAAAGGCTAATAGACTCAGAAGGGCAGGGCTTGTCTTTTTGTTTCAATAGGCCAAAACTCTGATATATTTTTGACTGAACAACTGCTGATTTTTTCAATTGCACTGCTGGAATCTGAAAAAAAATTTATTCTGAATAAGTTTTTCCTAAGTGCTAATTTAATTGCCTCATAGATTCCTATAATCTCCGCCTTACATATGGAGAGGTGATTTGGTAGCTTTGAGCTGTATTTAATGTTGATATCTGGTATACTGATTACAAGCCCTGTTGTAAGATCTGTCTTCGATGCATCAGTGAATATAAAGGTATGGGTTGCTTTATATTTTTCTGTGTTTATAAAAAATTGTTCTTTGATCATGGGATCATTTTTTTTAGATTCAATGTCTTCACTATACTACACAGTGTATTATAAGGGACTTCATAGCAAGGGAAGTTATTTGACTTATAAATGTCCTTGAGATATGGCATGAATTCAGCTAAACCTGCTATCCAATTGGGCGTATTGTCATCTCTTCAAAAGGCTGGTCTATTTATTAATATTCTTCTGGTATTTGAAATTAATTTGGTTAGAGGGTGGTTTCTAATACATATAATTTTCTTCAAGAACCCTATGGTTAATAGTTTCCTTCTTTGTTCTGGTTCTAGTAAGTTTGCCTCTGCTAATAGTGCTGCATGTGGAGTTGACTTCATACAACCAAGAGCTATTCTAACACCTTCAAAAAAGATTGAATGCAGTTTATTTAGGATTGATTTATTGGCTGGTTTTATAAAGAGTCCACCGAAGTGGGATCTCACAAGTCCCTGAAATGCCATCAAAAGGGTGCACGGGTCAGCTCCCCGCCATACTCTGCTTATGGCTCTTAGTGCATTGAGAGATTTTTTTGCTTTTGTGATATTATTTGTTATGTGTGTATCCCATTTGAGGTATTGCTGGAATGTTATTCCAAGGTATTTCATTTGTGGTTTATAATTAATTTGATGTCCATTAATTTGGATAACAGGTGGGGTGTTTCTCCTGTGTGCCTTTGTGAACCATATTGCCTCACACTTTTCCAGTGAAAGGGATAACCCATGACCTATTAGGAATTCTTGTATATTATTAAGTGCTATGTTGATGTTTTGTCCCATATATTCTACATTTACGCATTTTATGAAGACTAGGTCATCTGCATATCCCATTATTTTACATCTCCCCAAGGGAGTATTAAACAAATCAGCTATATATATGTTAAATAGAATTGTGCTTAAGGGTGAACCTTGTGGAAGGCCCTTGGTTGCAGTTATTGGTCCAATGAAAGATCCATCATTGCTTCTGGTATATATTAGTCTATTTTGAATTAATTTGTGAATTACATTGTTCAGATCTACAGGAATTTGAATGTGTTCATTTTCTGATATAATTTGTAAATATTGACATTATCGTATGCTGATTTTATATCCAGTAAAACTGCTATTACTGATTCTGATAGTGTAAAGGCATTATATACATAAGTTGACAAGTATGCAATGTTGTCATTTATTCCTTTTCCTTTACGAAAACCTGTTTGGCTTTTGCCGAAAACGTTTTTGTTTTCAAGAGTGTGGTCCAAACGATTTTTGATGATGATTTCCATAGTTTTAGCTACGCATGAGGAGAGTATAATTTGTCTAAAACTATGAGGTGACGTGGGTTGTTTGTTTGGCTTTAAGATTGGTATGATGTTAAAGTTTTTCTAATCCTGTGACAGCTGCCCACCTTTTAATATATTATTAAATATGTTTATTAGTAAATGCTTCATTCTAAAAGGAAGGTTTTTAATCATTAGATAGGATATGTCATCCATACCTGGGGCTGATGATTTTTTATTGTTTATGGCCCAATTAAATTCATGAATGTTGAAAGGAGGACTGGTGTTATCTTCATTTATTTGCAATATTTCGAAGTTTGGGTCAATGTCCACTGAAGACATTTTATTTAGAATGTCTTGCTTGAGATGATCTGCATAATATTGACATTTTTTTTTATTGCTTGTACATATTTTTGAGACTTTTTTAATTTTTTGCCAGACGTAACTACTGTTGATTTTTCTATTTAGTGATGCACAAAAAGTTTTGAATTTTTCTTTTTTCTTGTTGTTAAGCCTCTTCCTTGTTTGTGCTGTTATTCTTTTTACATTAATGTAGTTTTCTAGGGTTGGGGCATTGTTGAATTTTTCTATAGAGGCTTTTCTTTCTCTTATTCATTCTGAACATTCCTCGTCCCACCATGGATTTCCTGTCTTCCGAATTGTCCCACAGTTTTATATGGTATAGCATTTTCAGATGCCTTGTTAATAATATTACTCCAAACATTGTAGGTGACTACGTCCTCCGCCTCAAGTTGATTCACTATGTTGTTGTAAAATAGTTCCCAGTTTGATTTATTTAAATTTCTTGTTTTGTAAGTGCCGAGATGGATGTTTGAAAAGCTGTTGTTGTTTTTCATGTTCACTTCTAGGACTGTATGAAAGTGGTTGCTATTACCGCAGTCTGAAAGGGTCCCAAGTAGCAATTTGTCGACGCGACAACGTTGTCTACCGCGTGGCAACGTTTTCTACAACGTTGTTATTGCCTAAAAGGCGACCCTATTCTGCACTGATTTGGTGGACGATTTTTGAGTTGTCTTGACGTTGCCTAGGCAACCTCCTGTTTAAACAACATCGTTTTGTAACCGTTGCATAAGACAACTGAAGCGACTATAAAAAGCAACTGCGCGTGCAATGGTTGCTCAAGGAGTCAGACTAGTTATGTTTTTTTACCTATATTTTTAACACCTGTATGGTGAATGCGAAAACCAAAAAGTAAACTGTTTTGACATCGTATTGGGTATTTAAATTTATATGATATAAATACATAAAGGACTTATTACCTGATATGAAATTTATAAACGCATCTCAGATTACCGTCAAATATGGATATTTCACCTTTAAAAAACACACGCGCTCCTTTTTTTATGGCATTTTTGACAAAAAATATGCAAATTTAAAAAATCAAATTTTATTATAAAGGTCAAAATTTATTTTAAAGATGTTCTGTATAAATTTAATGTATTGATGGTGCTTTTAAAGGTATCAGAAAATGCCTGCATTTTTTATTTTCTGTGTTTACATTTTCTTCAAATCTCAAGTAAAACCAAAATGGCACATTAAACAATATAACTAAAAAAATACCTTATTACCAACCTTAGACGGATAAGACAACTTAGAAGTCCAATCGCCAACCAAACCCGGCCGCGCCGACTATCAAAACCATTTTAGAACGTACCCTCTTATTGGGTGGCAGAGGTCATGTGACCAGTGTCAAAAGTGTATCATTCTCATTAACAGCATTGCCATATTTAGTAGATTTCTACTTTTTTGGTAGATTTTTGATATTTTTTAAAAAATTCTAGTAGGCAATATTTTTTAGTAGATTTTTGGTATATTTCAACAGAATTTGATCCATTTTTTTCGAATCGTGAGGAAACTATAATAAGTATTTTTGAAAAATTTAAACGCAGAATGAAAGACTGCGTTATTTAGAAAAACCAAAACGTTTCTTTTGAACGAGATATTTGGAATTAAAAGTCACACTAAATTTTTTCTTTTTTTCACCTATGTAACGTATTAAAATAAACATTATAGAAGTTTTCAGGGACTTTCGATCCTCGGTAATAACGTAATTTTTCTTTGTGCGTTTAAATTTTTCAAAAATACTTATTAGTTTTCTAAGGATTCGCAAAAAATTAAAACATTTAAAATACATTGAGCATTTTAACAGACGACTTTTTGCGCCCATCCCCTTAAGTCAGCTGTTGTTTTTATTATAAAAAATCCCAAAAATATCCCAAAAATCCGTAAGTATATTTTAGTTTTTGATTTAGTAGATTTTAGCTAAAAAATGGTAATTACCAGTTGGTGGTTTGGAATAATTAGGTTTCCAATTTTGTGGAATTCCTCTTGGGACATTTAGGACGGATGTGCATATCACTGTATTACTGTATATTTACATGGCCTAAAAAGAATCTACTGATTTTGTGAAAACAAATCTACTGAAAGAGTTAAAACTGACCTGACAACCCTGTCTACCAAAGCAGATACAAAGATAAGGTTATCAAATCTCAAATCTACTGATAAAACAATGGAATGGAAACCAGCTATTAAAAAAACAAATAAACAGGTTGTTAAATAAATCGAAAATTTCCATCAAAATAAAATATATAATAATAAGAAAAAAATAAGGTTATAAAGTAAATTCTATTTCTCCTCTGCAAGTTGCCGCAAACGTGTCACACCTCTAGAACAACACAGGGTCGTGACGTGACAGACAACAGACAACTACTCAACTAGAGAGTCGGACAGGGCGTAAATTAGTTTAGCATTATAACATTTTCAAGTCGTTGCGATTGTAGAAAAAACTGAAGTGTGATATGTAGTTGTCACAATGGTAATAAATTAGTTGCCCGTATAACTACAGGTTGTAACATCGTAATGTCAGTCGGGGTAGGGGACGTTGGCCGAAACAACTGAAAATGCTCTCGGGCAACGTTGTAGACAGTGCATTTGTTTGTACTGACAACCAATGCGTCGAAAAATTGCTACTTGGGGTGTACCATGTTGTTTTTAAAGCTAGATCAATATTTACTATTGTTATGTCTACTGCACACTGCACCCAAGTGATTATTGGGATTTTGAAGGAGAGTTGAGGATCCAAAAAACAGCAAAAAGTCCAACAAACTGACAGTGAAAAGTAAACAAACCAGAAACGTCACAAACACAAATTGTACTTAAAATCTGAAAACGTCCCAAGAGTCTTTTTTGTACCTATCTCTTTTCGATGTATTAGAGCGTTCATAAAAATGACATGTGTCTTTACTTAATAACAGGCGGTAATCGGTAATAGCTGGTTTGTCTTTAGTTTCATACATGGAAGACAATGATGCTAGAAAGTATGTGTTTTATCTCGCCGGGTATTAATGACGCACGGGTAAAGAACCCTGGACTCAAGGTATTAAGGTTATTATTTTGTAAACGTCAGCTCTCACAAACTTTCTGTTTTTAATGGTTTACTAAGGACTTCTGGCAACTATGTTTTAATTTTAATCAAATCTCTTCCTTCGACAATCTTTTATAATTCCTATCACACCGATGATGTCCAGAATATTCATCATTTCTGACTGAAATTTACGATATCCACTGGCCTAAAAGCAAAATCGAAAATTCTTCGACGATCGTACCACACATGCAGTCAAGGTTTATTAAATAAAACAGGATGTGCAAAAACAAATTACCAATTTTGATGCAAAGTATCACGAATCACTGTCGAATGGAAAGCAAATATCTAAAAATTGACGCCATTGATAAATGGCGTGAATTACAAGTATCTGTCGGATCCACACATCCTGAAAATATTTACGGTAGATCTGCCAATTTTGGTATGTATCATTGGGAAGGTTGTGAAATTAATTTATGTTTTTTTATTTATTAACCAATTTTTTCTCTTTCTGTTCTCTTTTACTATTTTTTCTTCAGAAAATAGTTGGAGTCCTCTGCCCCACCCCTTTGTCGGCCACCCAGAGTGCCACCCCTGGAGATGTTACTTAGTTACGTCATGACCTACTTATTCCCAAATTTTGGTGCACTCTCTCGATCATGAGCGTCACAAAAAAAATAATAAAAACGGCGACTTTGACCCCTTATGACTACCCTCATCCCCAACTTTGGTTTCCGGCTCTGGGCATTTTACTTAGTAATATCATGATCTACTTATTCCCAAATTTTGGTCCACTATCTCAATCACGAACGTCGCAAAAAACCCTTTATATTTTTTATATTCACCCCTACCCCCACCCTTTTGTCGGCCACGCAGCGTTCCGCCCCTACAGATTTTACTTAGTTACGTCATGAGCTACTTATTTCCAAATTTTGGTGCACTATCTTGATCATGAGCGTCATAAAAAAATAATAAAATCCGCGACTTTGACCCCTTATAACTACCCTCGGTCCCAACTCTGGTTTCCGGCCGTTGGTGAAAGTCATGTACACAACTAATTCAACCTATCCCCGTATAGTTTTTCCATATTACTTATCACGCACAGAATCCGCTTCTATCTCTCCGACTACTAGCTTAGGCAACGCGCAGCTCCCTCGAAGACCATTTTTATAATAGAAACAGCGGATATTGATACTTACAAAAGGCGCCAGAGTCTAAATATGATCTTCGAGGGCGCCGGGCGTTGTGTCTAAGCTATTTATTTTTATTATAAAATAAACAGCGGATATTGATACCTACAAAAGGCGCCAGAATCTAAAAATTGTCTTCGAGGGCACCGCGCGTCGTATCTAAGCTATTTATTATAACAGAAACAGTGAAAATTATTGATACCTACGAAAGGCGCCCGAATCGTAAAAATTATTTTCGAGGGCGCCGCGCATCCTATCTAAGCTATTTATTATAATAGAGACAGCGGATATTGATACCTACGAAAGGCGCCCGAATCGTAAAAATGGTCTTCGAGGACACCGCGCGTCGTATCTGTGCTATTTGATTATCTGATACCTGGTAAAAGTTATACTTTGTTGTACCTACTGGCTTCATTATATAGATTTCTATAGCAGTTCCTGTTTCTTTATTAAGTAAAAACAGTTCTTAGGGGAATGGTTGCCACCTAGTCTTTGTGTAAAGTTAAAAAATTTTTTTTTCAGCGTTTAATTCTTTTAAGGGATATATACTAACGAAAGCAAAAGGCGCATCGGCCCGCGGGCCGGTGGGCCGGCGGCCCAGTCCGGGCCTGGAGTCCTCTCTCTTTCTTTTTTAACAAGCTAAATATTGTATCGGTCTCTCTCTTCAATCCTGGCCCCCCGGAGGGAGTGTAGTGGTCGACGTGATGTCGTGTATTGTCCGTCTTCAAAGATATCTGTTTCTGGTGATTTCTTTTAACATGGATAGGTCTTTTGCATATTCCAGCCATGGATAGGTCTTTTGCATATTCCTGTAATTTGATCGATCCTTCGTGTTGGGATCTTCCTCGTGATCTTCGGCCTTCCACCTTTCCTTGTATAATGAGTCTTTCCATGTTTTCTGTGGTTGCTCTCATCATAACATGTCCAAAGTATTTTAATTGTTGGAGATGGACTTTACTGTAGAGGCGTTGGCTATCTTTTAGCTCTCTTAAAATTGAGTTATTTGTTCTATGGTCAGTCCAAGGCATTCGTAGCATTCGTCTCCAACAGAACATTTCAGTGGCGTCTATCTTTCTTCTTTCCGATTTTCTCAGAGTCCAAGAATCAAATCCGTAAGTCAGTATTGGGAATATTAAGCAGTTGATTAACATCATTTTAACGCTCTTGAAATTTGACAGTCCTCCCATATTGTGGTCATTTTTGCTGTGGCAACTTTTGTTAGATCACATCTACGTTTTATTTCTTCCTGTGGTGACTTTGTGTTTGTGATTAATGATCACAGATATAAGTATGAGCTCACAACCTCAAACCGGTAAATTGTGGTTATGTAGTATATTCACTCTCATGATCTTTGCTTTTGATATGTTTAATTACAGACCAAATATTTGACTTTCGTTTTCAACCAGTCGTATAAGATCAATCAGCTCTGCTTGACTTATGGCAAGAAGGGCTGTGTCATCTGCGAATCGTAGGTTGTTTATTTTATAACCATTTAATGAGATGCCTTTCTCCCATCCTTCAAGTGCTCTTCTAATAATATTCTCCTCATATATATTGAATAATTGTGGAGATAGTATACATCCCTGTCCCTGTCTGACACCCGTTCTGGATTAAATTCGTTTGAATGTGTGTCAGGCACTTTAACTGATCCAGTATTTATTTATCTTTATTTATTGTATCTTTATCTTATCCGTATTCAAGAGACAGCTACTTTAACCACAGTTCTATACTTCTCTGCTACACTTCATTTGTGAGTTAGCAAATTCCCTTCACTTAATTTGGTTAAGTCAAAGAGGTGGCAGTGTTTTTATAATATATCTTATTTCTATTTAAGTTCATGTTTCCCCATAAAATTCATCTATTTCATCTACAATTTCTTCTGGGTTCTTGGAACTAACCAAGTAATTCCCCCCTTTTTATGATGGATGTGATCCTAATTCCTAAATCTTCGACGGTGATTAAATAATGGGAATAAACCAACAACTTCAGCTGTCTTCAGGAACACAACATGGTTGAAGATATGGTCAATACCGACTAAAACATATCCCTGTCTTCTGCCTCTGTTTCCGTTGCAGAACTACCGTAAGGCATTACTTCGCAAATGCAGGATCTAGCCATTGCTCTTCCTTCATATACTATATAGTCGAAATCATTGCTTCTCTCCTTCTAACCGTCTCCATTTTTAGCTCGCCTCTTTTTAATACGACAGATATACTGGATGGCTTCCATCGCAAATCAGCTGATTGCATCCCAAGCTGCCTTCGATGAAAGCATTTCTCCTACTAAGACCTCAGGTCGAATTTTCTGCTTGATACTCGTTTCCAGAATATTGTGTGGCAAGTTGAAACGACGACACATGAAAAACACGTGCTCCGTGTCTTCACTTACCCCGAGACAGGACGGGCACCCTAAAGAATCGTCATGTTTCAAGCGATAAAGAAATTCTCGAAAGCAGCCACATCCTGGAAGCATCTGCTTCAGATAGTAATTGACCTCGCCATGTTTGTGGTTTAGCCAAACATCCACCTGGGGTATAAGGTAATGCGCCCCCCTGCCCGTTGTTGCAGAATCCTACTGTCGTTGCCACAGACGCATACTGTTTTACCGTTGTCTTTTTCTAAGTTTATCAAGGCACAATGTAGTTGTAGCTGACGCTCTTTGCAGATAATCAGTCTTCCTCTCTTCAGCTAGCACTCAAATGGATAGTATCCCAACTATGACGTATATTGCGTCCTCAGATACTGTGCGGAATGTGCTGGCAACTCTCAAGGCACTAAGACGACATACTAATGCGACCTTCCTCCACGATTCCGGGGTTCCGAGGGTGTCCGTTCAAATAACTGTTCTGTATGTTAATATTAGAACATGTATAATATGTAATATGTTCTGTATGTAAAGACAATAGAACAGAGCAGATGGAAGTCGAAGTAGAAGATGATACGGTTTTGAAGATATTAAAAGAAGAAATTAAATCGGCATTAAAAAACAGCAAAAATGGTAAAGCAGTAGGTCCAGACCAAATCCCAGTAGAAAGCTTAAAATGTATAAATGATGAAACCTTAGACATAATCGTAGACTTGTTTAACACAGTGTACAAAACAGGAAACATACCAAAATAATGGTTACTCTCAACCTTTTGTGCTATCCCTAAAAATACAAACGCTAAAGATTGCAGTGAATACAGAACAATATCATTAATAAGTCACATTCTCAAATTATTCTTGAAAATAATACATGGTCGTATAAACAAAAAACTAGAAGAAGGGATAGATGATAGTCAGTTTGGGTTCAGAAACGGACTAGGAACCAGAGAGGCGTTATTTGCTTTTAATGTGTTAGCTCAAAGATGCATTGACATGAATGTGGATGTGCATGTTTGTTACGTTGATTTTGAGAAGGCTTTTGACAAAGTAAGACATGAAAAATTAGTCCAAATTCTAAAGACAAAAAACATAGACAAAAGGGACTTACGAATAATAACAAACCTTTACTGGAATCAAAGAGCACAAATTGTAATAGATAACGAACCCAGTCCAGAAATTGAAATCAGGAGAGGAGTTCGGCAGGGATGTATTATGTCTCCATTACTCTTTAATGCATATAGTGAAGCCATTTTTGAAGAAGCATGGCTATCTCAAAGTGAAGGAATAATATTTAACGAAAGATCTATTAACAACATAAGATATGCAGATGACACCGTGATTATACCAAGCTCTGCTAAACAACTCCAACTACTACTGAACAAAACAAACAATTTCTGTAAAGAATATGGACTAAAAATGAATATAAAAAAGACCAAATAGATGATAATAACTAAGAAAACAAACATACAAACAAGCATATATTTGGGAAATGTACCAATAGAAAGGGTTGATAAATACAAATACCTAGGAACCTGGATTTCAGAGAAAAATGATCAAACAACAGAAATAAGGACCAGGATAGAAATAGCAAGAAATGCGTTTGTAAAAATGAAAACAGTTCTCTGCAACAAAGACCTTAGCTTAGAACTGAGAGCAAGAGCTTTGAGATGCTACGTGTTCTCGATACTACAATATGGACTTGAAAGCTGGACATTAAAGCAAGAACACATAAATAAGCTACAGTCATTTGAAATGTGGTGTTACAGAAGAATGCTTAGAATAGCATGGACACAGAGGAAAACGAACACGGAAGTACTGCGAGAAATGGGTAAAGAATGCGAAATAATAAACACAATAAAAATAAGAAAGTTACAATATCTGGGACACGTAATGAGGGGACCGCGATATGAAATGCTAAGACTGATAATACAGGGAAAGATAAGAGGCGGAAGGAGTATAGGAAGAAGGAGAGTGTCATGGTTAAAGAATTTAAGGGACTGGTTTAGATGCAGTTCTATAGAACTCTTTAGAGCAGCGGTGGATAGAGTAAAGATAGTGATGATGATATCCAACCTCGGATTAGGAGACGGCACTTGAAGAAGAAGATGTTAATATTGACGTAACTACTGATGACAGTATTTTTTTCCTGCTTTTGAGCCACCTGCATTCGACATATATCAGACCTACCTAATATAGGTGCAGGAAAATTTGGCCATATAGTTCGAAGTCTTTTTTGTAGACGGTGGAGCCAACTCGAGTTCTTTCAGCGTGCTAGCGAGTACGCCATTCTGCTTCACAAGATTACATCACGTTTCACGTATTTAAGGATCCAGATGGCAGGCAATAGAAGGCAGTATCACTACTTGGATTGCATTTCCAAAAGTGGCCCTGACATACCTAATATGGTCTAGGAATAGACCTTTTACACGCTTCTCGAATTGACAAGAAGCAGCTGCGCAGCCTACAGGATTCTAGTAAACCCCAAGAAGACAAGGAACAATCTGACACCACACCCATTCAAGGACCTTATCAACGGAATTGTCAACGAAGATATGTCAACGTGTGGTCAAAACCGGGGTATCTAATGCTAAGCAACCCTACAAGCCCCACTTGTGCTAAAGCAGGGCGAATGAAAGGTTTTGCTTAGCTTCAGAATGCCTTTCTGTCTTGTTCTGGCAGAACCAATGCTTCGACGAATTAGTCTCCAGATGAGGCTGGCACGTTAACCAATAATGAAGGGCTTCACCCTTTTGATTTTATCTGTTTTGCATCACGAACAGTTGCCCATTATACCCGTCGGGATCAGTCGAAATGCGAGGTAGGAATAGGTTAGTAGGTAGAATAAGTAGAAATGAAGTCCCAACTTGGACAGGTAATCGCTGGGGAGCCTACTCCCACTAAGAAACTTATAGAATGTTTTCTTTTGTTTTCTGGTCTTAGTTTGGAAACTTCACGTAATTAATATCACGTGTGTGTTGAGTAAATGTCCTGTTACTTAGTAAAGTTGACTTTATCGTCTGTACAAAGGGATACTTATTGAATCCGATCGTCTGCGGTCCCTCAGGTAGGTGAGTACCTATAGAATATAGAAACTTATGGGAAAAGTCAATTATAAAAGTTGCCAACATTGCTTATTAAAGGCAAAGATAATTATCATGGATGATTGCTTCCTTAAAATGCGCTTTGAACTTTTAGTTAAAGTCTGTAGCAATTATTGCACACGTCGTTATCAACATGTTATTTCCTTGTTTTTGATTATTTAACAAAACATGAAAATTAAAACACAGATAGGACCTTGTAGAATTTTAGAAAACGTGATGTTGTAGCAATATATTATTCCTTGGGTTAGGTTAGGACAAAACAAAGTGACGCTACAAAAATTTATACTTTTTTTATTTTAGAGGTATGTAAGGATTGCGTAAGTGATAAATTTATTAAATAAATTCAACTTTACGTTTTTATTCCGTCATTCCGTCTATTCGTCTAGGAAAAACTCCAACGGAAGTTGATTCCGTGTACTCAAAATGTGAGTATTGTTCTGAAGCTATTTTTTGTGCCATTTATATAATTTACTATTCTAATTGGGAAATACGCCACAATTTAAGTTGAAATATGATCAAAATATGAGTAAAATGAAAAATGAAAAACAGCTTATTATGTTTCATATCAGTTCAGAGTTCCGAGATAAGATAATCCACCATCCCTATACGTCCGCTCGGTCTCTCCAGACCTCTTTAGTAGGGCTATATGAATACCTCTAAATCGAAACGAAACCCAGCTGCCTATTTAAGCAGAATTTTAAAAATAAGGCTGCGTATCGAACGCTGCAGCGACATCTATTAATAGTGGAGTCAATGAAGGTGGATATGAGTTATTACCTCAAATTTCGTTGAACCTCCATCGATTTTCATAAAAATTGGTGAGTGGTTAAAGAATACCTCAAGGTACAAAGGTGACATAGTGTTAACTTGCGCTTACAGTCACTGTAAGTTTTCACTTCCTATTTTGTTGAACCTTCATCGATTTTCATGAAAATCGGTAAGTGGTTAGAGGATACCTCAAGCAATAAAAGATATATAGCATCAACTTGCGCTTTTGCATTTTAGGGGTGTAATACACCCCTACTTTTTAAATTGTAAAAAATGCAGATTTCCGCATTATGGCGCAAGTAATCTCGTTTAATTAAGAAAAATAAATATTTTTTTTATATTTATGTGCATGAATTACATTTTTTTTTATTTTTCAAACCTTATAGCAACCAAAAATCCGAAAATTAACAAGTCGAAAATCACGAAAACCTTATTCTTCTATATTTCTGAAAGTGTAGTCACTGAATGTTTTCACCCACGATTTCTTTGAACCTTCATCGATTTTCATGAAAATTGTTGATTAGTTAGAGGATACTTCAAAAACAAAAATGATATGGCACCAAGTTGCGCTTTCTGCATTTTAGGGGTGAAATCCACCTTTTTTTTTTTAATGATAAAAAATGCAGATTTCAGCATTCTGGCTCAAGCAATCTCGTTTAATTAAGTAAAATAAATATTTTTTTTACATTTATGTGCATGATTTATAATTTTTATTAATTTTTTAAACCTTATAGCAACCAAAAATCAGAAAATTATCAAATCGACAATCACGAAAAAAATTAATCTTTTATATTTCCAAAAAGGCAGTCACTGAAGGTTTTCACCCCTAACTTCGTTGAACCTCCATCAATTTTCATGAAAATTGGTAAATAGTTAGAGGATACCTCAAGAAACAAAAATGATGTGGTACCAACTTGCGCTTTTATCCTGGGGGTGGATGTTACCCCTTCTCATGGGTGAACACTATTTTATTAAAAATAACCCCATAATTAGATAGAGGAGTAAATTCTAAGCAAACTTTCTTTTATCAAGTTTATAAATTTTTTATTTAAATAATATTTCATAATTTAATAAAATATTATTGCTACAGTAAAACCTGACAATAACGGCCACTAAAAATAGAAAACAATTGGCCGTTATAGAAATGTGGCCGCTAATGCTAGGTTTCCTTTTCCACAAATACATAAAATAGAATTGAAAATTTATTTATTTTAGTAATTAAAGCAAATCTAATTAAATATAATTCTACAAACAAACGGAACATACTAAAACTAAATTCAATTTACTACAATATAAAACAATATCTATACGAAAAAACAACTACAAGAAAAAGAGAATTTTTGTTTGTTTTACATTTTTTTAGTTAAAACGAAACATACTAAAACTAATTTAATATAGGTAATACATAATATAAAACAACATACTATAGCTACTACGAAAAATACGCTTATCACTAAAGTATCGTCGTGCTTCCATGCTATATTCAACAAAACCAACTTGGTAGGGCCTTTAATTAGATATCGCAAATCACTTTGGCTGATTTTGTCTGCATATATATTATGTTTGAGGAATCCTTTTTTTTTTGTGAGACTGGATATAGGACATTTCTCAAGTATGAATTCACATTCATGATATATCGTTGCTATACAGGGATAATAATCTGTGCAATGTTATGGTACAGGCTACGTTAAATATGAAGTAAATGTGGAAGATATACATTGGTTATTCATTTCAATTTAATTTGATTGTTTTTTAATCGTTTACAATATTTAAAATAATTAAAGACATAAAGTTAGGGATTTCAAAAATAAATTGAGTTCTCACTGGCAGGGTGGGAAATAATAAAGAGCCATACAATAGCATTTCATTACAATGCAAATCTAATTAAATATAATTCTACATAACTAACATAACAAACAAACGGAACATACTAAAAAATCACTTTGACTGATTTTGTCTGCATATATATTATGTTTGAGGAATCCCTTTTTTTGTGAGACTGGATATAGGACATTTCTCAAGTATGAATTCACATTCATGGTATATCGTTGCTATACAGGGATAATGCAATATTATGGTACAGGCTACGTTAAGTATGAAGTAAATATGGAAGATATACACTGGTTATTCATTTCAATTTAATTTGATTGTTTTTTAATCGTTTACAATATTTAAAATAATTAAAGATATAAAGTTAGGGATTTCAAAAATAAATTCAGTTCTCACTGGCTGGGTGGGAAATAATAAAGTGCCATTTAAATAAAGAGCATTTCATTACAATGCTCATTACAGGCATTACAGGCTGCTCCGTTTGAGAAAACTCATACTCTCAAACTTTGAGAAAACACTCATTCAGTTTCGACCAACCCTGTATTAGCTAAAATTAAACGTTTTGCTAGATTAATAATTTTTAACAATAATAGACTATATTAAAAATCACTTGAACATAAATTGATTTTCTGATGTCAAATCACTACAATTATACAGGGGGTGAATGTTGCTATGAAATTTGAAAAAAAAACGTAATTATCTTTTAAACTACTTCGTATAACATCACAAAACCTGATATTTTAAGAAATAAAACATAGAGGAGAATCCAAAAATGTAAAAATATACAGCGTGTTCCATTAAACAAAAGATAATTTTGTTTCACCCTGTCAATACGGGTGGCCCTGTATATTTGGAAATGTATTTAAATTCTGATATTATCTATGCCCCAATCTCACCTAAATAAACTTTTTTCGTATCTCCTACAACAAACGACTAATTGGACTTCACACAACCTGTATACATACAAAATCTCCGCTATAAAATTTTTTCAAAGAAAATGTTATTGATTTTTTTAAAATAACTCCGTTAAATTTTGAAATATGAGATTTATCCAAAAACCATTACAAAGCTAAGTAAAAGTTCTATAACACTATATTAAACATAATTTTCTAAATCCTTTATTTTTTTTTTAAATACAAGGTGAAATGGCCCCGGTTACATGGTTCTCGCAGTAAAATTTAGGTTTTAAATGTTTCTATCTCGGTTATTTTTTGTCGTAAAAAATATTAAAAAAATAAAAAGCTTAAATAAAGTTAAAACTAAAATTTTGTTCTCTACCATTTTTTAAGTGTATCGAGTATTTTTGGAGTTATTATCAAAAGAAAATGAAATTCACGAAAATTTGAAAAATTCTAATTTTTTTTAATCGTATTTTTTTTCAAAAATATGCATTCTCAACCGGTCAAAATTGTTGAAGTTATTAGTCATGTTAAAATAAATAAAGTTTTAAATGGGTTACTATAAATTTTAATTTTTGTGGAAATGACGTATGTTTCATTTTTCATTCTTCCCTAAAAAATCTGAAAGGGTCCTCTTATTTCCATCATAACTTGCTTAATTTTAATGCTATCGACTTCTTATATAGCTTTTTGATAGTTACCTTTAAGTACTTTATTAAAATGTTTAATATCTATATTTAACAAAGTGCATCGTTTTCCTGTTATTTAAGCTTGAATACTAAGATTTGAGTACTCGCGAAGAAAAAATATACATTCAATTGCATATAACTCATTTTGTATATGTAATAAAGGATTTTTCGAATAAGGAGCTTATTTATTTTTATATTATCTTCGATTTTGGTAATAACAACTTTTTTGAAGAAACTTATGGTTTTTGAGTTATTTATGAAAAACAGCTTTAAAACATGGATTTTTTTCAGGAAAAATCAAAACTTTTGATCTTTAATAACTCAAAAACTATTGATTTATTGAAATAACTTTATATAACAAATTTTACTTATAATTTGTCCCTTTATCGATTAGTGGTATTATTTTTAATAAAATAATTTCCACCCCCGAGAAGGGGTGGCATCCCCCCCCCCCCAGCGTAAAAGCGCAAGTTGGCACCATGTCACCTTTGTTTCTTGAGGTATCCTCTACATACTTACCAATTTTCATGGAAATCGATGGAGGTTCAACGAAATCGGAGGTGAAAACCTTCATTGACTCCGCTATAAAGAGAAATGAGAAGTCCCAGATCTAAAATAATAAATCTGAAAATTCTCTTGGAATCACTTTCTGGTAGCATCCCTAATATCTGCCTTTTACAATTTATAAGACAAGGAGATGACGAATATAGGAGACGGAAGGGACTCTACAACAGGGGTGGGCAAACTTTTTTTAGCAAGGGCCACAAAATATGTTTGGTCTATTCCCGAGGGCCGCAATATTTGTTACCTTAACATGTTCGAATTTTTAACTTTGTACTAATTTTGTTTACGGGAGGGAGGGGGCATGGTTAAATTAAATAAACATATTCAGTACAATTCAAAGATTATTAAAAAAAAAATTCAAGACCAAATATTGAAAAATAGGCCAACGGTGGCAAATTTTTACAGGCAGCTCCGAGAAAAAAATGGATTTTGCAGTAGAACTCGTCAATGGATCATATGAAACAAAAAATTCAAAAATATTTTATTAGCTTATGAGTTTCTCGAGGTAACGCTGTTGAGTTTTTTAGTTTTAACGATTTTTGAGTTTTTGATATCACTCAAAATACCAGTCAAAATAAGGAAATTTTTGTAAAAAGGGTGAAAATCAACATATTTATTATTGTTAACCAAAACATATCTCGACAGAGTTATCTCACGAAATATCCAAAGAAAATCTATGAAAAATTTCAGGTGGATCTGTCAAGTAGGTAGTTTTTGATTTACAATGTCCACCGCCTTTGAAAAAAACAGTTTTGAGAAAAACGCGTTTGATTGGATAACTTATTTCAATTTGTTTTTGTCTGTCAAATCGTAAAGTGATGCACGCCGGAATATGTTTTTGAATCGTAGAGTAATTTACAAAAGAAACGGGAACAGCTGATGAACGTTTCTCACTACGCTCAAGCTACTGCAAAGCGAGTCGAAGGTAGGGATATTAAACATTTTACTTCCGGTAATTTTACTCCGGTTAAGCTGAAAATTTTAGAGATGTTTCTTGAAGTTTATTTATTTATTTATTTATGTACTTTCATTTAAAATAATAAAAAAAATCAAAAATTTTTCAAACCGTACCCCTCCCCCTAAACACCATTCGCACTTAATTAAGCATGGTATTTCCCTTAAATATATGTGTATCTATGTACATATATATACTTATTTATTTTTATTTTATCTCTGAACCTATTTCTTTTTTCCCTAATATTGTTCTGAAGCTATTTCTTTGTGACATATTATGCAATTTACTATTTTATTTGGGAATAAGCCACAATTTAAGTTTGAAATTAAATTTATTTGACGTTTCGATTTCCACTTCGGAAATCGTTATCAAAATACAAAACATTAATAAATTAAGCATTTATTTAATTAGTTTAATTTATTAATGTTTTGTATTTTGCTAACGATTTCCGAAGTGGAAATGGAAACGTCAAATAAATTTAATTTCAAACTTAAATTGTGGCTTATTCCCAAATAAAATAGTGAATTCTATTTTCACATTGCTATTAGTTACTTAAATATGTCAAGGGAAATTCCGTGCTTAAATAGATGCAAACACGCATCATACGTAATATGCAACACGCGTTATTTAAATCAAAATAAACAAAGTTATAAATTTGAAAAATCTTAGATTCCCTTCATTGTTTTTGTTTTCTTTGAAGAAGTAAATAATATCAAAATATGCACGATGATTTAATCCTATTGAACGAATAATTAACAATATTAGTTATAATTGAAATGACGTTGGAGTTGACTACTTGCAAAACATTTTTGCACAATACCTGCTCATGGATTAAGCAGTGAAAAATAATAACTAATGTTCTGAAAATTGTTCATGGACGTAATCTTGTAAGTTTTCTCAACATTACAATATTTGTTCCTCTTAAATTTGGTGCTCCGTCAGTTGTTACACTCACTAGGTTACAGCGTTAATTTAAAGTTTTATAAACAGTTCCAGACTACTTCAGAAAAAATATCGTTTCCATTTGTTGAAATTTCGTGGATTTCATTTAGGGAGCCGACAAAACTCTGCCGGAAACCCAAATAATTGCCCGCGTTATGTTGAAAATTTGCGGAAAAATCACCCGCTGCGAAATTGTTAATTAAAAGCTGCATTATCTATATTTATTTATTAATATTAGCACTAATTAAAAAAATCTTTAAAATAATTCACTTTTTTTCCGCGGGCCGCAAAAAAATGTATAAAGGGCCGCATGCGGCCCGAGGGCCGCACATTGCCCACCCCTGCTCTACAATATGCAGTCACATTCCGTCTATTAGTCTAGGGATTCTTCTTCTTCTTGATGTGCCTATCCGTGACGAATGTTGGCGATCATCATGGCAATCTTCACTTTATCTGCAGCAACGCGAAAAAGCTGCACAGATGTTGTGTTGAACCAGGTTCTGAGGTTCTTTAACCAGGATGTTCTTCTTCTTCCTGGACCTCGCTTTCCAAATATTTTTCCTTGCAGGATGGCTTGTAGGAGGGCATATCTGGATTCATTTCACATAATGTGTCCAAAGTATTCCAACTTTCGAGATTTGGTAATGGTTAGTACTTCTCGGTTCTTCCCCATTCTTCTAAGAACCTCCTCATTTGTGACCCGATCAGTCCATGGGATTTTAAGAATTCTCCGATATACCCACATCTCAAATGCTTTCAATTTTCGGCATATATCGTCGTTCAAGGTCCATGATTCAACACCATAAAAAAGGACAGATAAGACGCAACATCTCAGCATTCTTACTTTTATACCAAGAGAAAGGTTGTGGCTCTTGAAAAACGCCCCCATACGGTTGAAGATTGATCTAGCTTTTCCGATGCGCGCTCTTATTTCCTGGTTGTTGGTCCATTCTTCATTTATTGGCGAGGAACCGCAAAGTGGGCGACGCCTGGTGGCGAAATTGAAAAGCATCAACTCAAGGAAAACATTGAATTTGCCATTAACTTGTGTACATATTTGCGGTCAGTTTATGTTGTAATTAACAATAATTCCGACTTAAAAAAACTATTGCAGTGGTCCTCAGTATTCATTCCTATTATACTCTACGTAATGACCTAAATTAACCAATGCCAAATCACACATTTTGTTAATTTAACGTTTGTATTAAACGTAGTATTTTTTAATGTTTAAGCGACTGCAAAATTAAATAAATGAATAAAATGTATTATATATTCTGTACATATAATGTACATTGTTATGAAAAATATCCCGACCACTTCGTAATTTCCAGAACAAAATTATTATAAAATAAATTCACCTACTTAGTTTCCAGTTTTTATTTAATTAAAAATTGTTATCTGTCGGTGTAAAGTAAACTGTAGTGCACCTATTAATTAAATTAAAAACAAAATTAGAAATCCTAAGATAGATTAATAATTTTTAGAACGCTCTGTGATTATCGGGGGCCAGATTTTTTTATGAAAAAAAGGTAAAAACAAATCAGTAGTTAGCATCAAATTTTAATGAATGCATACAGATTAAACATAATTTTGAATCGTCTTTAACTTATAAGATGTCTTAGATGCAAAACTTAGTGGTTACTTTGGCAAAACACTCCTGTAAATGATTTTAATTTAACGTTTTAGAACTGTGAATTCAAATGACAAAATGAATTATTTTCCTAGCGTTGTCGTCCATCTTTGAAATTTTGAGCGCCCTTTGTTGGAATTTAATTTTGCGAATTATGGTGCCGAGGTAGTTGTAGTGCCTCACTCTTTCTACAGGGGTTTGGTTAATGTAGAGTTGACCTTTTGTTATCTTTTTCTTGCTGACGATCATAAGCTTTGTTTTCTTTACGTTTATATTGAGTTCATATTGTTGACCAGTGGCGTACCGATAGATCAGCGGGCCCTGGTTCCAGTTGGGATGCGGGCCCGCCCGCCCAATAAAAACATACATTGTATCTAAAGTTTTTAATAAAAATTAAATATAAATCATCATATTATTATATCATAAAATATATCATATTATATTTATAAAAACTCAAGCTAATTGATTTGTTTATTTACTTACGGTTTTTGCTGTAAATTTTAAAGAACCGCTCGGATTAAGATGATATTTGGCATACACATAAAAAGTGAGTTTTAAGGTTTTTCGCAAATAACTCAAAAAGTAAGTATTTTATCAAAAAAAATATTCTTAGTAAAAATATAGCATATAAAAAAGTGAAAAAAATGGGGTATATACGAAGTCTTGTAGACCCAGGAGGAGCAGAGTTGTAGGTAATGAAAAGTAGGTAGGTTCTTATTTGTCAAATTCCAAATCGAATATTTCGATGAATGATATGAAACTAATCGTTACCGCTTCACAAGTTACTTGACTTGTATTGTTTATATGAAATATTTTTTTTTAATTTTAAAAATTATTTGTGATACTAAAAATCTCAACTAGTAAAAAATATAGGTTTTACTATTGTGAATATTTTGGACTATTTGTTTTCTTGAAGACAAAAATTGGTTATGTAAGATATGGCTGTTCAAAACTTTGCATACTCTCGTGATTAGTGACTCGTTTAAGCCCATTTAACTACAGCCTTTTCAAAAATAAGCAGTTTGAACCAACGGATCTTACATATTTGTAGTAAAGTAATTTGTGAAGCAGTAACGATTAATTTCATTTCATATGCTAATTAGAGGGTGACATTCCCGATTTTTTTACTAGCCAAAAAAGATAACAATAATACAAAGAGTAACACCAAGTGTTAAAACAAGGACTTCGGTAAGCAGGTAAAACGAGTAAGGAACCTTACAAAAGCGTTCCCTGTGTTTCTTAATAAATTTTGTATTCAAATTTTTTGATGAATAAGTATTCTTCGTTTTTAGTTATCAGTACCTACACAAAAATTAAAATTTATTAAGCAGTTATATTTCCTAGTGTGTACTTGTGTAGTTCAAAATGTCCCCATCAAATTAGAAACAAAAGAAGCAAAAAGCGCATTAGAGCGGGCCCCTGGCCTTGGTTCCACGGAACCCGCGGAACCATTCTCAGTACGCCACTGCTGTTGACTGTAATACGTGATTTTGTCCATGAGGACTTGTAGGTCTTCTACGTTGTCCGCAAATACTATGGTGTCATCTGCATGCCTGATATTATTTAGCCGGTACCCGTTTAGTAGAATACCTTTTTCAGTTTCGTGCAAAGCTTCGATCAATATTCTTTCAGAGTAAATATTGAAAATTACGGGGGACAAAATGCAGCCTTGCCTCACTCCACGCATGATTTTGACATATTCGGTGAGTTCACCGTCAACTCTGAGGTTTGCAGTCTGATTCCAGTAAAGGTTTCTAATTATTTTCAGATCTTGGTTGTTAATTCCTGCTTCTTTTAGAATTTGCATCATCTTGGCGTATTGTACTCGATCAAACGCCTTCTCGTAATCAACCAGACATGCGTATACGTCGCAATTTACGTCTCTGCATCTCTGGAATAAGACTTGTATTGAAAAGTCTAGGCATTAGTCTATGATTATTCAACGGTGACAATGCTGGAAATGTCAAGATGCTTTCCGTGGGCTATTGTAGCATTGTATTAAGGAATTCTTTTATAAGAAATCGGTACTTGCTTTTGCATTGTTCGAGGACAACTAGATAAAATCAGAAACAAAACAATTAGACAAAACCCAGAACTATAGTACGCAATAAGCGATAGGACAGAAGGGCAAGAAGATAAGAAGAAGTACGAAATCAAACACATGACAGGAACACATTGAGAGAAATAAGCAAAGCTCAACCCAAATTGCCTTACACCTCAAGATAGAAAGGCTTAGGACTAAGTAAGTAAAGAAAACAAACAATGATGTACAGTATTTTTACTACAAAAGAGATATTACGTAGGTCAAAATTTTTGACGTAAGAGAAATGTCAAAACATTAGATTGTGACTTTTCATTATTGCCATGTTTATTATAAACATGGCAATATGAAAAGTCACATTCTAATGTTTTGACAGTTCTCTTACGTCAAAAATTTTGACCTACGTAATATCGCTTTTGTAGTAAAAATACTATATATACACCGTCTACAAAAACTAGGTTATGTATATTTATTTTGAATGTCTTTTGTGGAAGTGGCTAGACACCCAAAATAAGGACGGGTCTCAATTACTTAGACGGTATCTCGTTACAAGGGTTTTCCCCATTGCTTACATACTAGTTACAGACTTTCTTAAAAATCATATAGGCTTGGATCTCGCGTACCAAAAAAGTTGATTAATAGCAAGCTGAAAATTTGTTAATAGCTTAACGGTGACTAGTCGGACAAACTTTGATGTATGAGAGCACTGGAACAGGGGAAGTTTTAATTGTGGATTGTGTAATCCTGACAAGTTTATGATTGTGAAAACTAGCTGATTGTTTTTAAGTTTATTCAATAGCAAACTTTATTACCAGAGAACGGCAGTTCTCGTCAGTGGCGCACAATACCCCTACATGCCACACTATATATACACGAAATTTTCGATTTTCTAAATCTGACTGAATTGAAAATCGGACCAAATCCCATCTTAAAGTTTATTAAAAGACTCGTCCATCCATATGTCAAATCTCCATTTTAGTCCAAGGGTGTGGATTTTACGGCCTTTCCAATTAGGGTCTGTTTTTCGTTCTCGTCCCCAAAACTACTAAAAATTTCAATAATATAAGTCCGGCCTTTGCGGCTTCTGATAGTACTGATAGTACCTTTCCAACTCAGGTCTAATTTCGAAAATCGGTTATACCATTCAAAAGTTACCGAGCTCAGAAGTATGACTCAATTTTTATTTAAAAATGGGAAAATGTTTGTGGAAATGGATATATGTATGTATGTATGTGGAAAAGTTACACCGATCTGAATTTTTTTTTCTGTGTTTCAAGAGAGGGTCAAGGCCGATTCATAACCGGTGTAGTTTGTGACTTTTGACCACCCATAAGCCAGCTATAGGGCTTGGTAGATACAAAATAGCATATTTTTTGGCCGTATATATCTTAGGTTCAAGGGGAGATAAGAAAACCGCAAATACACCAAATCAATAGCGTTGAGTTAAGCTTTCAAATGGTGCCTAAGCAGTTAGGATCAGACATACACACGGCTCATTATAGCCGAAAAACTAAAAAACTAAACTTTGAAAATTTTGGTTTTTTGACAATTAGCTACTCAAAATTTCAACCTACGAATTGCGCCAATAACTGAGCGTTTGTAGGAGGACTCCAGACGCGTGTAACAGTTTATACCTCATATCTGGGAAAAATTCGAATTTTTAAGTTATAGACTTCATAAGTATGATCATATCTATTTCTTATGGGGAAAACGGTTTTTCAAGCTCAATAATTCCTGTAATATCCTCAGTTATCATACTTGACCTTGAATGCATCAGATACTACTTGTCAGTACGTTTCAAACTCATGTTTAATGATCAAAATTGGTTACGCCATTCAGAAGTAATCGAGCTCCAAAAGTATAATCCATTTAACCATTATCGCTTAAATGGTTTATGTAGTTATAATTTGTATTGGTTACGACGCTAAGATTGATCGTGCATTCAGAGTTCATTTGCCGGCCATAATTATTAGGATGGCTGGGATATGAACTCGGATTGTCTTATCAAAAGTCTGGTGTCGTAACTACTAGATAATTTGGGAGAGAATGCGACAAAGGCGACCATTTATAACGCTTAACATGTAATCGAGAAACATTACGTTCAACTTCATACATTTAATTTATAAAAAAAAGTTGAAAAACTCATGATACAAGAATAAAATACCGCTAAATGCCGTAAAAATGAGTGGCGCATACAATATTCCAGCTACAAAACAGCTGATATGAGTATTACGTGGCGCGAAAATGTATTTTCATTTCGATGGAAAATAAAATTCTAGTTTTATTTTGAAAGATTTTTTCCATAATATTTGCTAAAGGGCCTAGCCGGGTAAGATGGTGAAAAGTGCCCCCAACCCAATCTAAATTCCATATAGGCCACTTTTTAGCACATATAGAGGAACTCACTTTCTGAAATTTTTAGCCCCCTAGGTGGTCACGTGACCCCCCTAGAGCCTAATTAGGCTTTTTATGTTTTTATTTTTTATCTCAGCCGCATTAAGAGCTAGCCAAAAACTTTATTTAAAAAAGTTGTAAGTTTTAAAAAGATCTATATGAAAATTTTTTTTTTTATTTTTTTGGCGGGAAATTCGAATTTTTAGAACAATTTTAAACTTTTAAATAAATCTGAAAAAAAAACTAAGACACTCGTTTTTACGAAAATTAATTATAATGTGTATTTTTGCGCAATCACCCTAAATTTTTCCAGATTTTTAAAATGGGTGAAACGTACCTTTAAAAATAAAAAACCGCATTTTTTCGGTTTTTTTTTCGTTTTTTTGATACAATTTTATACATATTTTTCAAAAAATTTAACACCGTCACTAGAATAGGTAAAAAACTGAAAAATAATTGGGATTTGTTTCATAAAAATTTTTTGTAACGCCATCCATTTTCAAGATACAGGGCGTTGAAGAAAACAAAATTTTAGATATTTTTTACGATTTTGCCGAAACTACTGACAACATTGTAATAAAACTTGGCGGGTTTTAAGAGGTAGTTATTGTGCATGTTTTGACATACAACTAAGGATTTAATATTCATCATTGGCGCGCATAGGGGTAATGGTCTGAACTTTTCAAAGAAAAATAGATAGTACGCCACTGACATATTTCAAATTAACAATCATTTTTGAATTCCTCGTTCAATTTGCAATAAAAAATCTATCTTCTCATTTTTTCATACGACGGGCTGTTTTGCTGCAAAAAATAAAATATCTTAACGCTTCCAAAGTATTCGAATTAATTTTGATAATGGATGTATGAGTTTATTATGTATGTAGATGTAGAAACTACTAGAAGTTCGAATACTTTGTAAGGGTTAAGATCTTTTATTTTTTGAATAAAAATGGCGCGTCGTATGAAAAAATAAGAAGATACATTTTTTGTCACAAATTGAACGAGAAATTAAAAAACGATTGTTAATTTGAAATATGTCAGTGGCGTACTATCTTTATTCTTTAAAAAGTTCAGACCATTACCCCTATGCGAGCCAATGATGAATATCAAATCATTAATTGTATGTCAAAATATGCACAATAACCAGCTCTTAAATCCCGCCAAGTTTTATTACAATCTTGCCAGTAGTTTCAGCAAAATCGTAAAAAATGTGTAAAATTTTGTTTTCTTCAACGCCCTGTATTTTGAAAATGGATGGCTTTACAAAAAATTTTTATTAAGCAAACCCCAATTATTTTTCAGTTTTTTACCTATTCTAGTAACAGTGTTACCTTTTTTGAAAAACATGTATAAAATTGTTTCAAAATACGAAAAAAAAACTGAAAAAATGCGGTTTTTTATTTTTAAAGGTACGTTTCACCAATTTTAAAAGTCTGAAAAAATTCAGGGTGAAAGATTGTGCAAAAATACACATTATAATTAATTTTCGTAAAGACGAGTGTCTTAGTTTTTTTTTTCAGGGTCATTTAAAAGTTTAAAAAATTCAAATTTCGCGCCAAAAAATTAAAAAAAAATTTTTTCTTTTTGGAACTTACAACTTTTTTTAATAAAGTTTTTGGCTAGCTCTTGATGCGCCTGAGATAAAAAATAAAAACATAAAAAGCCTAATTAGGCTCTAGGGGGGTCACGTGACCACCTAGGGGGCTAAAAATTTCAGAAAGTGAGTTCCTCTATATGTGCTAAAAATTGGCCTATATGGAATTTAAATCGAGCTGGGGGCACTTTTCACCATCTTACCCGGCTAGGCCCTTTGAAGTAAAACGCGCCACAACAGAGCCTCAAAATGCAAACTGTATCAAAGTTACTCTTTTGTGGCGCGTTTTACTTCAAATTTAGTAAATATTATGGAAAAAATCTTTCAAAATAAAACTAGAATTTTATTTTCCATCAAAATGAAAATACATTTTCGCGCCACGTAATACTCATATCAGCTCTTTTGTAGCTGGAATATTGTAGGCGCCACTCATTTTTACGGCGTTTAGCGGTTTTGTATTCTTGTATAATATATGTAAAAAAATTTGTCCGATAAATATGTTGGGCATTTTAACAGTCTGAGTTTTGCAAATCAATTGGAAGTTGTATCCGACAAAATACATGAGACGTTTTCATAGTCTGACGTTCGAAACCAGTAACCTGTTCCACAATTAAATCTTTCCCTGTTCCAGTGTTCCCGTGCATCTAAGTTTGTCCGACTAGACACCGTTAAGCTATTAATAAATTTTTCAGCTTGCTATTAATCAACTTTTTTTTGGTACGCGGGATCCAGGCCTAATAAATTGCAATTTTGATTATAAATATTCATGCATTTCGCTTTTTGATATCGACAATTCCTTATTTATTTTCGTGGTATAAGCAGCTGCAATAAATACACAAGCTATTTTAATTTATTACCGCGGTTAATTTTAGTTCATATTTTGGCCTTCTAGCCTTATCATAAATTTGTCTATTACGTTTGTGATTAAATATAAATTACATTTTACTCCATTTATCGAAAGGTCGATGATCTTTGAGTGCAATGTGGCAATCCAATTATCTTTTTGAGAGATAATTCAATTATAACTTTGATATAAGGTAAATGCAAATCTGAAATAGGGGAGATTTGGGATATTTATGCAGTTCAAAAATTTGTTCTGGTGTAGTTTTTTAATTACAAAACTATCCATAGAATGTGTTTAAATGCAACGAATGGAAAAGGACAAGAGAAAACTTGAATATGATCAAAATCATTCGATAAAAATCGATGAAAAATCGAAGAAAAATTGAAATTTAGTTATAACCACAGAATTCCATTAAATAACCTAGAACTCGAACTCACAATGATCTTATTAAGACATAATTGAAGCCGGATAGGCTTCAAGTCTTATTCTAGATAAGCAGAGACGTCAATTGACCTATACGCATATCTGGTAGATTGCGAGAAAGCCTTTGATCGAGTACACCACACCAAGATGATGCAAATACTAAAAGAAGCAGGAATTAACAACCAAGATCTGAAAATAATTAAAAGCCTTTACTGGAATCGGACCGCAAATCACATAGTTGAAGTTAAACACACCGAATACGTGAAAACAAGACTTTATTTGGTCTCTTCTAATCGTCAATATCTGCTCTGAAAGAATATGTTTACAATAAACTGAAAAAAGCATTCTACTAAACATGTACCGGCTATACAACATCAGACATGGGGATGACAAAATATTAACCTTGAAGACCCACAAGTCCTTAGGGAGCGTTCAAGTATTACGTAACGCGGTTTTTGAAGATTTTTGACCCTCCCCCCCCCCTACGTAACCCAGTGGGGCGTTCACGTATTACGTAACGCA
Source organism: Diabrotica virgifera virgifera (assembly GCF_917563875.1). Classification (NCBI taxonomy): domain Eukaryota; kingdom Metazoa; phylum Arthropoda; class Insecta; order Coleoptera; family Chrysomelidae; genus Diabrotica; species Diabrotica virgifera. The sequence goes on along the minus strand of NC_065446.1, from coordinate 109,701,440 downwards.
ATTTTTGAAAATTTTTAACCCCCCCCCCAACTGCGTAACGTAATACATGAACGGCCCCTTATGAACAAAAACACGTATTACACTCAATAGTATGGACTCAATATAAACGTAAACAAGACAAAGCTCATGATAATTAGCAAGAAACAGATAACAGAAGGTCAACATTAAATAATAAACGAAGAAGGTCTTCAAGTCTTCATGATAAATGAAGCATGGACCAACAACCAAAAGAGAAAAGTCCACATCAGAAAAACTAAATCCACCTTCAAACGGATGGGGGCCTTCTTCAAGAGTCACAACCTTTCTCTTAGTATAGCGCGATATTTGTGAGAAGTCAAACCATAGTCTCATCTGTGGGAACAACAAATGTAAATGGTATAGAGGTAATAACCATTGAGATCGGAAAGTGCACAATAACCTCGGTATACAAGCCCCCAAACGAGCCTTTTATATTTTCACCCCAAACTAACTTCCAATCACAACCGAATCAGGTTATACTGGGAGACTTTAACAGTCACAGTTTACTCTGGGGCTATGCAAATTCGGATGCAAATGGAGACGCAGTAGAAGCATGGGATGAAACGAGTGGCCTCGCTCTAATCCATGATCCTACCTCCACCAACTTCCACCATCTTTTCAGAGCAAAATTTGGAAAAGGGGATATAACCCGGATATCAGTTTTTCAAGTAATAACCTCGAAGACCGATGTACCAAAGTAGTATATGGCCCCATACCAAAAACTCAGCATAGACCAATTGGTATAAACATCTTTTCAATTGTCAGACCACAAAATATTCCATTCAGAAGGAGATTTAACTTCAAAAAGGAAAACTGGCAAAAGTATGCAGACATACTAGATTCTGAGCTGCTACGTCTTGAGCCAAAAGTAGAGAACTACGAAAAATTTGTAGAGGTAATAAAAAATGTGTCTAGGAAAGCTATCCCCAGAGGATGTAGGCAACAATATGTTCTCGGGATGTCCAGCGAGTCCAAAGAACTAATGAGAACATACGAAACCCTCTATTCCACTGACCCTTTTAGCCAAGAAACGGTTGACTGCGGAGCAGTCCTACTCCAACAGCTGAGTAAAGCCAGAAAAGGAAAATGGATTGAAACCCTGGAAAAAAAGGACATGACACATAGTAGCAAAATACGGAATGGGACGTTTCGATGCCGCCGGTTCATCGCCGGCCGTTTCGATGCCGCCGGTTCATCGCCAGTCCATTTCATCGCCGTCATATCTCGCATTTCCTAGAATTCCTAATTAATACTAAAAATAACTAATAATTGTAACTGTCGAAAATTCGGAAATATATCAGATAGCGATTAATTGACTGGCGATGAATCGGCCGGCATCGGCATCGAACTGGCGGCATCGAAACGGCGGCGATGAAACGTCCTAGACCCAGCAAAATAGCATGGAACCTTTTAAAAAAACTTAGCGGTAACCCAAAAGAACATAAACCACCTTGCAGGGTTACAGCAAACCAAGTTGCTACTCAACTCCTTATGAATGGAAGAACTAAGAACACAGGTAAAGACCCATATACTAAAAGAGGATTGAATCAGGAGACAAACCACCTAGGAGCTTCTTTTACACTAAAAGAACTCCACGACGGTATGAACAGGTTAAAAAACGGGAAAGCTGCAGGTGTGGATGATATATGCAGTGAATAAATAAAGCATCTAGGCCAAGTAGCAAAAAACTGGATCTTGCAACTTTACAACACGTGCTGCAAAGACTGCAAAATTCCAAAGTCATGGAGAAAATCTAAAGTGACAGCCTTGTTAACACCAGGAAAGGACCCAGAAAATTCCAGTAGCTACAGACCTATTTCGCTGTTGTGTCACTTTTTCAAATTATATGAGAGGCTCATCCTCGCCAGAATAGAAAAAATGTCGACAAGCACCTCATCCCACAACAAGGAGGATTCAGACCCGGCAAATCTTGCACCGGTCAAGTCCTCGCACTAACAGAACACATTGAAGAAGGCTTTGAAGAAAAACTCATAACAGGGGCTGCTTTCGTAGATTTGACAGCAGCCTATGACGCCGTAAGGAACAAAATATTACTCCGCAAATTATACGACACTCTCAATGACCACCATCTGGGTAAGGTCGTATATTCTTTACTGCAAAACAGACGTTTTTTCGCTGTACTGGATGACAAAGTAAGTAGGTGGAGAGTCCAAAAGAACGGTCTCCCACAGGAAAGTGTTTTAGCACCAATTCTTTTCAATATATACACAAACAACCAACCTACGCCGACTGAAACCAAGTATTTCCTCTATGCTGACGATCTCGCAATATGTGCTCAAGGAAATAGCTTTGAAGAAGTGGAGGAGAAACTCGAAACTACCTTAAAAACAATGACAGAGTACTATCTGCAGAATTCCCTGAGACCCAATCCCTCTAAACACAAGTCTGCGCCTTCCACCTTCGCGCCAAGTAAGCCAATCGAAAACTTCAAATTGTGTGGAATGGTAATATACTAGTAGAGCACACAGACCAACCTATATATCTTGGAATAACTCTGTACAGGTCCCTCACCTACAGACAACATTGCATAAAAACGAGAGGGAAAGTAACAACTAGGAACAGCATACTAAGAAAGCTAACGGGAAGTAAATGGGGTGCATGTCCTGGCGTCTTAAGAACAACGGCACAGGCACTGTGTTTCTCAACTGCTGAATAATCGTGCCCAATTTGGGGAAACAAGTTAATAAATACTGCCCAAAATGAAACATGCAGGATAGTAACGGGGTGCATGAAACCAACGCCACTTTCAAACCTATATAAAGCAGCGGGTTTTGCAGAACCCTCAACACGCAGAGGCGTTGCTGAACACATAGAGAAAATTAAACAGATTGCGGACGAGCGGCATGCCATATACAAAGCTCGAACACCACGAAAGCGACTAAAATCCAGGAAAAGTTTCCTTGGAACAGTGCAGGATGAACCACCTGAGTATTTTCCTCTTCCTCAGGTTCAATGGACCGGCCAGTCTCTAGACTTTAAAACTTGGAAAACTATGAATAGGATAAGAACGGGAGTCGCTTTAGAGAAATCGAACATGGTAAAATGGGGGAAAATAGACCAAGATGATGTGAACTGTGACTGTGGAGAAAGGCAGAATATGGAACATCTTTTTACATGCAGAAACTGTCCTTATCGCTGTACCCTCGAAGATTTGTGGCTCGCCAACGAACACGGAACCGACGTAGCCCGATACTGGGCTGAAATTTTATGAATGACATGTCCGGACACGATAAAGTAAAGTAAGTCTTAGTATAAAAGCTCATTGCTGTGATTTTAGTCTTCTGTGTCGTTTCTTAGACCAGTGTGTGTAATACTGGAAGCATTTGAGATGTAGTTATATCGGAGAATACTTAAGATATCGTGTACTGACCGAGTAACAAATTACGAGGTCCTCAGAAGAATGAAGAAGAAACGAGAGGTACTGACCACCATCAAATCTCGAAAGTTACAATACTTCGGCCACATTATGCGAAACAAGTCCAGATATATGTCCTCCTACAAACCATCTTGTAAGGAAAAATATTTGGAAATCAAGGTTCAAGAAGAATATCCTGATTAAAGACCTCAGAACCTGGTTTAATACAACATCTGTGCAGCTTTTCGGCGCTGCAGATAAGATGAAGGTTGTCATGATGATCACTAACATTCGTCACGAATAGGCACATCGAGAAGAAGAATACTCTTATCACTTCTCAGGCTTTTTATCAGAGATTGGTACTTTCTGTAACGCATCATTAACCTGGGAAAATTTAAACATTATGCTGGTCTGCTTCTTATTCCCAATGTTTGTTGTATTCCTGTTATTTGCTTCTCAAAAGAAAAATAAAAACCTATTGTTACAAGCAACTCATATGATAAGTTACATAATTTCTACCAACATTTCACAACAAGCAGTTTGTTATGAAAACATGGAGACCATCACGTACCTTCGCCTAAAAGGCATTGCACCCAGGACAGGAGTAATTTTTCACCGATTTGCAAAGTTTTGTGTTATTATTATATTGTTAGAGAGATCAACAAACTTTATGCTTTTTATTTGAAACTACAATAGCCCTTTTGTGGAGTATTATGTAACATGGGTCGTAGAACCTAAAGAGAGATCACATTTACAGTTACAGAATAGCAAAACACTTGGAAATTAAAAGACTTGAAAAACGCATTTACTGCAGTTTAAATATACGTAAAGAGAGAGTATTTTGTTATAATGATTTTGATAAGAGTATATAATCGGAATTTTAATCTAATTTGCAACAGCTGACAAGTTTCGCTTCTTCTCTAATATTCGCTTTTGATTGAAAAATTCTATAAAGCTTTTTGGCATCAGGTCAAATTAAGTTAATGATATCAGGTCACTGATGTAATCCACAGAATAATCAAATCTCTAAAATTGAAGCGGGCGGGATATTTAGCAAGAAGAATTGACAATAGATGATCCACTATAATTACACTGCAGTGTCCAATTGGAACGTAAGGAAACTAGATTCGGATACTGTTTAGAAAGATTATTCTAAAGATTTTGAAGCAAATTTAAAAGTTACGAACCCTAATAATATAGAAGAAACGTGGAAAGAAATAAAAGGTCACATTTTGATATGACGAAGGTATTTTGAATGGTATGACGAAGACTGCGAAACAGCAACCAGGGAAAAAAATCTAGCTCGAAAGAAATGGCTGAAGACAGGTAGAGGAGAAGATTTGGAAGAGTATACGAGAAAAAAATAAAAACTCAGACAAATGCTGTACAACCAAAAAAAAGATATGGATTGATGAAGTTATAGAAGAGTTGGAAGTAAATAGCAAGAATAATGTAAAGCTTTACAAATATATAAAATCACAAAATAAGAAGAAACCAACAGTTAAGATTGATGCTAAAGTATGGGAGAAATACTACGAAGAGTTATTTAAGGCGAGAGAAAGTTCTCTCGAATATACAGAGGATACAGACCTTGATGATGAAATCGAAATCGAAATGCCGTCATATGAGGACTTTTTACGTGTGATAAGAAATCTAAAACAAAAGAAAGCAACACGCCCAGATGCCCAAATCCCAAACGAGCTAATAAAACGAGGAGGAGAAGAACTACAACGGAAAATATACGAACTAATAACAAGGATTTGGGAAGAACAAAGAATGCCCGAAGAATGGAAAACTGGATGGATATTTCCGATTCTAAAGAGAGGGGACAATACAAAATGCAACAACTATAGAGGAGTAACACTGTTAAACAGCTGCTACAAAATATTGACAGCACTAATCAGACAAAAACTCTCAAAACTCATTGAAACTAAAATAGGAGACTACCAGCACGGATTTAGGGAGGAAAGGTCAACAATAGACGCAGTTCATATAATCACACAGTCAATTGAAAAATGTTACGAACATGATATCGACTTAAACATCCTTTTCATAGTTTTCAAGCAAGCCTTTGACAGCTTAACAAGACCCGACCTAATAGAAGACATGAAAAACCTAGATATACCAATGAAACTTATAAAACTTACGAAAATGACAATGGAAGGATCGACTGCAGCAATAATTACAGATAACGGTATCACCAAAAACATATTGCTAGGCGCATCTACGGTCTTCTGGTGATGCAAATCCAGATGCCTGATACAGTAGGAATAGAGGGGTAGATTTCATACACATACAGCCGGTAGTTATTCTATATGTTTCATTTAATGCAATGGTGACTTGTTGGGAATGTCTAGATCTACTCCACACTGAAAGACAAGCATATTATTCCCCTTCTGAGAAACACAAGGCCTCAGCTGTTGACTTTAAGACCTGTGGGTTTGCACCCCACTTGCTCCCTACAAATTTCTGGAGAAGGTAGTTTCTCGTAGTAACCTTTTGTCTTGTTCACTGACAGTGGAATTTATATGTGAGTGACCCATCTAGTATGACTCCAAGACTTTGGGCCTATCAATATGTTCCGAGCAGGCACGAATACAGAGGGGGGTCAACGGGGCTTTAGACCCCCCTATTGTACTTAGTCTCCAAATATTATTTTTTTACAGTTTTACAATTGTCCCGACGTAAGCAAAGGAACATCACTGCTATAAATTATCATTTTGTGTAACTGTTTTACGCAGAATGTTTGATTTGAATTATTAATTTATCAACAATATGTTTTCCACATTTTAAACAATGAACAGTATGTCCGAATGCATTCACACAACGGTCGAGCCTATGTGGCAAAATTGGAACATTCAATACAGTTTATTCACTGTTGTAGTTCGGTTTGGGTGTAGCAAAACTAGCGGTATTTAAAGACAATCAGATCCAAAACGACAATATCTGATATGGATGTCAATCCCAAGAAACCATCCAATATCTTACCGGGAGATGCCAGGCGTTTGCTGCAACTGAATAAGGAACGGCATGACTCAGTAGGAAATATCCTTCATTAAGAGATCAGGTATATAAAATCAGGTATATCAGGTATATCAGATAAGGTATCAAAGTGGGGACTTCTCCAAACCAACCATCTCCCATATTATAAATACCTGCATGAGAGTATGCTTGAGAATTACAATTACTGGGACAGCAGACTAAACAGTGGCATATAATAGAACAGATCTCATTCGTTAATAAATTCATGATACAAAACACTAATTAATGTGGCGATACCTAACAACAATAATCTGCGTGTTAAATAGAATGAAAAGACAGCCAAGTACGGAGATTTTGAAGTACCCAAACAATACCTACCTATTATTCTCTCTAATACTGGAGACATTCCGAAGAACCTTCTATAATACGTAAAACAATTGGGTCTGAATGAACATCTGTATAGACATAGACCATGCTGAAAGCTGTACCACTTTCAACAACTAGATATACACGAAAATTTTATTTTTGGGAGATACTCCAGCATACTGTCACCTAGGGCTCAGTAGCACGGAAAAAGATAGGATAGAGATAGTACCACCAGAGCTCAATCCATTGAGTGCAGTAGAAAGAACAACATTACCGCGGTATCTAGGAGGAAGAGGACATATGTGCATAGGCAAGCAGCTGGAAAAGCTGGTTGCTAATTTAAGAACTTATTGTCAGACGCAAGCCGAGACATCTACTTTAAATCGCATAATTTTAGCATTAGATGAAACAAAGCGGCTTAATGCAAGCAATGAGCATAAACCACTTTTCTAAACAAGAAAATGCAAACGTGGATGAGTTGAACTACTGGTTGATATCAGGAAGGATATTTGCCGAAGCAGAGGAAAGATTATTCACGAGGAATTTACCAATAAACTGGGACTTCTCCAAACCGACCATCTCCCTTGTTATCAATACATTCCTGACAAAATGTTTGAAAACGACAACTACAAGCTATACTGGGACCGCAACTCAGAGCCTTAGGGTGAGCGCGAGCCGTATCGCTAAATCTGGATAATAATAATAATAACATTTTCGGGAAGTCCAGCCCCCCCCCCCCCTATTAAGAATTTCTAGATCCGCGCCTGGTTCCGAGTGCTGTCCCTCCCAAGATACATTTAGTTTTACAGGCGCCAAATAGTTGTAGAGATGGAATACATACACATACTTCGGTATTAGTAGGGTTTATTTTGAATGAGTTTTGCTTGTAGTGAGTTGATATCATGTTTAAAACTTCTTCTATTGAAAGTAAGTATAGTCAACTGTGAAAGAAGAGACTTCAATTGGAGAAAAAACTAAGGATCACCATACTGACACTGACAAAGCTCCTGGCCGTCGTCACTAAGAGAGGAAGGAAATTGTTCAACAAACGAGATTTCTTCTTCAAATGTGGTTTATTGTATTTGCCAAAAAAAACAGCTGAGTTGTAATCAGGTTGTACAATATTGTACATGTTGAATGCACTGACAGAACACTTGGTGCATACTATAAAGGCTTTAAAAGTAATGTTACACGCATGCGTGGTACACAGACAAAAAAACTAAAAATAAATAAAGAAAATGCGATTGAAGGTCTTCAAGCTCAGGCTAATGTTATGAAACAATTACATGAACAAAAATTTCCGCCAATTGAGATCAAAAAAACTATAACCCTACTTATTCCTAGCTTTGATAGGGGAGATATGCCTGAGACGGCATACTTTTTTTTAAATGTTTTGTAATCGATAAACGATAGAGTTAGACATGTAATAAAAATCAAAGTCAGTGCTAGGAACATTTATATAAATACAACATTATTTTTTAACAAGGTACATATTATAGTTTTTTTCTGAAAAAATAAATTGTAAAGTATTGCATGTGCCATCTCACCCACATACATGTGGGTAAGATGGCATACCCTTGAAATAAAGGCACTAATCTCGACATAAGTCACAAATAATTTTTTTGTAGTCTTGGGTACACCAGCACATTCGGAATATGACCACTTGCCACAAATTTGGTATCTTAGTCAGTTTTTTCGAGAACGAGATAATGAAAAGAGGCTATTACAAAAAATGCAAGCAGCATCTTCCTCGTCACTTCATCGACGGAATCGATTTTGTCGGTTCGAATTCCTCTTAAAACGACTCATAACTGTAACGATAAACTTCAATCATATAACAAAATTAATGCAGTGTAAAAACGCATAAGGGTGAGATGGCATACCTATGCCATCTAATCCACCTGCTTACTATGCCATCTCAGGCAACATTGCAATCATACCGTTTTTTTAACCTAATTTTTCTTAAGCACATTTTTAAGATATAAATCGGTACAGGCGTGATAGGCATAAGGTAAAAGAACATCACAAAATTTAAAAACTTAACTCAGGTGTAAAGACTCGCGAATTATAATGTGATACAAAAAAAGTCAATAAATATTTTGTCCTACTTAATTAACATTCCAAAGGCTACTGCTGTCAAAATAAAACTAACATGCATAAGTTCAACAATGTTGACAAATTTTAACTTGAGGAATTGAAAACTGTCACACTAGGCACCAAATTTGGAATAGTTTACGAAAAACGCGTGATATGCCATCTCAGCCAGTATGCCGTCTCAGGCATACTTCCCCTACAGCCAAATGAGATGCCCGAAATATTTTGGGTATCATACATTCATACAAGATAAACAGTTGACGGTTTATACAGAGTAGGACGAAACATGGAAAAATAAACATACTTTTTACGAGGAAACAAAATGAAAGAATGCAAAGAGAATTTTCTTCGAAGATGTGTTCTAAGAGAAATCAGTGCAAAAGATTATAAATTTTGGGGGAGAAGACTTTATAAAATGCTACTGTAATAAAAATTGTTCTTCAAAATTATGTAAATGTAAACAGTTTAAGGTATGGTGCAACTCTAAATGCCATATGCCTGACCATGTGAGAATTAAGACTAATTATTGTTTATTTATTACGACAATAAACATTAAACTGACATGACGTATTAAAGTTAATCTAGCGAAAGCAAAACATGATATTAAATAATATTTACAAATATTTTAGGAACACCTAGCTGACACACGAAAATGCAGCCCAAAAAGTGCTGAGATCGACTTTTCCTAAAGTATGTGCAAATTGTGTAATTGAAGGACACGCTTGTTTGCTGTTTTGGTTTTGGATCAGTAATAATATGTAATATTTATTATTAAACAACATTGGCCATGAGAGGGCAACTGCTTGGTTCAGACATGTGCGAAATATTTAGAAACATGTTCAAGTTGTTATGATATTTGTAGGATAAGATTTAGGTTATATCTACACATATATATTTCGTAATGTACATAGTGTTTTTATTACAAAATATTCAAAATATTTTACTCCAGAGTACCTATATTATATAATATATTGAGCATAATTAAAATACTTCAACCTAAAAAAATATTGTACATATTGTAGAGATTGTAGCAAACTTTTGACTTTTAAGTATGGAAATAACATAAACAAATTAAAAGAAATGTACCAATATTCTTGTTTTTCTCCTAATTATTCTTATTTGTTTTATATCTTACAAATGTTTTAACCCCGTTTATTTGAAAGAATTAATTGTCTTCTTCTTGTTGGCTCTTTGGAAGATTGCCTCTCGATATCTTGCTCTGTTGGTCGATACTTCTTCTATCACTTTGTGATTTATATCTTGTTATTTTAACGACCCTTGTGTCCGCCATTCTACTAATGTGATTGTTCCATTATTTTTTTTCTATGTAGTTTCCATTCGTTTATATTCCGTACATTCCCGTATGTTCTACATCAGAGAGAAATATGATTCATACAGTTACAAAAATTGGCGAAATCACTGTCAGCAACATTTTTAAACCTGCGACAGTCTTATGGCCTCCGCATGTTCTTAAGGACCACTCACACCTCTCAATTTTTGTTGGAGATTTCAACAGTCATCATGAACTCTTAAGTATAAGCAAAGTGATCTTCTGGAGCGAAGAGGCTGACACGTCTTTAGTCTTTAACATCCAATTGATTTGTTACCCTTTCGTTAAAATCTCATGCAAAAATCAGACTGCTATTACTAAAAAACACCGAAAAACATAATTCCTGTCATTTGACATGTTCTTCGTGTTCCACTCATTAAAATGCCCTTCTTCTTCTTCATGTGCCATCTCCTCTACGAAGGTTGGCAATCATCACGGCAATTCGCACTTTCGATACCGCTGCTCTAAAGAGATCAGCAGAAGTGCAATTAAACCAAGCTCTCAAATTGTTTAACCAGGAGATGCATCTTCTTCCGCGACTCCTTCTACCCTGTATTCTTCCTTGTATTATTAATTGTAACAAGTTATAATGCTTGCCCCTCATAGCATGTCCCAGCTATTGCAGTTTTTTTAATTGTATTTAAAACCTCTTTATCTTTTCCCATTCTTCTCAACACCTCGATATTCGTGACTCTATCCACCCAACTTATTCTTAATATTCTTCTGTAGGCCCATAACTTGAAGGCTTCTAATCTGTCCGAAACATCCTTCTTTAATGTCCAAGCCTCCAACCCATAGAATACTACGGAGAACACGTAGCATCTCAGAAGTCTTATCTTTAAAGAAATTGTAATGTCCCTGCAACAGAGTAATTTTTTCAGTTTGTTGAAAGTATTTCTTGCCTGTCCTATTCTTGCTTTAATCTCTTCTGTGTACTCATTAGTTTCATTAATTATTGTACTCAAATATTTATATTTTTCAACCTTTTTAATTTGTTCTCCATGTATTGTTATACATTCTTGGCGCTGTTGAGCTTTTGTGATTACCATAAATTGGGTCTTTTTTGTGTTTAGGGACAGTCCGTTTTCTTGGCTGACTTCTACCACTCTGTCAACCATTTGTTTTAAATCCTCAAGACATTCGGCTAATAAAATAGTGTCGTCGGCAAACCGTATATTATTGATTGGTCGGCCATTTACTTTTATTCCCGTCGTTAGGTCTTCCAGTGCTTCCTGGGTTATTTCCTCTGAATACAAATTGAACAAAGTAGAAGACAGGACACAGCCCTGTCTGACGCCCCTCTCAATCTGTATTTCATTTGAAAAAGCGTTGTTCTCTTTTACCACAGCGATCTGATTATAATAGATAGCACTAATGATCCTGATGTCCCTCATATCTAAGTTTTTCTTTTCAAGTAATTCGATAAGGCGGTTATGTCTGACCTTATCGAAGGCTTTGTTGTAATCCAAGAAACACATATATACGAGCTGATTAACATCCATGCACCTTTGCACAAGTACCGGGTGTCCCAATAAGAATGGCTCTCGGCCATATCTCAGGAACCGTTTATACTACAGCTTTGGGAAAAAAAATTTTATAACAAAAGTTGCTCCGAGGAAAGCCTGGAAATTATTTTCACAATTGTAAGTCCACCGCTAGAGGGCGTAATTGAATATCAAAAAGTAAAAAATCGCAATTTTACAAAATTTGCCTAATGAAAGGGCACTGGAAATCCAATCATCGTATTCTTCATACAATTCTGTGCATATTTTATTTCACAAGTTTAAGTCTACCTGTGCAAATAAGAGGTGGGGGTGAGTGGGAACCTTGTTATGAAAAAATCGCTGTAAGTCCGGTTCTGCTTAATCGATTTTTACAAACTTGGTCTTGTTGAAAACAGCTCTTTTTCGTCAATGTAATAGTTATAATTTGGAAACAGTCTATTACGTAATATGCCGGCTAGAAGGCGCTATTTATTTCTTTTTAGAAATCTAGTTTTTTTTGGAAAATATTAAATACAAGTATGTATTTTTTTCCTGTATTACAAAATTAGACCAAATTAGCAACAGAATACCGAAAACCGTATGTCGATACCTTTTTTCTATCTCGAGATATCTTAAGAAACGTGTAAATTTTAAACATCACTGTTGCTGTCATATAAGTGGAAATATATAGAAGCACGTAGTGTGCTATGGAAGAAACAAAGGAACATTGTCCAGATGTCACCGTATGTAATGAATCAAAACAACAAAATAAGACAAATAACACTATAAAATATAACAAAAAAAGAGTGTGTGTACTTTGTACGCGGATAAGAAGTTATACTTCTATTATTATGATTTTAACGAAATAAATATATTTTAAGGTGATACAGTGATCAACAGGTAGCAAAAACGCGTTCCAAGATTGCGGCTGTAATTTTGAATAGTTTGTCGAGATATTTGGCACACCTATTCGTACTATAATAAAGAATGGCGGTACAGAGCCCAATTTGAAAAATATATTAATATGTGGAAATTATTCTGTAATTAAATACAATATTAAAAAAACGAGCCTGAACCGCCATTAAGAAGAACAAAAAAAAAACTTTCTTCAAATAAACTTTTTTATCCGATGCCTAGATTTTTTGTCATGTTGGAACTACTAAAATTTGTTATTTCATTAGTAGCCCAATAAATGACCGTTTTGGAGTGTAATTTCCAGGGGCAACTCCGAATTGCATGAAAATTTGGATTTAGGTTCTACTTACCCTCCACTTCAAAGTTGAATTTGTGCCGTTGGTTGCTTTTACTTGGGGGGTGACATTTACCCCTTCTCGCAGGGTGAAAAACGCTTGTTTAAAATAAGGCCGGAAATGGATAAATTGACTTATTTTAAGCACATTTTGTTCTATAAAGTTTTTTACGTAAGTCAATACTTTTCGAGTTATTCGCGATATGTTGATTTTTCGACAAAAAAACTACATTTTCAGACCGTTTTCCCAAATAACTCAAAAAGTAAATATTTTATCGAAAAAAATATTTTTAGCAAAAGTGTAGCCTATAAAAAAAAACGAAAAAAATGGTGTACCAGTAAAGTCTACAAATTGAGTAGAAGCAAAGTTGTAACTCATGAAAAATACGTTTTTATTCATCTAATTCTATTAACATTTTTAAAGTATCGAAAAAAAGCTTATTATTTGTTTTTTACAAAAGTTTACAGCCTCAAAAATAAACGAGTTACACTGAAGAAAACAGTTGGCCCCTTTTTTTTGGTAAAAAATATCGTGAAAACCTCCCTCTATTTAGCACCCTAAATGAAATTAATCGTTTGGCTTTACCATTTATTTTAACTGTATGTATATTGTTTATATGATCTGTAAGTTTTATTGGTTTGAAGTGCTTATTTTTGAAAACATTTGGTTTTATAATAAAAAAAAATTTTCTAAAAATTTTTTAAAAATTTCATTTTTTTCAAAATAACTTAAAAAATATTAGTGATAAGAAAAATCTTAAAGAGTAAAAAAATGTATGTTTTGCTATTATAAATATGCTAGTTTATTTTGTTTTTCCTTAAGACAAAAATTGGTTAAGATATGGCTGTTTAAAATTTGCATACACAAAATACATCGTGATTAGTGACCCATTCAAGCTTTCTCAATTATAACCCTTTCAAAAATAAACACTTTAAACCGGTGAGACTGACAGATCATATAAAAAATAGATAGGTAAGTAAATTGTTGGTAAAGCGGTAGCGATTAATTTCATTTGGGGAGCCAAACACGGCGAGATTTTCATGATTTTTTACAAAAAAAGAGAGGGCCAACTATATTTTGGTCGTAGCTCGCTTATTTTTAATGCTAAAACTTTTGTTAACAATTAAATCCAAGCTTTTTATAAACACTTTAAAAAAGTTTAAATGGGTTTTTCCCGAAAAGTGCTTAATTTTTCGGTGATTTCACCTTGAAATATTCGATTTGGAATTAGACGAATAAGAACGTATTTTTCATGAGCTATAACTTTGTTTTTATTTAATTGATAGACTTTACTGATACACCATTTTTTTTGGGTTTTTGATAAGCTACAATTTTGCTAAGAATATTTTTTTAGTAAAATATTTACTTTTTGAGTTATTTGCGAAAAACCGTCTGAAAACGTAGTTTGTTTGTCGAAAAATCAATATTTTCAATGGCAAATAACTCGAAAAGTATTGACTTACATAAAAAACTTTATAGAACAAAAGTTGCTTAAAATCAGTCAATTTATCCATTTCCGATCTTACCTTGAACGTATGTTTTTTCACCCCCGAGAAGGGGTGACTGTCACCCCCCAAGTAAAAGCAACCAACGGTACAATTTCAACTTTGAAGTGAAGTGTAAGTAGAACCTAAATCCAAATTTTCATGTAATTCGGAGTTGCCCCTGAAAATTACACGGTATCGCCGAATTTCCCGTTCATTTACTGGGCTATAGTAGTTCCAAAATGACACAAAATCTAGACATCGGATAAAAAAGCTTATTTGAAGAAAGTGTATTTTTTTGTTCTTCGTAATGGCGGTACAGGCTCGTTTTTTTTAATATTGTATTTAATTACATAGTAATTTCCACATATTAATATATTTTTCAAATTGGGCTCTGTACCGCCATTCTTTATTATATTACGAATACGTGTGCCAAATATCTCGAAAAAATATTCAAAATTACAGCCGCAATCCTAGAACGCGTTTTCGCTACCTGTTGATCGCTACTGTTTCTCTGAAACAGTTTAATTTTATTTTTATTTAAATATTACACTAATTTTAATACTTAAAATAATACCAAAAAAATTGCGTTAATATGTAAATTTTTATGAATTGTTGCCTCCGCGCATTTGCTTTTCTCTCGATGAATCGTAAAAAATGTAAAAACGTCAGATTTTTTACACAAATTTTTAATTTTTATTTCATTATATTTTAATATCAATTATCCTATTCCCAACTAAGATAAATACATAACTGTTATTGTCACCGGTAAACTAAGTTAGGAAGTCAAAGTGGAAACAAGTAGTGTGCTATGGAAAAAAATAAAACTATTAGAAGTATTAACATCAAAAAGTCATCATGTGTCAAATTATGTGTCAAATCAGTAAAACATAAAAATTTGTTCATTGATGGTTTGTTGCGGTTTGTTTCTATTAATTGTTACATAAAATTTATACAGAGTTAAATTCAAGACGATTCTTACAAACTAAGAAGCATTTGACATGATAGCCACATTCTTTGAATGCATAAGAAATGCAACTGTTGCGGCTAGAATATATGCAATGAAATATCCCCAAAGACGTCACCCCAGTAGTAGAGTTTTTCATATTTTGTTTTGATTTATTATATACGGTGACCTCTGGAAAATGTTTCTTTGTTTTTTTCCATAGCACACTACTTGCTTCTATATATTTCCACTTATATGACAGCAACAGTTATGTTTAAAATTTACACGTTTCTTAAGATATCTCGAGATATAAAAAAGGTATGGACATGCGGTTTTCGGTATTCTGTTGCTTATTTAGTCTAATTTTGTAATACAGGAAAAAAAATACATACTTGTATTTAATACTTTCCAAAGAAAACTAGATTTCTAAAAAGAAAATAAATAGCGCCTCCTAGCCGGCATATTACGTAATAGGCTGTTTCCAAATTATAACTAGAGCGATTTTTTCATAACAAGGTTCCCACTCACCCCCACCTCTTATTTACACAGGTAGACTTAAACTTTTGAAACAAAATATGCGCAGAATTTTATGAAGAATACGATAATCGGATTTCCAGTGCCCTTTCATTAGGCAAATTTTGTAAAATTTCGATTTTTTAATTTTTGATATTCAATTACGCCCTCTAGCGGTGGACTTACAATTATGAAAATAATTTCCAGGCTTTTCTCGAGGCAACTTTTGTTATAAATTTTTTTTCCCAAAGCTGTACTATAAACGGTTCCTGAGATATGGCCGAGCGCCATTCTTATTGGGACACCCGGTACATTTACAGCGAACAGGGCTTCCCTCGTTCCCATTGCATTTCTAAATCCAAATTGCTTGTCGCTTATGTCCTGCTCAAGTTTGTTATGTATTCTCCGGTGTATAATTTTTAAAAATATTTTAAGTGTATGACTCATTAAACTTATTATCCGGTGGTCTTGGCATTCTTTTGCATTTGGTTTTTTTGTCAGTGTTATGAATGTTGACAGCTGTACTGTATATTGTATTAAATAAGTCGACCAATATTTCAATTTGCTGTTCTTCTATTAACCGTATTATGTCTACAGGTATTTAGTCAGGACCTGTTGCCTTGTTCTTTGTTCGCTTTATCGCCTCTAATACCTCATCTTCTGTTATGTCTGGGCCGTTGTCGAACTTTTCCTGCTCTAGTACTATCTCAGTCCGTTCGTCTTTAAATAGGTCTTGAATATATTCCTGCCATCTTTTAGGCCTTTCACCGACGTCTATAATTATTTTGCCGTTTTTGTCCAGCAGTATGTTTGATTTTTTCTTAATATTAGTGCCTGTTATTTCTCTAATTTTCTTATGAAGGTTTAAGTTATCATGTTTCTCTACCAACTGTTCAATCTCTGCGCATCTGTCACTATACCATATTTCCTTTGCCTCTCTGATCTTTCTCCCTATTTCTGTGTGTATAATATTATACATGTTTTTGTCTTTGGTTTTATAAGATCGCCTTGCTTCCATGAGATCTAGAAGCTCCTCGGTCATCCATTCATTTTTATTCTTAATTAGTTTAGGTGTTGTGTTGTCTCACATGTGCGGATAAGAGCATCTTTTAACATGTGCCATTGCCTGTTCGCATCTTCAGTAGGAATAATTTCTATTTTGGTGAGCTCTTCTTTAATTAATTCTTCTTTAATTAAAATGCCCATTTGGTTATAAACACCAGTCTGATTTTTGCATGAGAGTTTAATGAAATGGTAACAAATCAATTGGAAGTTCTGTCCGACAAAATACATTAAACGTTTTCGTAGTCTGACGTTCCAAATTTTTAACCTGTTCCACAATTAAAACTTTCTCTGTTCCATACATCAAAGTTTGTAAGACTAGACACCGTTAAGCTATTAACAAATTTTCAGCTTGCTATTAATCAACATTTTTTTGATACGCGGGATCCAGGTCTATCCAAATCAATCAATTGACGTCAAAATAGCAATCATAATAACATATTTTTCTTTACCTAGGTGGATATTTAAAAGAGAAGACTAGACTACTTTTACTGACAGATTAAACAAATTCTGAGATCAATAACCCAACACAAGAAAACTACATGAGATTTGTTGGCGCGGTTATCCTAGAGATGCATCAAGTCAAACTGGTTTGATTTTATTTAACAAACTTGACTTGGCTTGAAATCTAAACTTTTTTGTAAAAAAGTTTGACTTGACTTGATTTCGATATCTTTAGGTTTGACTTGAAATCAAACTTCTTCAAACAGTTTGAAGTTTGAATATCATATTGCGCAACGTGTTTATTTCCAGTTCTAATTGAGAGCGTACCGACTTTTGTTTTGACTTATTTGGATAGGTCTGAATCTGCTACTCCGCAAATTAGTTTGTAAATAGTTGATATTATTAAGAAGCAATTAAGAAGTATATGCTTGGCTTGTTTACTACGTTCGTTTTGAAGTGTGTGCTTTGTGAAATAATATCTGAACCTGAATATTTTTCGGCTCAGAATAAGTACCACATCAAATTGAGTCTGATTTCGAAGGTATCCCTTCTCTTCCACTGCAAAAATTAAGAGAAAAAAATCTGTAGTCGAAGCAGAATTAATTAAGAAAGATAATTATTTGATATAGCGGCAGGTGATTTCAAAACAATGAAGTGCATATTTGTATTATGTAAAAATAAAGAACAGCGTTATAAAATGACAAATAGTGATCTAATTCTTTAAGACGACATTACAAACTCGCAAAAAATTCAATAAACCTAATCTATCAAAAATATAATATTTTGTTACTTCTTATACATTTTTGTTAAAGGGGCCGTTCAAATATTACGCAAAAGTGCGATGTCACATTATGCGTTTTGACCGCAACCGTTTTCCAACGCAACCTTTCCACTATGCATTGTCTGATGCAGTTTGTAAGCGCGTAACGATGTCTCAAAACGTATCTGTTTCCAACGCAACCGGACAGACCTCTCACACTATGCGTTTTGACTGGATGCGGTGGAAACGCATCCGGTCAAAACGCATAATGTGGCATCGCCCTAACGCAATTTTTGAAGCTTTTACAACCTCTTTATCCCATCTGTATCTTTTGTTGTGAAGAAAGGTCCAGCTATTTATTGCAAACACGTGTTACTATGCTTGATGTGGTTAATACAAACTTTAAGATTTTTTAACTTGAATACTATTGTCCTGTGTAAAATATAGACGAAAGTTGAAAAGTTGGGAGATTGTGATTCCGTAGTTTTTTTATTTAAGTTAAAAACCAATAGTAAAATTAGAAAAAACAATTTAAAGTAACGTTTTACATGACCCCCTCCCCCAACTTGCATTACGTAATACTTGAAGGCTTCCAAAGTAGATTAAATTACACTTGGTATGATAAAAAACTATCCAACGAATTCTTTGTTTTAATCTAGTAACACTCAAATATAAAAAAGGTTATATCGATAAAACGAAACATGCCAGCAAGCAATTCTAAGCATACAGAAACTTACATATACTTACCAAAAATTTTACTTACCAAATATTGCATTTCTTATTCCACCAAATAGCATAAATTTAATACTTGAACCAAACTTGGTAAGTGAAATGGTACTCTATGCATTATACAAATGACCACGTGGCCAACCAAATTAGATGGATCTGTAGCTTCTAAATTTCTTTGAAGTTTGTACATCCAATAATTTCTTAACATCAACCGGATGAGACGCACATGCTGAGCATTGGACATTTGACTCAATTATCCATAGATATCTACAAACTATTATTAAATTAGACCAAAAGCCTTTGTATGGTAGCTTAATCTGTAATGACCTTGTTGCGAGCCAGATGGTTGAATTAACAAAAAATTTGAGGCAGAGCTTGACCAGACTTATATTTAAGACATAATTAGATGAAATGAAAACCAAATAGGTTACGGGAATTTCTTTTTAAGCATAAAATACCCTCATTCAGGCTGTATGAACACAATTTATAACTTAATCGCTAAACACGTGTTTAATCAAAATTCAAAAATTTTCTAAAATCTACTACAATTTTTGCTAATTTAAATACTGTTGATATTTCAACTTACCATTTTGCTTGTAATATGAACTCAATTGCCAGGGTTTATCAAATGAGGAACAACCCCCTTTTGAAACCGATTTTTAAATAACTTTTGTTCCCCACTATTGCCCCCCCCTTCATTTCCGCTTCAATACAGGTGTTACAAATTTTGCCAACTTTATCATATAACATAAAATAATTTGACAGATATAGGATACCAACCACAATTGTGTTGGAATTTCCGGAAGAAATTTAAATTTATTTCGAGTAACTTTTAGTTTTAGCTATACATTAGCAATTCATATTCAAATAAACCACTCTGATTTTTTTGAATATTTCAACCATAACATTATTTCCGCAACTTGTTCCTCATTTGAATAACAACCTCATTACTGCTAAACATTTGTAATTTCTGCCTTAATCTTAGTTAAGTTTCGTTAATGTAACAATTTTTAATAAGATTTGAATTGTAGTTCATCACTGCAGTACAAAATTGTATTAGATCCGGCCAATATCATATTATCAATATTTTATTTTTCCATATTTCATAGAAATATTTTCGAAAATCACTTCATTTTATAATAGCTAAGCAGGCAACTCTCACTACATCTTAGGAGAAGTAGAATTATGACATTGACTTAAAGTCACTCTCAATGACAGTGATATGTAGTGACATTGGCACCTCATAAAGAACTCAGAGGAATTTTTGATAATTTAAAATCAAAAAGAAATATAATAAGATGTAGTGCTTAACAATCACCTTCCTTTTCAAAATTCCAAACTCCTGTTTGTCTATCCTATGTGTTTGTTCAAAAGTTTTGTTATGTATTGTTTATCAAAGTTAAAAAAAACAAAAGAAACCTTTTTTACCAATAAAGAAACCATCAATGCAACAATAAAGGTAATGTTTCACCATAAAAATTTTTAAATTAAAGTAAATTTTGATCTACACAACTATTCGTTAAACTAAACAAATATTTCTATACAATAGAAAAAAAGTTTTTACATAGTTTTTTCATCATTCATTTATTATTAAAATTTTTTTCTACATTTTCACTTTTTTTAAACTTCTTAGTGATATTCCATAGTTTTTCATTATAATATAGATAATTATAACTTCACATTACAATTGGTTTAATTTAATTTAATTTACTTACTGCATTACCTTAACACAGCTTCAACTCTGAGTCAGTTATGAATGATTTTAAATTTTGATTAATTTTGACAATTTTAATATTTTTTAAATATAAAAAAGTTTTATCAAATTACTACTGTTCAATTTTATATTCAACTACAATTTTTTAAACAGAGAAAATAAATATTCACAAACAGATCATATTTATTACACAAACGAACAATTTTTCTTAAAGTCGCACACCCAACACAACATCTAACTATCAAATAATAAAAGCTACATTTATAAACAAGATAACATCACCATAGATATAATTAAAATAACATTACTATATATAACTAACAAATTGGATTATCGGTTTAATGTCGTATTTTCCTACTAAACCCTTCAAGACCCCATCGATGTTTAGTTAATATATTACATTGAAATCTTTCCCTTCACCAACCATCCCTCTAGCAAGGTGCATGAAAAGTATGATATTGAATACTACTACTTTTTTCCCTTATACCGGAAAGTAAGTATATATCTTATACTTGATATACTATAGTTTGCCGCTGCACATGGATGCGTGCATGTTTGTGAGTATGAGGATTGTACACCATGCGCGCGTACATGTGGGTATTCATGTGCATGCTTTGACAGATGTACTTTGATATTGGCTGTATCATTAAAAATTTATTCAAACCAGACCACTTAACTAACTCTGGTTTTTGTTTTGTAGCATTTGATTTTACTTTAACCGGACCTGATGATGCTGTATAAATTGTAAACAGCGAAACCGGTCGTCAGTAGTAAAATAAATTGTTTGTGAGAACGTCTCTCTTTTCTTTACTACACTAGTATGGACTCACACATGCAACACATTCATTATTTTTCATACAGAAATCATTTTCAAAAAATTTACCCTATTTTGATTATAATCGTTCCCTGTATCAAGATACTTTTATGTGGTACTCACAGAGCCGCCGCTAACAGTTTGGCCGCCCGACTGCAATTCCAATTATGCCGCCCCCTCTTTAACTACAACTATTTAGATTGGCCTTTTAGAAAGTCCCTTAGTTTTCTTACATAAATAAGGGTGTGTAAAAAGAATACTTCACAAATAATAAACATTTAATAATGATAATTTGCAATACAATATTTTAAAACTATACATACTTTAATATTCTTAAGAAACACTTACTACGAAACAAAAATGTAATTATTATACTCTTAAATAATACAAATGGTTACAAAATCGTTTAAGTAAATGATTACTTGTTTTAAAAATACATTACGAAAATGTACAAATTACAATTATTAAAATTTAAAAAATAAAATAACTCAATATGTAATTATTTTATAATTAGAAAATGGCTTTAAGCAAAATGATTTAAATGATAAAAAGAAACAGCTTTAAAATTTAATAAAGCTCCAATTAATGAACGTAAAATACGGCGATACCATATAATTTTCAGAGTCAACTCCTGATTGCATCAAAGTTTGGATTTAAGTTCTACTCATCCTCGACTTCAAAGCTGAACTTGTGCCGTTGGTTGCTTTTACTTGGGGGGTGAAAGTCACTCTTTCTCGGGGGTGAAAAAAATATACGTTTAAAATAAGCCTGGAAACAGATAAACTGACTAACTTTAAGCAACTTTTGTTCTATAGAGTTTTTTAACTTAGGTACTAGCATTATTCAGTAGTACTAGTCATTTGCGACTAAAAATGTTTATTTTTCAACAAAAAAAAATGTTTTCAGGCGGTTTTTCGCAAATACTCAAAAGGTAAGTATTTTATCGAAAAAAACAGTCTTAGAAAAAAAGTACCATATAAAAAGACGAAAAAATGGTATATTCGTAGTCTGTGGAACCAATAAAAGCAAATTTGTAGCTCATGAAAAAGACGCTCTTATCAGTCAAATTCCAAATCGAATATTTCAACGTGAAATTACCAAAAAATAAAGCTCTTTTCGGGGAAACCCATTAAAACTTGTTTAAGGTGTTTACAAAAAGTGTTATTTTTATGTTTTAAAAAAGTTTCTAGCATCAAATCTAAGCGAGTTAGCCTCAAAATAAAGTTGGCTCCTTCATTAGTTACAACTTTTTCTTTTTTTGCTATATTTTTGCTAAGAATATAATTATTTTTCGATAAAATACTTTTTGAGTTATGTTTTGTTTTTTTTTTTTTGTTGAAAAATAAACATGTAGAATTAGTCAATTTATAGGCTTATTTTAAACGTTTGTATTTTCACCCCCGAGAAGAGGTGACTTTCACCTCCCAACTAAAAGCAACCAACGCCTACGGTACCAGTCAAACTTGGAAGTCAATTACTGGGCTATTAGGTTTAACGCAAATAATTTGCTACCTATATTAAAATGTATTTTATTTCGGTTAATATAATTGAGGAATGTAAAACGCCGTCCACACTCTCGACGAAGTCGATCGAGGTTCAACAAGTACGAGAGTGTAGACGGCCACCTTGTGTAACTTTGCCTCACTTCGTTCTACTTCCGAAATCTGTCGGTCTGGCACGTCCGAGTCAAAGGGATCTTTGTCGGTATCGCACCGCTTGAATGTGTTCCTCACGAAGTAGAACACGTTTTAGGGAGGCACTTCGGACTTCGGTCAATTTTGGCGAAGTAACTTCGCCGAGAGTGTGGAGCCCGTTTGAGGTATTAGATTTTGTAAGAAAAAATTTTAAAACTACATTAATGATTTCATAACACACTTACCACAGGAAGATGCCTCAGTTTGATCGAAGAATTAAGCTTCAGTCGTTTTAACACTACCAGAGGCGGATTTGAAGAATTGCCGCCCCTGGGCTATCCACAATGTGTCGCTTCCCCCACCGGAATTTTTCATCGACTTGATAACTACAGAAAAAAAGTTTAGGGACAAAAGCACAAGCTCAGCATCAATTAATATTTATTTCCTAAACAAATGCCAGTTGATAAATTAAGTGCTATTTTGCTTATATCGCAGGTTCTGAATATAGTTATATTTCCAAACGTATCTATTCAGCTGTAATGAAATCAGATACATTGACAGACATTGATAAAAAATAAGCTATTACATTCCAGCTTACTTGTTCTGTTTGTTTGGGGTTTGATTTGGCGCCCCCTGGACATGCCGCCCTTGTGCGGTGCACCCCTTGCACGCCCGCTTACGGCGGGCCTGGATACTCATTGTATTATTAATTTTCTTATCTTAATTGGCAACTAACATGTCAATCTCGCCAAAAAATATAACTACTAAATAAATTATTTTTCAAACTCTTCAAACTAGTTTGACAAACAGTTTGAATTTTCAAACCTGTACGCTTGACCAGTTTGACGTGATTTGAATTATTTGTCAGAAGGATTGACTTGAGTTTGACTTGAAATTAAGTTAAACTCAAGTCAAGTTCAAACATTCAAGTCAAACTTGTGCAACTCTAGGTTATCACTACAGAAGACTCCAATGAGTAGAACACCTCAGAAGACTTTCTGAGGAAAGAACAGTAAGGCTGGTTTGGGAAGAACTCCCAACCGGAAGAAGACCACGTAGACGTCCTCGACTCCTGTGGCGAGATAATATAGCAGATTTTAATGCTATGGGTGTGGAGAATTTTATGGATATTGCTCAAAATAGAGAGGAATCTTTTGTTGTGGAGAGGTCGATCTTTAATTATTGCAAACACATGTTACTGTGCTTCATCTGTGTTACAAATTTTAAGATTTCTCCACTTGAATAGGTACTATTGTCCTGTTGTCGGAACATGAGTGGAGCGTGAGGGTGCAACATAATACAATTCAGGGGTCTATGTAAAACATAAAAAAAATTCCGTAGTTTTTTTTTCATTTAAGTTAAAAAAGAATATTACGTAACGCGCTGTTCGGACCCCCTCCCCCCATGTAACGCGCCGTAACGTTTTACAAGCCCCCCGTCCCCCCAAACTGCGTTACGTAATACTTGAACGCTCCCATATAGAAAGGAGAAATCCAGAAGCCGCCATCAAGAAAATTTCCAAATGGATACCCATATCAGGCAGACCACTAGGAAGACCTAAAACTAGATGGGAGAACCAGATAGTCGAGGACCTTTAGAAGATGGGAGTCAGAGAATGGCTAACCATAAGCAAAAATAGGAACGAATGGAGAAAAATTGTAGAAGATGCCAAGTCACACAACCAATTGTAAAACTAAAATGTTAATGTTGATTGATTCACCGCGACAAACGAATCGGAAGAGCCCAAAGAGGGCGGCAATCACTCCGCTAGGAGTGTGGATGCCATGATGATGATGATGATGATGATGATGACCAAGAGGCATTGAGAGAACAAGACGACGTTAAAACTTAAGGGAGCGTGATTTACTAGCCAGAAAGCTGATTCTGTGTGCGAATAATCCTGATAACAGCGTGTAGGTGCACTTTGGACACGGACTGGGACGTTTCGCCGTCGCCGTTTCGCCGTCGCCATTTCGCCGTCGCCGTTGCCATTTCTCACCGTCGCCGTTTCGCCGTCGAGCCACTTCGCCGTCAGCCGTTTCGCCGTCGAGCCAGTTCGCCGTCGCGTCGGCCGTTTCGCCGTCGCCATCCCGGCATTGGTTAAGTTTACAAGAACGTGATAACATACTAACTTTTTTTTATATTAAATGTCAGTGTAAATAAAATGCTGATGTTGGTAGTTAAACCAAGTTATATTTTCGTATTCAACTATTCAGTGTTTTCGTCTGAAAAATAAAATATTTACAGTATTAAAAATATGAGTCTCGGTGAATTCGTAACTATTTTAATCCCCCATCCTAATTACAGGCCAACTCGTAACTCTGGCGCGCAGGTAAATCTTCGATAACCCACTAACTGCCGGTGAATTAGTAACTTTCATTTTTTAAGTAATGTTGATAATTTAATACCGGTATTCCAGGTATGTACCTGTAAAAATTACTCTCTTTGAAGGTGGTGTAAAAGGTATTCATCATTTATGTATTGTCTCTTGGAAGAGTTACTAGAGAAAATCCAAATAATTTTTGTGAAAATGACTGAAATTCTTGTAACAGATAACAGATTTCGTAGTGAGTGCACGTGGGTGTAAGTTATTGGTGGTAAATAATTTTAAACTCCAATTAAATAAAGTGCTAAAAAGTGGAAAACATTTATGGTACTATTCTGCATCTGGTGGCAAGGCAACCTGTTATACCGACGGAATCATACGGCCTGCTATAATACGGCCCCTATTCTCATTTAAAAAAATCATAGATTGCGTTATCACGCCCAGATGGATGACGTCACTAGTATGATATGTATACCAATAAATTAGAATTTAAAAATAAAAATCGACCTATTTCAGGATTTATCTCCAGAGACGCCCATTCTCGAGAAAATGAATTTATTCCAACTCAAACGTCCTCACTGTATTTGTTTATAAGCCAAAAAATTGTTTATAACTTTAAAACAGTGCTGAGGCCGCTTAGATAATCCGATTTTAATTCTGTAAAGTGTATTAGATAGGTAGAGAGCCTCTTTATATGTGAAAAAATTAGCAAACTTCTAAATGGTCTACTTTCTGTTCAGAAGGTTTTTAAAAAATTGGAACTTTTTTAAAAAAATTTAGATTGCAAAATTATTATGCAAAATCTATCAAGTCGATTTTAATAAAATTTGGTGGACGATTTAAGTATGTTATAAGGATTTTCTATGCGAATTACGAAGGTTCCAAGTGCAACTTAAGTTGTTGAAAGACACTGAATAAAAAGAGGCTTATTTTGCCCCCTTATTTTGAATTTATTGCTATTTTGCAGAAAGGGTAATAATTTCAGACATTTTTAACTAGTCGTATATCATAAAAAATTCAATTATCTTTATTTTAATTCCATACGGCTTTGCTACAAAATGAATCGTTTTAAAGTTATAAGCAAAGAATGTAGAAAAAAATTAATGTTTTTCGAAATTTTTAAATATTTTAATTTTTTTATTAATGTTCCGGGCATATTTGAGAAGGAGCATAAGTCAATTATTATTATTGAAGTTGTCACCTAACTTTATCTGCACAAATCTGAATGCCATTTCTCACATCCACAGATAGACGTTTTTTGCAGATCCGCCCAGGTCTATACATATAATATTGTTTCAATCAAAAGAGATTTCAATTTTTGTTATTTTTTTAGAGGTACATATAATACACAACATGTTTTTAAGCAAACCAAGAACCATTCGCTCGCATAATAATATGCTATATGCCCCGTGTTGGCTTAATCCGTTACTGTTCAAATTTATTTCTTACCTTTTAACCAAACAACTACCTAAGGTATTAGAATTAAACAATGGTTTCGAATTCACCTGTATACAGTTGCGAGTTGGTCAGGTAGTAGAGAAGTTACGAATTGGCCGGTGTACATTTTGATTTAAAAAAGTTTGTCATTAAGAGTTACGAGTTGGCGCGTGTCCAAAAATATGACTCTTATCAGATTCCCGGAAATAAACAATATTGAGAAAAGGGATTTCAATTTCAATTGTTTTTACTGTATCAAAAATAAAAAACTTCATTATGCAAAAGTGTTCGAAATATAATCGTTCGAAAACCATTCAAAACTTATATACAAGTAATGGCGACGGCGAAATGGCTCGACGGCGAAACGGCGACGGCGAAATGGCTCGACGGCGAAACGGCGACGGCGAAATGGCGACGGCGAAACGGCGACGGCGAAACGGCGACGGCGAAATGTCCTAGACCCCTTTGGACATACCCGTTTAAAAGCAAAGGATTATTTGTACACGGACTCGGCGTTGACTTCGGAAACCAGCGTGCACTATGGACGCACCCTTAGATAGGACTTTTTCATCTTTTGGAACGGTTTTTTTTTTTCAAATCAGTTTGACGTGATTTGAATTATTTGTCAAAAGGATTGACTTGAGTTTGACTTGAAATTAAGTCAAACTCAAGTCAAGTTTAAACATTCAAGTCAAACTTGTGCAACTCTAGGTTATCACTACAGAAGACTCCAATGAGTAGAACACCTCAGAAGACTTTCTGAGGAAAGAACAGTAAGGCTGGTTTGGGAAGAACTCCCAACCGGAAGAAGACCACGTAGACGTCCTCGACTCCTGTGGCGAGATAATATAGCAGATTTTAATGTTTTGGGTGTGGAGAATTGGATGGAGATTGCTCAAAATAGAGAGGAATAAAGACCTGTTGTCGAGTCGGCTAAAACACACGCAGGGTTGTAACCAGTGCCGGATTTACCACTAGGCCGACTAGGCCGCGGCCTAGGGCCGCAAGCAAAAGGGGGCCGCAGCGTAGTAGTAGGCTCACATGCGGCTGATTGTTGTTTGGCGGTAATAAAACTATTCATGTTTATTCAAGAATTTTACGTTTTCATGAGTGCATCTACTTTAAGATGGGTCGTGTTGGAAAACATTTTCAAAAATAACAATGCATGCAAATGGCATGCTCAAAATAATTTTTTACTTAACTACTGGAGCTACTACGATGCAGTAACAAAAATTTCAGCCGATACAGGGAAAACAAATGTGAGCCGAGCTGAAGCTAATGGAATCAGTAAACAATTTTTCAAATTAGAGAATTTTATTCTACTAAACATGTGGTACGATATTTTACGTTTTGATAAGAGTAGCAAAACATTGTAAAAGACTGCTACAGACTTGAATGTGACTTGCAACATATACAAATCTCTAAAGGAGTATGTATTGAGTCCCAGAGACAACTTTGATTCCTATGAAAAAGAGGAAAAAAAATGCCTAAAAATGAAACATATATTCTTGAAATAAAAAGACACCCGAAAAGAAAAGCTCTCCTTGGTGAAGACAAAGAAGATGAATCCACTGAACCCCACTTTAATGGCAAAGAAGACTTAACAATTAATATATTCAATGTTGTAATTGACAGGCTTTATTCAGAATTGAATGAAAGGTCCGAAGTTTATTTCAGTCTTAATGAAGAATTTGGGTTTTTAAACAACTTTTAGTCAATTTTCAATGAAGAAATCAGGGGAAAAGCTTCTATTTTGGCTAAAAAGTATCGAATCGACATAGATGATGACTTTGGAGAAGAGTGTGTACAGTTCAAATGCTTTGTTGAAGGTATATTTGATGAAGAAAGAGAACCTCATAATAACAAGATTACCAAACCTCCGAGAAATACATTTTTGGTGTATCTGACACTCATTTGTGAAAGACAGTTAACAACATTATTTCCGAATATGGATACGGCTTTGCGCATTCTACTATGCGTGATATTGCAATTGAAGAAAGATCATTCAGCGTGTTGAAAAGAATCAAAAACTACTTGAGGAACTCGACTTCTGACGAAGATTCTAGATTTTCTAGTTTGCTTAGTTTTGTTTCAAATGCTGAGCTTTTTCAAGCCTATGGCAGCGTTTAGACACAGCGATAAATTGCAGCAATTTATTGATATCAATAGAGTTGCTTCAATTTATTGTTGTGTATTAACGGTACATCGCAGCGATTTATCGGAATTGGATTGGAGTTGTATCAGCCTGCATCAATGTATTGTAACGATCGAGTTGTTTCAGTTTATAATCAATCGCAACAATTTATCGCGGTAACCGGTCAATTGCTCGAATGCAATTGCTCGAATGCAATTGCTCGACATGAAAATTGCTCGAAATACAAATTGCTCGAATAAAAAAGAAAATTATATATCTACAATATTTATTCAAATAATACAAAATATAGACATAAGAAAGATTCTTGAATTAGGACAAATTATGTGATACTTATGTCACATATATAATAGTATATTAATTTATGCTGAAAAAGTATTTATTACAAATCTAAACTATCTTTGAACTTTTAAAATAATAAGAAAAATAACGGTTTTGATTTTCTCTCATTATGATAATTAGGTATTACAATAATTTCCAGGTATTAGGGAAAGATTAAAATAATTAAATACCTACCCATTAACATGCTTACCCATTACCTACCAATGTTTCTTTATTGGGTATGTATTGGATTTTTTTGGATATTTTGTGGATTATTGTGAATAAATATTTTAGATATATACTTCTCTTTTTATTTTATTTTATTTTATTTTATTTTATTTTATTTTATTTTATTTTATTTTATTTTATTTTATTTTATTTTATTTTATTTTATTTTATTTTATTTTATTTTATTTTATTTTATTTTATTTTATTTTATTTTATTTTATTTTATTTTATTTTATTTTATTTTATTTTATTTTATTTTATTTTATTTTATTTTATTTTATTTTATTTTATTTTATTTTATTTTATTTTATTTTATTTTATTTTATTTTATTTTATTTTATTTTATTTTATTTTATTTTATTTTATTTTATTTTATTTTATTTTATTTTATTTTATTTTATTTTATTTTATTTTATTTTATTTTATTTTATTTTATTTTATTTTATTTTATTTTATTTTATTTTATTTTATTCCAGCAATTTGTATTTCGAGCAGTTTGCATGTCGAGCAATTGATTTTCGAGCAATTGCATTCGAGCAATTGACCTAGAACCATTTATCGCAGCGTCTAACAGCTTTAAAATAATCAATAAATCGCAGCAATTTATCGTAACAATAAATTGCTGAGATTTATCGCGGCGTCTAAACGCCACTTTAGACTTGCCCGATTTGATTAAAAATTTTGCAGCGAAAAAAGCTAGAAAAGTGAGTGTTTAGAGTTTAGATATGAGATGAGTATGGAGTGAAATGAGTGTCAATGTTATTCACTAATCCAGCTTTATCCAAATTAAGAACATGACATTGACGTTTTTCGATATAAGAGAATAATGTGAGAATTGAACGATCTAGAAGCTTATTCGTTGTATTCTTAATTTTATTTTTCAGAACCGTAGCCTATTACTATTACAGTTCATTCGACGGTTGAAAGGTAAAAGCATGTAAAAGGTTGTAACCCACAAATCAACTTTTTTCAAGAAGTAGAAAAAACGCCCATTTAAGTAATTTAATGAGGAACTGACTTAATATTTTTTTTCATTAATTTATAGATAAATTATTGATCTATAAATTAATGAAGAAAGTTATTAGGTTAAGTCCTCATAAAATTACTAAGTGGAAATGGATATTATTTTGTTTTTTCTGTTACTTATAATGTCTTTTCAACTATGCGCTTTTTTTTTCTCGGTCTTTTATTGTCACTTGTACTGTTCTCCCAGAATGAAAAGAATGTTACCTATAGAAGGTAAAATTTTAACAATTAACTTCAATATTAATAATTTTACAAATAACTGCTGTTTGCTAACTTTTTTAATTATATATTTTTTATAAATATAGAAATTGTTGTAAGAGCTGTTTGGGGTTTTAGCCAAATTTGTAAACCAAGATTATTTAATTAGTGAATACAACATTTCCACCTATTTATGTACCGTATTCATATAGAACATTAGTGGCAATTCTATTCATTTATGTTATGCTTTGTGTGTTGTACCAATTTTAAAAAGTAAAATTAAAATAAATACGTATTAATATAAAATGTGCTTTATGCTTTAATTACATAATCGTGAAGTTATTGGGGCCGCTCGGGGTAATTTGGCCTAGGGCCGCAAGTACTCTAAATCCGGCACTGGTTGTAACTCCAGGAAGTAAATTAAAGGTTATCACTACGGCGAAAAAAACTATACCTAGAGACTATCGTAAGTAGTAAGTTCCAAGATGGGATGAAAAATGTGATAAGTTGTATCAATAATACAAAGAAAGCCAAGACCGAGAAATTGCGAACGAACTACTGCACAGTTTGGATGCTGTCAGACGACAAAAATGTATGGAGACTGTGGAAAAGCTAAATTTTAGCAAATCAAGCAGAAAAACTTGGTTGTCGCTATTTTCGCAGACATTCAACTAGAGACAAAGGGCCAATAGTTCCCACCATAGTGGCCACACCACAAAAGTAAAACCCTACCTACATCTGAATACCCTGCTGAGATTCCTCTAGAAGGAATCACTTCACCAAATCAGAAATTAAGTCTGGAAAGTTCCTGGAGAGTTCATCTGGTTCCAATAAAATCCATCCACAACGTTTACTTCACTGTGGCAAATATGCTAGGGCAGGGGTCACCAATTATATTTCCTGAAGCAAGAAACCCATTATGAACAGCCAGCACGGCACAGCCCGGCACGGCACAGGACAGTCCAAATTCATTTGTATAGTTTTAAATGCAACGTAACCCATTATGAACAGCCAGCCCGGCCCGGCACAGGCCAGCACGCAAACGGAACGGCCGAAATTCTCCGAGTAGAATAAAATCCGTTGGAGTCGAACGGCCAGGAACGGCCAGTCGGCGCCAGTGTGTCATAATTGTTATAAAATATTATATTGTTGATTTTTTAATTGAAAGCGCGTTGTTTCTTTTGAAATAATACGGACGAACTTTTAATTGAGAGTGTCAGAGAATACCCATTTTTGTATGATGCATCGGACCCAGGTTATCACGATAGCAAGAAAAAGGACAATGCATAGGTACAAATATCCGAACATTCTGATCAATGGACAGGTACGTACATTATCTTTTAACCATGAATTCGTTTTTTTAACATGATATATTCATTAAAATTGTGTAGTTTATGTCTTTTAAAAACTTTTATTTTACGATAGTTTTTAAAATATATCATAGATGACATGATGCGTTTCTAAAATAAAATTAAAACAATACATAACATTTTTCTCCTATATATTATAGAGATGGGCTAAATTATGGAATAAATTCATTTTCTCTAAAATGGACGGCTTTGGAGAAAAATCCCGAAACACGTCGATTTTTATTTTTAAATTACAATTTTTTGGCATATATTTCATACTAGTGACGTTATCCATCTGAGCGTGATGACGTAATCTATGATTATTTTAAATGGGAATATGGGTCGTGTGGCATCTCATTTGTGGCCAAAAAATACTTTTTTAATTAAATTAATTGACGAAAAAAGAAGAATGTATGCAATTTATTTAACTCAAAATACTTTCTAATGATGTCAGAAAATAGAAAAAAATGTTTATTTGGCAAAAAACATTGCTTTTCGCTTAAATTAAATGTTCAAACTGTCAAGAGGTAGGTGGGAGGCTGTTTGTGATTTAATTTAAGTGAAACGAAATGTTTATTTGTGAAATAAACATTTTTTTCTATTTACTGACAGCAGTACAATGTATTTTGAGTTAAATAAATTACATACATTCTTCTTTTTGCGTCAATTAATGTAATTTAAAAATTATTGTTTTGGCCACCCTGTATAAATAATGATATTATTGTTTATATTACTGAATAGAGGATTGAACACCCTTTCAAATGAGATGTCACACAACCCCTATTCCCATTTAAAAAAATCATCGATTACATCATTAAGCTCAGATGAATGACGTCTCTAGTATGAAATACAGTGGAACCTCGATTATCCGTCAGGGCACCGGACCAAGGGTATGACGGATAATCGAGAAGACGGTTAACAGAACATTAAAAAAATAAAAATCATACTGTTATGGTGACACACAGATATTAACTAATAATTTGTGTGATGTACATTTTTATTTTCGGCTTGCGATTCTAAAAATAGAACTCTAAAAGTATGGTATCATTTATCATTACCTATTTAAATTGAAATTTAATCCAGAGCCCTGAATAAGAACAAAAATTATTTACATAAAAAAATGCGGTGTTGGCATAACTGCACGTGTACATTTCAATGAATTTCGTTTGGCTTATCGCAATGCTCAAACAAAATGAATTGATGACTCAATTTTTACTTGTGTATACAATATAACTTAATGGACCCTGACGGTTAACAGAGGTGACGGATAATCGAGGTTCCACTGTATATGCCAAAAAATTGTAATTTAAAAGTAAAAATAGACCTGTTTTGGTATTTTCTTCCAAAGCCGTCCATTTTAGAGAAAATGAATTTATTCGATAATTTAGCCCCTCTCTGTATATATTTTATTAATAAAAATACATTATCATTTATGGCAAATGATCATTTTTCCGGTGCCGTGCCGCGCTGGCCGTTACAAATGGGTTTTTGGACGGGCCGGCCTGTGCTGTGCCGTGCCGGGCTGTGCCGTGCTGGCCGTTCATAATGGGTTTCTTGCTTGAGGGTCCGTTTCGAAAATCTTTGACACTTCCGGGGTCCGGAGTTAACACTACCTGTCTGGTTGTTCCAATTCGGTAAACAAATCAGAAGGGTGCAGTGCGAAATTTTTAGACAGAAATTGTTTTTAACAGTTTTTTAATAAATCCAAAACATCACTTTTTTGCTCCCGAAAATATGTTTTTAGCATTTTTGGGTCATCTTCAACAAAAAAGATTTTGTGTCATTTTCCTCAAAACTTGATAGATTTAGTTTTAAGCGATTTATAAACTGAAAAATGCAAAAATAAGCATTTTCGAAGCTTGAAAATTCATGTGTACATTATTATTTTTGCGGTTGTTAAGTGCCTAAATTGAAGTTTAAACATTCAATTTCAAGATTCTGATGAGTTATCGCGGTTTATTTCAATTTCGACCATTTGTTTTTATTGGCGTATTTAATTAGCACATTGGCAATAATTAATTGAATAAACAAATAAATCATTAAGAAAAAAATATGTTAATAATAAATTATAAACTTTTAATAAATGTGGAGTATTTGTTGGGCATTTTTTGCATAAGTACGTATAACATGTATAATGAGTGCGACAGAGACACACCATAAATTGCTATGTGCGGCGACTTAAAAGTCGAGTGGACTTGCATAATTAACAATTAAAAAACAACGGTATATATTGAAGTAAGTCCAGATTACTTATTAGAATCTTGAAATTGAATTTATAATAAACTTCAATTTAGGCACTTGGCAACATGAAAACTTACATATGAGTTTTCAAACCTCGAAAATGCGTAGGTATTTTCACATTTTTCATATTTTAAATCGCTTATAACTCAAAAACCATCAACTTTTGAAAAAAATGACAAGAGACCTTTTTTTAAATACAATTTTCGGGACAGGTAATTTTGAATTTATATAAAAATATTGTTTTGCCCGGCATCCCGGGCCCCTTCTGATTTGTTTAAGGGGACATTTTTGAACAGGAATCCATAAAAAAAAACGAATCAGAAAATTTGTCATTCTTTACAAAATTAAATTATCAGTGAGAAAAATAACATTTTTTATTATGTACAACCTGTCTGAAGTTTGGAGTGAGTTTGGTGCAACTGATTCTCATTGGGGAGTTGAGATATTCATCTGTTAGCTAAGATCTGTACCGATCTGTTAGCTAAGATCACATAAGTTGAGTCAAACATAATATACAATTTCATGGCGAAACATTTTCAAAATTGCCAAATAGGCCAATCAAGTTAGGTTTTTACTAGACATAACAGAAAAGACGAGGTTTGACAGTTGAAATGTGTAGTATGAGATATTACAAAAAGTACCATCTTTGGATTAAAAACTTAACATAACTTAAAAACTTGTTTACTTAGAAATTTGACGTCCACAGGTAACTTTCTCAGAAAAAAAAGATACATCGAATGAGATACGCTAAATAAAAATCGGTTAATAAACAAAAAAGTTATTGCAAAACGGATGACAAAATCACTGTTTTTGAATATAGTTAATAACAATTTTATTGTTTGTTAAAATACGTTTTAATATACCCAAAATTGAGGGCACTATGGTGTTTGAATGGTGTGCAAAAAATGGTCCAGATCTGTTAAATAGTTTTCGTAAAATTGAATTTGTTTTTAAAATTTTTTGAAAAACGAGCTAATTTCTGAGGCTGGTCCAGTTAATATGGCTGAATGTATCTTAATAATCCGGGGCTCATTTCCTTCGTTAAGATGTATACTAACAGCTTATGAAAAAAAAAGTAAAAAAAATTACATATACGTACACAAAATTATTTGTTAATAAATAGCAGTTTTTAAGCTTATAAACAATTTCAATAATTTCATAGAAATTAGATCAAATTAAATGACAATAAAAAATACGGAAAGCTGGTTAAAATACACAACTTTCAAAAAAAAATTTAGGTCCTACAACCCTTAGGGTCTGAGATAGCCCCTTTTTTTAAGAAAATCAGTTAGGTTAATTAACAACACTAAGAGCTGAAATTAACCAATCTTTTATAAGAAAAGTCAAAGTTTTTAACAAAGTTTTTAGTAAGAAAAAATGTTAAAAATTGTTTAAATAGGAGTGTTATAAACACATAGTATTTTGCGTTCCGACTAAAGTAAAAAATAGCGGGCGTAGTCGATTGACTGAATAGTGGGTGCGGTTGGCGACCGGCATGCGGCAGCAACTATTAAAATTACGTTATCCCGACCACAAAAATTCACTTTAAGGTGAATGACAAATTTTCGTCATTCCTTATGTTTTCGAGGTCTCTGAATCCGAATATGGAGTTAATTTTTTTCTAGAATTAGTGGAACATGTTCAAAAATCAAATTTTATGCAAAAATTCGAAAAATCAATTTTGATGATTTTTAAATTTTAACTCACTGTAGTTTTGGTCGCTGTAAATATTTCCTTTTGAAAATTTTACTGTGTTATCTTTGAAGCATTTAGATAACAATGAGATTTGTCCAAAATGACTCAACACGTTAAAAGACAAGTTGTTAATTTTTAAACATTTTGTCGTCAGATTTCGTTAGTTTCATGTTTACTTAAAAAAGTTGAGTGACAAACTTTTTAGTTTATAATTTTAATTAACACAGAAATAAAATATAATTTATGAAGAAGTTTTCCAAAAAAATTTTATTTAAAATATGCAATAGGAAAAATGTTATGTGACTTTATAGACGAGCGGCACACGCTTATTTTTGGAGATATTGATACTAATTTTGATCATACTTTATATTTTTGATGGTACTCAAAACTAAAATTAGGGTTGTTTTGAATTTTACGTGGGGGAACATTATCAAAATCGCAACTTTACCCTAAAAATAAAAAAAAATCACGTTTTTTTGAGTTTAATTTGCTACAACTCTGTTCCATTTTAATATTTTTTTCTGATATTTTTATAGTATATTCACCTTTCTATTCACCTTATAGTCTCACCTTTCTGAAGACAATGGGACCTGCTTCAATATTTCTGTCTTGCCATAAAGAAAGTTATAAATTGTTTGAAGTAAAAGGTGCAGATTCTTGAATTGCAAAGTTTAATCGCAAAAGTTGAGTAACAAAATTTGAAATTTAGCTGTTTAATTAATTTTAAGTTAAAATCTAGAGTACAGAGAACAAAATGTTTTATAGAAAAAAAGTGGTGTAACTTTTAATTTTAAGAAAAACGTGATTTCATCTTTTTTTTTATTTTTAGGGTAAAATTGCGATTTTGACAATGTTTCCCCATCTAAAATTCAAAATAAAACTCATTTTCGTTTTCAGCACCATAAAAAGGATAAAGTAAGACCAAAATTAGCCATTCACCACACCGTGGTTGATATCTCGAGAAATGAGCGTTTTTTTTGGGGGGGGGGGGAGTACCACGTACCACTCGTCTATAAGGTCGCGTAACTTTTTTCTGTTGCATATTTTGACTTTGTGGCCTTTTTATTGTTATTTTTTAAATTAATTTATTTAAAATATAATTTTACTAAATAAATGTGCAACATAATAATATTCATAAAATTCAAGTTTCTACCAAAATATATAAATATAATATTAAGCTTCGAATCCGGTATACTGTCAATGTTAAAAAATGTAACGGTCTAGCGCTAGCGAATGCTAGTCCGCGAATTGATTCTCATTCGGCTGCGCCCATCATTTTTTTTTTTACTTTAGTCGGAACGCAAAATACTCTTTCTTTATAACAATACTGTTTAAACAATTTTTAACATTTTTTCTTGCAAAAAACTTTGTTAAAAACTTTGACTTTTCTTATAAAAGATTGGTTAATTTCAGATCTTAGTGTTGTTAATTAACGTAACAGTGATTTTTTCAAAAAAAAAGGGGCTATCTCAGTCCCCAAGGGTCGTAGGACCTAAAATTTTTTTTTAGAAGTTGTGTATTTTAACCAACTTTCAGTATTTTTATTGCCATTTAATTTGATCTAATTTCTACGAAATTATTGTAATTGTTTATAAGCTTAAAAACTGCTATTTATTATCAAATAATTTTGTGTACGTACATGTAATTTTTTTTATTTTTTTTTTTCATAGGGGATTAGTATACATCTTAACGAAGGAAATGAGTCCCTGATTATTGAGATACATTCAGCCATATTAACTGGACCAGCCTCAGAACTTAGCTCGTTTTTCAAAAAAAAATTAAAAACAAATTAAATTTTGCAAAAACTATTTAACAGATCTGGACCATTTTTTGCACACCATTCAAACACCATAATGCCCTCAAGTTTAGGTATACGTAAACATATTTTAATAAACAATAAAATTGTTATTAACAATATTCAAAAACAGTGATTTTGTCGTCCGTTTTGCAATAACTTTTTTGTTTATTAACCGATTTTAATTTGGTGTATCTCATTCGATGTATCTTTTTTCTCTGAAAAACTTACCTGTGGACGTCAAATTTCTAAATAAACAAGTTTTTAAGTTATGAGCAAAAAACTAAGTTTGACGTTTTGATTGTTTATTTAAAAAATGTTCCACTAAAAAATTGATGAATCCAAAGATGGTAGTCTTTTTGTAATATCTCATACTACACATTTCAACTGTCAAACCTCGTCTTTTCAATTATGTCGAAAAACGGCTTATTTTTTACTAACTTGATTGGTCTAAAACGCCATGTTCTGAATTTAATGACGGTCCGCACAAAAGTAGCTCACGGTCCAGATGCGGACCGCGGTCCGCTAATTAGTGACCCCTGTACTAGAAAATGGCTGGCTGATCTCTTCTTCGTCGCTAGAACTTCAGATGCTCTCGTTATGCTATTCCATAAATATGTTGCATCACTTGTAACTAAATAACTATTGTCTTATTTTTTAAAAGGAATAAATTCTTACATAGTTCGTTATTGGGTAATTTTTTTAAACAAACTCACAAGAATAATTTTTTCATTGCGAGCGATTTTTTTTTAGATAATTTGGGTTATTCTGAGCAAAAAAGGTCTCTTGTAATTTTTCTCTAAAATTGATTTTTGTCGAGTTATATGGCCATTTTCGCATTTTTCAAATTTTAAATCGCGTATAACTCGACAACAATCAATTTTAGAGAAAAATCACATAGAAAATAACAAGAAAATCATCAATAGAAAATCATCAATAGAAAATAACAAGAGACATTTTTTGCTCACAATGTCCCAAATTATCTAAAAAAAAATATGTTCGAAGTGAAAAATTATTTTTGTGAATTTGTTTAAAAGAAATTGTTTAAACAATTTTTTGACCACGGCACCGCCCGGCACCCTGTGGATATGTTATAAGGACCTATTTTTGAGTAAGTTTGTGCAAAAAAATCTAATCGAAATAGTTTCTCTAACGGGTGCGACGATACAGTTGGACTATAGTATTAATTGTTAATAATTAAAAACAACAGCTTTGTAATAAAATAATGACACAAATCTCTTCAGGGCCTTGAAGAAGGGGATTTGAAGCTTGATTTGGTCACTTTTTGAATATCATAATAATAATTTATCTACTCTATGTCATATTATGTATAAGTTTTTAGTTTGTGAAAACTGTCATTATAGATAGCAGTGCGTGAAGGGTTTAAAGTGTGCGTGAAGTAACAATGTATTTTAAATGGGATTTACTTTTTCGCACACTTTCAATGGGATTTTTGGCACACTTTCATATAATCAAATATCCTTAAGTTTCGCGTTGTCATGGTGATGACAATATGAGCAATGACTTACAACAACATTTTTGAGTTTTGTGGTTTGAAAGTAGTTAGGATTTTTAAATGTCAAAGTTCTAAAAATTGTAGAATAGAAATGAATTCCAGTGACGAAGAGTTACAGTTTTTTTATTTGTTTATCGTAGATAAAATATTGTATGAAACTGTGCGTGAAGTACTTTTTGCAAACTTACGCGTGCGTTCGCAAAAAGCATACTTTACGAACTGTTTGATAAATAACTATTTTAATCGAGTTA
Organism: Diabrotica virgifera virgifera; assembly: GCF_917563875.1. NCBI lineage: Eukaryota > Metazoa > Arthropoda > Insecta > Coleoptera > Chrysomelidae > Diabrotica > Diabrotica virgifera. The sequence continues at coordinate 109,661,905 of NC_065446.1, read as the reverse complement.
TTAAGCCTTAAAAATGGCCATTTTCGCATTTTTCAAATTTTAAATCGCGTGTAACTCGACAACAATCAATTTTAGAGAAAAATGACAAGAGACCTTTTTTGCTCAGAATGACCCAAATTATCTAAAAAAATTTGTTCGAAATGAAAAAAATATTTTTGTGAATTTGTTTAAAAAAATTGTTTAAACAATTTTTCGACCACGCCACCGCCAAGCACCCTGTGGATATGTTATAAGGACCACTTTTTGAGTAAGTTTGTGCAAAAAAACCGAATCGGAATAATTTCGCTAGCGGGGGCGACAATACGATTTATCAAGCTTTCATCGTCAATAGATGTAGAATATAATACAAAAAATAGAAAAAGTGATTAGAAAACAAAATTCCGATTCATTGTATTAGTCAACAAGCCAAATGGAATAATGTGATTATGTTAGTTAGCTTTACTATTTTTATTGAAAGGTAGTTAACACATTCCGATTTTTCTTTCCACGAAAGTGTGAAATGTGTACCATACGTAAATTCCTTCTAGCGTACACCTTTCAACGATGGGAACCTGAATAAGTGCTATGCTAAATTACTTAGAAATACTCTGATAACATTCCTGGATCCGAAAAATAGTAAATATTTCTTAGAACAAAAACGCCACGTCTATATTTTTACAAACATCTGGGCATTCTGTTATTCAAGAAGAGAGGAGTGCCTATCTGGCAAAAATATTTACTCAGTGATTTCATTTAAATTTGTATCTTGTTTTCAAAAATTAAGTTATTAGAAATCAGAGTAAATATTTATATATTATATACAAGGTGGAGCAAAAGTAATAAGTAATCACCGGATGTTCTTTGCTGTAATTTTTTTTTAAATAGGAATACATTTTCTCTATTCATAAGAATACGTCTTCCTAAAATTGTTTGTAAACTAGATGTCACCTGGTCCACCCTACCTTTTTCTGACATAAAATGCCCACTTCTTTGTTGTGGCTAGACATCACAGTACTTACTCTGCTTTTCACTAACTGCTCACGTCCTTGTTGTGGTTACAATGCACAACACTAATTAAGCCTTGCATAATCATTACAAAAGCTCGAACGGCTTTCTTGAGCCTTCGCGTCTGGGGTTGGATGACAAGAAGCTGAAGTACTTTCATGGTTGGGATGCTTATGGAGTAGGGTGGGTCGAAAAACAATAATGTTTCATTTTTTAATCGCTATACCGCGGAAAACTTGCCTTTGGGGTATATAAGTAAAATGCAAAGTAAAATAAAGTTATGTATTGAACCCCCAGCTAGCGCATCCCACTTAAAATTTAGTTTTTTTCAGAAATCAAGACATTTTTCAATTATTTTTACAAACTTTACCCAATAATAATTGAACGTGCTATAGTGAAAACTGTTTAGTTAATAGTTTAAAAAATAAGAAATAAATTTGAAATAGACAATATCTTTTAATTTGCAGTAGCGCAAAATACTTAAAAATTGTTAAAATTCACATATTAGCACCTTAAAAGAAGGTGTGGTCTAGTATGTTGTGTTAGGTGTTATTAGCACAATCCATTTTTTGTACTTTTATTTTACACTCCCTTTAATTGGAACAGAATTATTATAGTGTGTTTAAAAGTTATAAAGGATATAAATAAAACAACTTATAATTTTAATCACATGTTTAATTGAAACAAAAAAGAAACCAATTATAGCCAAACAATGTCAACAAATTAAATGAAATTTTGACTTTAGAAAGAGTCTTTTACTCACTATTTCTGAGTGGGTACGTTGAAGCTGCGCTTGCTGTCAAACTTTGGCATCGAAGTTCTGGATGCTACGGCAGCTCTTATGAAACCATCTCATTACATAGCACCGACGACTTTTTTTAGATGTTTCAGTCGCTAACTTGACGCAGTGTTCCACGGCTTGAGTATGACATGGAAATTTTCCAAAGTTCCAATCCTCGGGTGTTTCACCAGCAGTGATTTTAGCAGAAAATGTATCATCAGAGACTCTCCGTAACAGTGATGGTGGTGTAATTTCAGTGGGGTTCCAATCAAATAATTCAGTAGAGTCAGTCGCATGAAAGGTGATTTTTGGAGGTCGAAAAACCCTAATTGTTTCTGTTTCTACAGCTAACATTCTTGCTTTGATTATTTTTCGGAATCCTAATTCTCTTATGTGTTTCCTTTCATCCACTATCATCCTCAGTAGCAAATTTTCTGGGTGGGAAAAAATGCATTTATTTCGATTACAGGATCAACTATTTTAATCAAAATCTCTGGAGAAATCTGGCTGATTTGATAGCCTCAAAAACGTGTTCAGGTCCATCTGTTATGTATTTGCTGTACTTTATTTTGAACCATGTATGATTTAAAAATAAAGGATACTAACAAGTTATGTTCAACTGAAGACGTTTCCACACTTACATACAGTCTCAAAACTCTGTTAGCTGTAGTCAACCATCGAGAGTGGGAAAGTGGACCCGGTTCTCGAACAGATAAGTCCACAGGGCAGTTGGCTGACTTTATGGCACAACTTATGTCTAGAAGATACTATTCATCTTTACTCAAAAGATTGCGATTGACTAGTCCTCCTAGTGGTTAGGAACGAGATGGTTTCATAAGATCTGCCGTAGCATCCAGAGCTTCGATGCCAAAGTTTTACAGCAAGCGTAGCTTCTACGTACTCACTCAGAAATAATGAGTAAAAGACTTTTCCTAATGTCAAAATTTCATTTAATTTGTTGACATTGTTTGGCTACAAATTGGTTTCTTTTTTGTTTCAATTAAAGATGTTATAAAAAATTATAAGTTTTTTTATTTATATCCTTTATAACTTTAAACACACCATAATAATTATATTCCAAGTAAATGGGGTGTAAAGTAAAAGAACAAATAAATGGATTGTGCTATTAACACCCAACACAACATACTAGACCACACCTTCTTTTAACGTGCTAATATGTGAATTTTAACAATTTTTGAGTATTTTGCGCTACCGCAAATTAAAAGATATTGTCTGTTTCAAATTTATTTCCTATTTTTTAAACTATTAACTAAACAGTTTTCACTAGCACGTTTAAATATTATTGGCTAAAGATTGTAAAAATAATTGAAAAATGTTTTGATTTCTGAAAAAAACTAAATTTTAAATATAATGCGCTAGCTGGGGGTTCAATATATAACTTTATTTTACTTTGCATTTTACTTATATAACCCAAAGGCAAGTTTTCCACGGTATAGCGATTAAAAAATGAAACATTATTGTTTTTCGACCTACCCTATTATGGAGCCTCTCGTCATGTCTCCTGGCGACTTTCTTAATTTCATTTGGAATATATTGGACTTTAAGGTTTCTACGTAAATCGTCATTCCGAACATACCAAGGAGAACCTACAATATTCCTTAGTATTTGGTACTGGAGCGTTTCTAGATTTCTATAATTGCTTTATTTAGTACAGCTCCATAATTGTAGGCCATAGGTCCGCACCGGTTTCAATATTTGTACATTAGTACTTTGTTCTGGATGGAAAGTTGAGAATACCTACGTACCTATCAGCCAATATACATATATATTTTTGTACTTTATTGTTAACTGTTTAGTTTTCTTTTTAACATGTTCCTTCCATTGTTCTGAAGCTATTTTCTTGTGGCATTTTTATAATTAACTATTTTGATTGGGAAATATGCAACTCATAAATATTGGCAATATCATTTTAAAGTCCTCTACTTTAAAATGTATAATATATGTCTGAATTGCCGATATAAATGAGTCAGATTAAATAAATTATTAGAAAAATTTTTTACTAAGCAACAACATTTTTGTTTAATTTAGTAAAATTTTGTATTTTGACAACGACATCCGATATGGGCGTCGAAATGTTAATAAAGTTATTTTTCCAATTTAATTGTGGCTTATTTCCCAATCAAAACAGTTAATTATGTTCCTTCCATTTGAGTCTGACGCAGGGGCGTCATTTGACCATGAAAATGACTGAAATTTACAAAAACTATATCAATTTTATTACTATAGTATTGTATATTTATATTGTATTGTATTATATAATGCTTGCCCCTACCCCACCCCTCAATTAAAATTTCAAGTGACGCCCCTGATCTGACGTCCAAATTTAAACCCAAGTATTTCACTGTTTTCTTATTAGGAACAATGCTGTTTTTTAAGATAATTGGGAGAAAATTGATTTTCTCGTTAGTAAAGTTAATATGAACTGAATTCTGTTCATTAAACTTTATACGCCATTTTTTTACCAGGCAGCGTTCTACGCCATTAATTGCGTTTTTCTAGGTTTACCGAGATTCCTCTATAGTTGCTCCTATTGTCTGGACTGCTGTGTCATCAACAAATGTGGCTAGTTGAATGTTCTCTCTCTCCGAAATATCAGATGTATACAAAAGTTATAGTACTGGTCCAATAACGTTATTTTGTGGAACCCCTGCGTTCTGCGTTTGTTGACTTTAACTCAGAGTACCTACCCGTTTTCCATTTTAACTATACACATTCGCTAGTGTAGGTTTTTTTTTCTCTGATTTTGGCTTTGGTTTAGAACTAGAACCTTTAGCCACGTAATTGTATAATAGTCTAGTAAAATAAAATTTCACTACATGTAAAACAAAATGTAAATTCGTACAGGTTGAAACAAATTTTATATCAAAGTTTAGGTGGGTACAAAAGATATTTTCAAGAAAGTATCCAAATCACACAAGGGGATCATTCTTTAAATAATTAAAAAGGGGTCATTTTTGCAAAAAATTTACTTTTTTAACTGCTGAGGTCATTCAATTACTAATGAAGGTCTATAGGATTATTTTCTGCAAAGTTGAAGGGTTAATCTTTCACATATAACTTACTAAATTAAATTTGGCCCCCAATTTATTTAAATAATTATACATGAAACTTTAAAAACAAATTTGCAAAAAATTATTTTTAGCGTTTTAAATAAGCACTATAAAATATCTTATTTTACAGAAGAAGTTGCACTATGTTATCAGTATTAATCAAAAAAAAAATTAGTCCGAAAATATTTAATATTTTTTGAGATATTGAATTTGTTTATTAAATGTTACTCTATTTTCAATTGCAAAAACGCGGTTGTTGCCAAAGAAATATTCACCTGTATTAAATCTTATTAGTTTTATTTTTATGTATATTTTCGATAAATGTATTGATAAATTCAAATTTCAATTAAACTTTCCCCTAAAATGACATTTGAAAATTATTCAGATTTGTTTATAATTTGTTTTTTTAATAATGTCGCGGGGATTAAATATTTTGAAATGCCGTTTCGATAATTGGGTTTCTGGGAATTTTTCACTAATTAACAAATTTTTTTGTCGTTTTTTCCTCTTCTTTTTTTTTCTTGGAGTTATATTACTACGGGCCCTTTTAGGGTTAAGTTTCATTAAGAATGTCGAATCTCTAAGTTATAGATTCTAGACCTAAAAATATTAAGATTGGTCTAAAATCACTTAAATAAAATGTGGCTGGTTACTGAGTTACAGGGTGTTTAATTTAAAAATTAAAAATTATTTTTACCAAGTACTTTCAAACTATTTGACGCATCCTTATCATACTTGTCAGAAAGTGTGGGTAATATACAGTCTACTAAATTGTGACAAATAAAAGTTTCTAGCTACTACCAGAGGCGTACGACAGGGGATAGTTATTGGTTGACCATTTCCAAATTCTACGCCACTGAGGGAATTACTATTTTAGCGAAATTTTTCGATTCTCCAATACTTTATATGTAAATAATATACTCTTTACTGGTAACGATTAAGTCATTAGTTTTCGAGATATTGGACGTTAAAAATGAAACGGCATAGTTATTTTGATTCATTCATTCATTAATTTTAAACTTCCAATATCTCTCAAACTGATGACTTTATCGATACCAATAAAGTTATTTACATACAAAGTATTGGATAATCGAAAAATTTCGTTAAAATAGTAATTCACTCAGTGGCGTAGAATTTGGGAAGGGTCAATCATTCACTATCCCCTGTCGTACGCCTCTGGCACTAGCTAGAAACGTTTATTAATCACAATTTAGTAGGGTGTATAATAGCCACACTTTCTGCCAAGTATGATAAGGATACGTTAAATAGTTTTAAAGTACTTGGTAACATTAATTTTTAAATTTTTAAATAAAACACCACGTAACTCAGTAAGTAGCCACATTTTATTTAAGAGATTTTAGTTAAATCTTAATATTTTTAGGTCTACAATCTAGATCTCATAGACTCAACATTCTTAATAAAATTTAACCCTAAAAGGGCCCGTAGTAATATAACTCCAAGGAAAAAAAGAAGAAGAAAAAACGACAAAAAAATTGTGTTAATTAGTAAAAAATTCCCAGGAACCCAATTATCGAAACGGCATTTTAAAATACTTAATCCCCGCGACGTTATTAAAAAAACAAATTATAAACAAATTTGTATGATTTTCAAATGCCATTTTAGGGGGGGAGTATAACTGAAATTTGAATGTATCCATACAATTGTCGACAATATACATAAAAATAAAAATAATGAGATGTTAAGCAGGTGAATATTTCTTTGGCAACAACCGCGTTTTTGCAATTGAAAATATAGTAACATTTAATAAACAACTTCAATATCTCAAAAAATATTAAATATTTTTTGACCAATTTTTTTTTGCTTAATACTGGTAATATAGCGCAACTTAGTCTGTAAAATAAGATATTTTATAGTGCTTATTTAAAACGCTAAAAATAATTATTTGCGAATTTGTTTTTTAAGTTTTATATACAATTATTTAAATAAATAGGGGGTCAAATTTAATTTAGTAAGTCTTATCTGAAAGATTTACCCTTCAGCTTTGTAAAAAAAAATCCCATAGACCTTCATTGATAAGTGAATTACCTCAGCAGTTAAAAAAGTATTTTTTTTGCAAAAATGACCCCTTTTTAATTATTTAAACAATGATCCCCTTGTATGATTTGGATACTTTCTTGAAAATATCTTTTGTACCCACCTAAACTTTGATATAAAATTTGTTTTAACCTGTATGAATTTACATTTTGACTTTTTTTTATTTTATTAGGCTATAACTTATCACTAAGTCAGGGGAGTAATGTGTAGTGTGTGTGTTGAGTAAGTGTCTTGTTACTTTGCAAAGTCGACGTCATTGTCTTTGCAAAGAGACGCTAATTGTTTCCGAACGTCTGCGGTCCCTCCGGCGCTAGTGTAGGTGTGACTGAAATATTTCAAAGAGTTGCGTAGGAAATATTTTCTTTAGCTTCATGACAGGCCGTTGTGCCATACTTCGTCAAATGCTTTTGTGATATCCAGGAACACTGCTGAACAAATTTTATCCTCTTCCAATGCTTTCCCAATTTTTTTAATGAAAAACTTTATTTTATTCTACTTATGAATTTTGATTATTTTATGGGCCATTCCATTTCAAATCACTCAATTTTGGAGCAAAAAAAATTTTGGACCTCCGATTTGTCTAAAAATTGGTATATAGCTTCTACGGGACGTAAAAATAAGATATTTAAGGTCAAAAAATTTTCTTCTTCTTTTTTTCTCAAAATGTTATTTTATGCGATTTTACAGTGATTTGGTGTTTATTTATACAAATTTGTATTTTCTATCGTAAAGTATCAATGGAAAACATAATATTTTAATAGAAGGGACTCAAAAAGGTCATTATATGGCATTATAACAAGTTACTTTGATTCAAAACAAGCTTTTGATCAAATTTTATAGTGTAGAAAACGTTAAAATACCGTTTTTTACATTTTTCTCCATTCCCAAAACACATCATAATCGATTTGGCTGAAAATTTGCCCACAGATAGACAAAACATAAGACTTTAAGTGATGAGAAGGATTTGAATTATATTACAATACCAAAAAAGTTACAGGCAATATTATAGACAAAAATATAGGCGTCTACTGTAAGTACAATTAACTCGAAAATATCGACCTCACGACAAAAATTGTTAAAAAGAAATTGTAATAATTGTAAATACGATTTATTTGGAACAATTTCAGTTCCTACCATTTTTGTCGAAAATTTAAAAATGGCGGAGATATTGAGCAAAACAGGTTCTCCTTTAAAATCAAGATGGCTGCTAACGTAACGGAGGAATTCATTCGTGATTTTAAATTTAGGCTACTATTGACTCCCCTAAAGATCAGAAAAATAAAATTTTGGGCAGCTCGGCATTCAAGGTCAAATGCTATCCCGACTGGACTAATATATACTTTTGAGTCTGATATTACTGCATGTAACCTTTTTGGTATTGTAATATAATTCAAATCCTTCTAACCACTTAAAGTCCTATCTTTTGGCTATCTGTGGGCAAATTTTCAGCCAAATCGATGATAATGTATTTTGGGAATGGAGGAAAATGCAAAAAACGGTATTTTAACGTTTTTACACTATAAAATTTGATCAAAAACTTGTTTTGATTTAAAATAACTTGTTATAATACCATATAATGACATTTTTGAGTCCTTTCTATTAAAATATTATGTTTTTCATCGATACTTTACGACAGAAAATGCAAATTTGTTTAAATAAACACCAAATCACTGTAAAATCGCATAAAATAACATTTTGAGAAAAAAAGAAGAAGAAGATTTTTTGACCTTAAATATCTTATTTTTACGTCCCGCAGAAGCTATATACCAATTTTCAGACAAATCGGAGATCCAAAATTTTTTGCCTGAGTGATTTGACATGGAATGTACCTTATCCATTAGAATTTATTCGATTAAAGTCGACAGTGCCGGTTTATCCACTGGGCGCTTGGGGCTGGCGCCTAGGGGCCCGGGGCCCGAAGGGGCCCGTTCCTTTTAATTATAAAAAAAAATGAAGACGCTAAATAATCTACATATTCTCCGAAAAAAACCTCATACGCAGATACGCCAATAAAAAGCCTATGTTCTATTATTACATTTCTTCACGCCTATACACAGTGGCGTAGCCTAGCTCTACAGGGGCCCCGTGTCAGTGTTTGTGGCGGGCCCTTTTCCAAAAACTACAGAAAGTTATCAGATTTAGCTATGTCTCGAATTGTATTCAAAATAATCGCATAAACGGAGTTTTTTTAGTTTCTAATAATTTCATTTTGAATTGTGGGGCCCAAATAATAATAGGTATATCTCACTTTTCGGCTTTAAAATAAGTTCTCTTTTAAAATAGGAACAAAATAAGTTCTTTTAAAATAGTTAAACGAAAGACAAAAATAGATGTACATACATCTAATTTATAGATAAAGAATAGATTATTCTCGAAAATGACATATACGCAAACAATAGTACACACCCTTTCAAACATTCAAAAGTAAAGTGATTACAAAAATTGCAATTTGGCATTATACAGTGGCCTCTAAGGCTAGCACTCCACTTGCGATTTGTAGTCGCGGTGACAAAGAAATCGCTCTCGCAGAAAATTTAGAGTCTAGAAAATTAGTCGCTGTTTTCAGAATTGCGAATTGAATGCTACAAGGGTGTGACATCAGCTTTTAAATGTTTTTTTACTCTAGATAAAGAAGAAGTTAAGACGTCAATTAATACTTTATGTGAGAAACATAAAAACGCATGTTTATGAAATCAAAGAGAACTTGCATAATGAAATTACCCATTTTGTAACGTTATGCCAAAATTTGAATAAACATATTTTATGAAAAATTTTATGTCATCCAGGATGTAAAGGTAACTTTTTCTTATTTGACGCGTCAGGTGAGCGGTCTTTTTCGGCTTTAAAAAGAATAAAAACATATTTAAGGTCAAATTTGGGTCAAAAAAACCTAGACGCATTATCACTATTGTATAATATAGTATATAGAGAATGAAGAACTGGAAAAACTGAATTTTGATAATATTATATGGAAGTTTGCGAATACCAAGTCAAGAAAAAAATGATCTAATTTTTGTCTTTATGTATTTTTTAGAATATGTTTTTTTGCTTGTCATGTGTTGTTTTGTGGAACTTTTTATTTTTTATTTATTTTTTTGGATTATTTTTTACGTTTGCTATTCTTCTTGCTTGTTTAAAAAAATTACTGTATGGATTTTACAATAAACCTTTATAGTTAATGCATGTGCTTTCTTGTTAAAAAACTGACAACGAATAGCAATAAAGGGGGCCCCTAAACCGCCAGCGCCCAGGGCCCGAAGTTAGGATAAACCGGCACTGAAAGTCGAGAAACTGATATCGGCCAAGTGGACACCGCCAGGTTAACGACCATACGTCTTGACATAACAACCCGTTTTATGGCATTTTCCATCATTCTTTCGAAACCTTCGGGCGACTGGTTTTCGCATTGATGGTGAAGATTCTCCTTAAGGGCTTCGCAAGTCTGAGGCTTGTTGGCGTGAACCCGCGACTTCAAAAAACCCCATACAAAGAAGTCTAGAATGGTTAAATCGGGCGATTAGCCGGTCAGTGTAAATCACCAAAACGAGAAATTAAGTCACTCAGAAATGCTTCGTTCAGAATATGGTTGTGGCTGGAGTAGTGAGCGTCGTGACACCGTCCTCTTGGAACTAGAGATGCATCAAGTCAAACTAGTTTGATTTTACTCAATAAATTTGACTTGACTTGAAAATCAAACTTTTTGTATAAAAAAGTTTGACTTGACTTGATTTCGATATCTTTAGGTTTGACTTGAATTCAAACATCTTCAAACAGTTTGAAAAGTTTGAATTTTACGCAACGTGTTTATTTTCAATTTTAAATGAGACCGCCTACGCCTTTATTTGTTCAGTGGCGTATCAACGGGGGGTGGGAGAGGGGTAGGGGAAATCCCCCCTCCCAACAAGGTCCAAAAAAAATTTTTTGACAAATTTCAATAAACATAGAAATGTATTGGCTGATAGGATATTTAAACCGCAGACAGACAAATAAAACCCAATAAACGCGCCAGTTAAGATAATTATTAAGAAAGCTTAATGCATATTTTATACATTAATTTTTTAAAATTTAAACCCAACATTTGTAGCCTGTATCCGAAAAAAATTTAAATTGTACATATAAAACCATGTAGACCTGGATCCCGCGTACCAAAAAAAAGTTGATTAATAGCAAGCTGAAAATTTGTTAATAGCTTAACGGTGTCTAGTCAGACAAAGTTTGATGTATGGGAACACTAGAACAGAAGAAGTTTTAATTGTGGAAAAGGTTTTATTATATAATTTGGTTTGTATTTTGTCGGACAGAACTTCCAATTGATTTGTTATCATTTCATTAAACTCTCATGCAAAAATCAGACTGGTGTTTATCACCAACTGGGCATTTTAATAAGTGGAACACGAAGAACATGTCAAATGACAGGAATCATGTTGGTTAGTAATAGCAGTCTGATTTTTTCATGAGAGTTTAATGAAAGGGTAACAAATCAATTGGATGTTCTGACCGACAAAATACATGGGACGTTTTCGTAATCTGACGTTCTAAATTTTTAAACTGTTCCACAATTAAAACTTCCCCTGTTCCAGTGTTCCCGTACATCAAAGTTTGTCCGACTAGCCACCGTTAAGCTATTAACAAATTTTCAGCTTGCTATTAATCAACTTTTTTTTGGTACGCGTGATCCAGGTCTAATAACCCTATGGTTAGTTTTGAATTTTAAAGAAATACATACCAACGAATATACAACAATACTAACTTTTGTATTGTGGTACATATTTTCGAGTGAATTAGCAGCTTGGTACCACATGTTTTTTCGAACTGGCCCTAAGATAAATAAATGCCTTTTTTAATAAAAGAAAGTCATAAAAATTCCAAATAATTTTATTTTGAGCTGTCCATTGAAAAACCAAATAGTCTTTTAATGTCATAAGGGTATAGGCGTAACATGTCGCTTATCAAAATGTTCAATGTGTTTTAAATGTATTAATTTTTTTCAAATCCTGAGAAAACTAATAAGAATTTCAAAAAAAAATTTAAACGCAGAATGAAAGATTACATTATTTTTGAGGGACGAACATCCCTGAAAACTTCTATAATGTTTATTTTAATAAGTTACAGGGGTGAACATAAAAAGGAAAATTTAGTGTTATTATTAATTGCAAATATTTCATTCAAAAGAAACTTTTTATTTATTCTAAGAGACTTTCCATTCGGCCCTCGGTAATAACGTAATCTTTCATTCTGCGTTTAAATTTTTCAAAAATACTTATTAGTTTTCTCAGGATTCGAAAAAAAAATCTACATTTAAAAGTTTTAAATTAAAACATATTAAAAATTTTGACTTTTATGTGGCACTCATTGTATTATTACTTTTCTTATCTTAATTGGCAACTAACATGCCTATCTCGACAAAAAAGTATATCTACTAAATAAATTATTTTTCAAACTCTTTCAAACTAGTTTGACAAACAGTTTGAATTTTCAAACCTGTACGATTGATCAGTTTGACTTGACTTGAAATATTTGTCAGAAGGATTGACTTGAGTTTGACTTGAAATTAAGTCAAACTCAAGTCAAGTTCAAACATTCAAGTCAAACTTGTGCAACTCTACTTGGAACCATATTGTTTTTCAGTCCCATTTCATCCAATGGCAGCTAATCTGGAAAGCTCAACGTAGGTGGCGCTTGTGAAGTTGGAGGTCACGTCAACTTACGTCAACTATTCAAATCAATGTTTTAACTTGAGTCTTTGAATTTAATTTGAGAAAATAAAGTGCCTCAATGTTGTGCTGTGCCTTTGTGCTTATCGAGAACAAGGATACAGGTTTCCCAAAGATATTCTGATAAAAAAAAGTGGATTGTAGAGTAGAATAGAAATATGCTTTATTGTCACTGATAATTATACAATTTTATGGACAAAGCTTAGCATAGAGTCACGAAAAAGATATACATAACAATAACAAATACAATTTTATAAAATTAGATAAATCGTCAATAAAAAAATATAAACAAGTTAAAAAGTGAAGTAAAAAAACAAAAACCAATATATTGCAAAATTACTATAAATTGCAAAAATTGAACATATAACATAATATAATAAAACACAAACAAAGGAACTAATAAGTTTAAGCTGCTGTATGTGACACCCAAATATAAATAAATACACTTTAGTTACTTATACATTACTGTGATTTCTTAGTTAGTAATTAAGAAACTCTTCTACTGAATAATATGGTCTTTTAGATAAATGAGCTTTTGTCATTTTACGGAACTTGAGAAAGGATGTTGCAGATTTGAGTTGTAAAGAGAGATGGTTGTATAGTTTTTTTGCGGAATATAGTATAGATTTCTTTACTAACTCAGAAGACGGGATCGGTAAATAGACATCAAAAGTTAAATTTCTGGTGGAGTAGTCATGATGAGGCCTTGCTGGAAAGACATGCATGTGTTTACGAATTAAGCAAACAGTTTCTAAAATATACAAAGATGGAAGGGTTAAAATTTCGTGATCTTTAAAGTAACTTCTGCAATGGGTTGTTCTTCTGAGGCCAAACAGATATCTTATTGCTCTTTTTTGTAATTTGAAAATAACAAAATAACATCAAATTGGGCAGCTGTACTAGACCCCCAAAAAGGAAGACCATATCGAAGGTGAGACTCGAATAAAGAAAAATATGTTATTTTAGAAGATGCTAAATTGAGTTCCTTCGGAACAGATCTTATGGCATAGCAGGCCGAGGCGAGTTTCTTACTTAACAAATCGATATGAAGGGACCATTTGAGGTTGCTGTCTAAAAGAATACCAAGAAATTTTACAGAATCAACGGTAGAGATCTGGCTGCTATTCACAAGCAGGGGTTGAAGAGCACCTTTATATGATAATGCTACCGTTTTATCCACGTTAAAGGAGAGTAAATTAGAGTCAGACCAGGTTTTTATCGTAAGAAGATCGGAAGTTATAGTTGCATGAAGAGTTGCAATAGTTGAGTTGCTCCAAGTGATACTGGTATTATCAGCAAAAAGAAAAATTTTTCCATCGATTTTTAAATTAGTGATGTCATTTAAAAAGATAAGGAAAAGTAGAGGACCCAATACTGAACCTTGTGGTACTCCACATACAATGTTTTTGAGACTAGAGTCAGTATCATTTGCTCTAACCAGTTGTTTCCTATTATCTAAGTAAGATTTGAACCAATTCAAAGAAATACCTCGAATTCCATAGTAATTAAGTTTTTTAATCAAAATGTTGTGATTTACACAATCAAAAGCTTTGGCATAGTCACAGAAAACAGTGGCAGTATAAAGATTATTGTTTAGTGCTTGGTAAACCTCGCGAAGTACAGAAAACATGGCATCAGTTGTACATTTATTAGTTAAGAAGCCGAACTGATTTTGTGATAAAATATTGTTATCAAAGAGAAAGGACATAAGTCGGGTTTTTATGAGCCTCTCAATAATTTTGGAGAGTACCGGTAGTAGGGCAATAGGTCTATAGTTGCAGGCATTAGATTTTTCGCCACCTTTATGAAGAGGAATAATAATGGCTGTCTTTAGGCACTCTGGAAATTTACCGTTTTCAAAGGAATCATTAATTAGTGACACGAGGAGTTCTAACACATTATCTGTGAGATTTGAGAATATTTTTATGGATAGTCCATCAGTACTACAAGATAATCTGCTTTTGATACTATTGATCGTTTGGATCAATTCAGATTTATAGATTGGTCTTATAAAGAATGAATTCGAGACAATTTCTGAATTAGGGAGATAGAAAATGGGATCTTGTTGAGACTGAATAGTTGATGTTATATTTTTACTCACGTTAATGAAGTATTCGTTTAGATTTTCAGGGTTTGGAAGGGCAAATGTTTGAGCTGCGTGGGTTTTATTTCGAAGATCGTTTATTATGGACCAAGTTTCTTTTGCAACACTTTTGGAGCTTCCCAGACGATTTTGATAGTAGGCTTTTTTAGCTGATTTGATGAGTTTTAGGTATGTGACTCTGTAATTGGTGATATATTGAGTGCCAGAGACGTTTGTAGTAAATTTCTTGATATAAAGTAGTGAACGCATATTTTTTGCTGATATGCGGATACCTTTGGTAGTCCAGGGTTTGCGACGTTTTGGCTTAATCGTAATTAAAGGAAATGCCTTATTGAAGATACAGACAAGCTTCTCCAAAAAAATCACTGAAATTATAGTCCACGTCCGTAGAAGGAAAATGCCAGTCAGAAGTTAAACATAAATTTTGGAATTTATGAAAATTCCGAGCGGAAAAAAATCCTACCTAAACGTCGGGTTTTCGAGGAGGGCTTGCTGAAGATGTTAAATTTCGTATATACTGCTTCATGATCCGATAGTTCCGCATTAATAACTGTAGAGGGGTGAGAAATCGGAGACAATATAATCAATTATGGTAGATGTAGTTTTTGTAATCCTTGTAGGAGAATTAACGTGCATTGAGAGACCATATGATTCAAATATGTTGACCAAGAACATTTGGGTAGCACAAGCAGCAGCATAATTTATGTTGAAGTCTCCGCATAGAATTTTTCTGCTTTTGTGAGGCAAGTCATCTAACAAATTTAGCAGGTTCTGAAAAAATAGTTCCACGGAAGAGTCAGGTGATCTATAGATGCAAATAATGTAAAGATTAAGATTTTTATTAAAAACTAAGGAAAATTCAAAGAAGACTTCATTCAACAAAAAGTCAAATTTGGTTATCAGAGAAAAATCATTGTTTGCAGAAAGAATTAGGGTGCCTCCATGAGCTGAGTTTGGACGATCATACCTAGCAATTGTGGTATATTTCTCTACAAAAAAAGGCTCGTTGACTTCAAGCCATTGTAGCAACAAGAAGGGATAAATATCTGCCGACAATAAATACACGTATGTATCTGCAATAAACAATTTGTTGAAACAGATTACGTATTGCTCCTGGATTCGACTGTAAAAAATCGAATACTTCACTATAAAACTCAGATCAACATAAATATTGTAGTGACTTACTGTCACTTGCTGTTGCGTTTAGTAAATTTCAATTTCCGTTTTATCATCGACTTATTTCGTATGCTTTAAATGGGACGAGTTGAGAGTTGAGTTCACTCCCAAAATATGAATTTTACCTGACTCCCTAAAAGGTAATGTTTGAATTCACTCCCAGCAGTGGCGGCTTGTCCTATAAGGCAGGTGAGGCAGTGCCTCACCAGTATATCAATCGACTATTTACGTTATTTCATAATCAGTTTTTTGAAATTTCCGAAATAACTTTATTTTTATGAAAAAAATTAAAATCGGTACGGTCCTGACTCTTTATCTTTGTATCCGTCTTCCACGTGCCAGTATTATAAAATGCATCATGCATCTTATTCCAACTTTCTCAAATCATTACAGATGAGGCTTGCTTCAAACCTCCTTCTCTAGCATACTACCATTTCTTAAAATGGGACAGTAGAAGCGACAAAATTTGAAAAATGTGCCACCAATTCTGGGAACGAAATTCATCCATCCTTGAGGCATGCCTCAACATGTGTTTTTTTAGTTATGAAGTTAAGTACTTGACCTCATGCTTCCCTTATTTGGTATGGACGCTTGTATTGTAGTTTTGTAAAGTAGTTTTAGATATAGTTTTATATTAGTTTAGATTATATTTAGAAGATTTTATCAATGTCATACTGACTGTGTGGCATTTATCAATGCCATTTAAATAAATAAATAAAAAATTTAGAAATCATGCTTTCTTTTATAATGATTTATTTTCTAATAAGCACGCTTTTTATAAAAAAAAAAACATAAAATAAAATACCAAAAAAACGAAGTTTAACCCTTAGTTTACTTAACATAAAAATCAATCTTATAAGATAGGTATATAACAGTAATTTGCTTACTTGCTTGTTTGTATTTCCCTATATTCAATACATTTATAATATAAGATTGGTCCTAAAATGAAGTTATCACGTGTTTATGGGTATATTGTTTGCGTACAATAATTTCATTTTGGCAACTGATTAATAGTCGAGGAAATGAAGCATTTTGGCTCGCAATTTTTTCGTTTATCATGGGTTTACTTGAAATTTTCACAGAAGGTAGGGAATAGTCCAAGGATCATTTTCTATATCATGCCGCTGTACGCTAGAACCTTGGGGGTGGTTGCCACCCCATCTCGTGGGTGGGAATTTTTTATTACATTTTAACCATGTAAATCGATGTAAAGAGTAATTCTAAAAAACATGTTTTTTACATTTTCTTCGTAAAACTAATATTTTTCGAGTTATTCGCGCTTGAAAGTATCGTTGAAAAATCGATTTTTTTAGAAGGTTTTTTGAGAATACCTCGAAAGATATGCATTTAATCAAAAAAACTGCAGATAACAAAATTGTATATTTTAGTAACACAAACTAAATTCTTGTTCTATAATATCTTTAAGACCAATACAAACCGAGATACGGCATGTCAAATTAGCTTTGCTCGTCAAATGCATAATTTAAAATATTCAAAGCCAAATAATGGGAAAACTTTGCGTTTTTAGAGGAAAACTTGAATTATTTTTTGTCAAGTATACAATTAAACCTTTCAAAGAATAATAATAAAACATTTCTAACATGAAAATAGAGCTACTTATGATCAAAAAAAGGTCGGTACCTGCTTTTCTCTACGAAAAAATCAGTGAAAATAACCCCCTAACTACCCTCTTAATTAAAAATTGGTCTTCACCTTTCTGTAATTCCTTCTATATTTGTATTATCAATACACCCAAGAAGTTTGACCTATTTAAAAAGCGTAATTTTAGAAAAATTGGAGTTTAAAGGAAAATTGTTTTTTTTTGTAATTTCGTATTTTTCACCTTTTAATTCCAAATATCTCCGAAAATACTGGAGATACGAAAAAAATGATAGACTATTAAATTATAGCTTTTTAATACCTAAAATTATATTTTTCATAGATTTTCATTACAGTGAATAGCTAGCGAGATATTGCTGTTTAAAACCTCTATTTACGAGCAAACACCCCCTTATTCGAGCCCTTTAAACCCACCCCAATTAAAAAGTAAGGGATCTAATGGAATTTAATTTATACAGTCTTATAGTTCTTCAAAAATCCTACAAAATCATTTTTGAAAAATCCTTTTATCGCCAAAAATGAAGGAGCTGTGATTATAAAACAAATTTATTTTTTTATATTCGAATAGTCCGCTTATGGAACATTTTCATTGCATGTATAATACCACGGAACTGGTTCGTACACTGGATGATGACTTAAAAACTATTTGTATTTGTACTTCTTCATACTTGTAAATTCGTATTTTTGTGTAAATAAATGTTTTTGTAATTCTTTAATTCTACTTTTTTTCTGTATAGATCTATTAAATTATCTACTTATAAAAATTGTAATGTTTTTAAGGGTGGTTTTTAAGGGTTGAAATATTATATTATATCCTAAAGCATAAAACAATCATTATTTTAGCCAATCAAAACCAAATTTTTTTTGAGTCTCAGGCGATTTTAAGCCGTCATTAGTATAAGTAAGTAATAGACCTTAAAATCTAAACATTGTTGACAGATCATCAACACATCTAATTGGGATGATTTTTAAAAATGCAACTTTGTGATTTTTCAAGAAAACAAAGCTTCATTGTTATGTTCTTGTTAATATTTGGTCAGTAAGTTTCATTGAATACATACATTAGAGTACTCGTAAAGATGAAATTTGTATAACTGCCCCCCTTACTTTTTTTTACAACATATTTGATATCATTTTTTCATCAAATAGCTTTGTTTTAATTTCTAAAATAAACTGTTTACTCGTTAATATTTTTATTTTAAGAAATTCTGAAAAAAAAAATTATATAAAAATGTAAATAAACGATAAAAACATGATTTCAAAATTAAAAAATAAAAAAAAAACAAAAATGAATAACCATTTTCAATTTCGTTGCAAAACGAAAATACAGCCGAACCATATTCTAGTCCCATCAGAGAGTGCATCAAGCACCTCCACCGGTTTCGAAACTTATTAGTCTCTCATCAGGAGGCACATATGCTGCTCTCTCTGATCCAACCAAAACAAACCCCAGCGTGCAGTTCCGGATTGCAACGAACGAAACGGTATAGATGCCCTAGCGGCAACTGCTAGCAAAAAGACTAAGTTTTCACTCTAATGGCATATAAAACAACATAATGCTATTCTACACCCCACCAGGATGAAAACAATGGGAACCTTCTCTGGTTACACCTCCGAGGCTTCTACAATATGCAAGCCATACGGATGCTGAGACTAAGGAAGATGAGGGAATTCTACAATTTACAATTCACGTCCCATCTGCTCAGCGCGGTTAAGTTCCAACGAGAATGGTTCCCTTCGTACTCCAATCAGAGTAAATGTAAATCAAAAATGAATAACCATTTTCAATTTCGTTGCAAAACGAAAATACAGCCGAACCATATTCTAGTCCAATCAGAGAGTGCATCAAGCACCTCCACCGGTTTCGAAACTTATTAGTCTCTCATCAGGAGGCACATATGCTGCTCTCTCTGATCCAACCAAAACAAACCCCAGCGTGCAGTTCCGGATTGCAACGAACGAAATGGCATAGATGCCCTAGCGGCAACTGCTAGCAAAAAGACTAAGTTTTCACTCTAATGGCATATAAAACAACATAATGCTATTCTACACCCCACCAGAATGAAAACAATGGGAACCTTCTCTGGTAACACCTCCGAGGCTTCTACAATATGCAAGCCATACGGATGCTGAGACTAAGGAAAATGAGGTGTAGAATAGCATGATGTTGTTTTATATGCCATTAGAGTGAAAACTTAGTCTTGTTGTAGCAGTTGCCGTTAGGGCATCTATGCCATTTCGTTCGTTGCAATCCGGGACTGCACGCTGGGGTTTTGTTTTGGTTGGATCAGGGAGAGCAACATATGTGCCTCCTGATGAGAGACTAATAAGTTTCGAAACCGGTGGAGGTGCTTGATGCACTCTCTGATTGGACTAGAATATGGTTCGGCTGTATTTCCGTTTTGCAACGAAATTGAAAATGGTTATTCATTTTTGATTTACATTTACTCTGATTGGCGTACGAAGGGAACCATTCTCGTTGGAACTTTACCGCGCTGAGCAGATGGGACGTGAATTGTAAATTGTAGAATTCTCTCATCTTCCTTAGTCTCAGCATCCGTATGGCTTGCATATTGTAGAAGCCTCGGAGGTGTAACCAGAGAAGGTTCCCATTGTTTTCATTCTGGTGGGGTGTAGAATAGCAGTATGTTGTTTTATATGCCATTAGAGTGAAAACTTAGTCTTGTTAAAAAATTTTAATTTAAAATAAAATAGATTTATGAAAATTACATGTATACCTACAGTTGCTATTTAACAATTTAAATTTTACATCTAACACAAATTTTTTTTATTAATTCAAAATTGGTAAGGCGGTCATTTCGAGTTCTTTCAAATTACATATTATCTATAAAGATTATTTCCAATATTATTTTTCTATCGTACACTTTCAAAATGTTTGAAGTTTATGAAGTCTATTAGTCTATATTTTGAAGTTTAATATAAGTATCTGATTGAAAATCTCGAAGAACATTAATAAACTGGTTAAAATTTTGAATTTTTGCAGACACTGAACTTAAGGGATGCATGTTTCACCTGGGTCAAAGTTGGTATAGAAAAATTCAATAGTTGGGAGTGCCCCACAAATATTAGTTAAAAACGGTGCAGAAACACATATACAGTCGGAAAAATGAAAGAATACCCATGAACGATCACATCAATCACTTATTTTGTATTTCCTATCTTTTTCTATAAGAAACGTTTGTTATTTATAGAAAAAGACAGAAAATACACAATAAGTGATTGATGCGATCGTTCATGGGTATTCTTTCATTTTTCCGACTGTAACTAAATATCTTACGGGGTAGATAAAAGTACACTATTTGGCAACAATATTTAAATTCAGAAAAATAATATCCGTTAATCATACTTTATTGTAAAATCGCTCGGGAGTGAATTCGAATAGTGCCGGGAGTGAACTCGACTAATAAAATAACTACCTGCTCAAGACGGGAGTGAACTCAAATGTGCCCCTTTAAATGATGACGCACGTGTAAAGACTCGCGGACTCAACTCTATTGTACAACAAGTGAGAAAAAAGACAAATTTCTCACGAGCTCAGAAGTTTGTTGGCACGAGCCGAGGCACGAGGCGAGGGCGTAAATCAAGCGAGGGAGAAATATGTCATTTTCTCATGTGTTGAACACTGCACTTTTTCTATGGATGCGGTTTTGTCAAGAGTTCAAACTTCAAAATTAAATAGTTTAGTTAGGTGCTTTTAGATATATTATATGCACAAATTGAAATAAAATACATATACATGTAGGTATTTAATATTCTTAAAATTTATATACCTACCTTATTTTTTTAAATTCTAATTAACAGTTATTTTTAAAAAGTTTTGAAAGGTAATTTTGGTAGGTTTTTCTTTAACACATTTATTTGAGAACATTAATTGTGTTTGTATTGTGCATGCAGGGTCGTCATTTGATAGGGGACAGGGAGCATTTGCCCCCCCCCCCTTCCGACCCCGAAAATTACTGAAATTTAGAAAAAATAGATCAATTTTGTATTATGTTTGCATATAAATGTATTGTATATATAATGCTTGCCCCCCCCCTATCAAAATTTCAAATGACGCTCCTGTGTGCCTGTTACCATGGAAACGGCGATCATAGTATGAAAGACCGTAGGAGAACTTGCGAGAAAAAATATTTCTCACTACAATGGCCGACTTTTCTCACTGCGTGAGGAAGTGTTCGTTTTGAATGTATGTAAGTAGTGAGAGAAGTTGAATATTGTATAGCATCCATAGAAAAAAGAATTTTCCGGTACAGAAACGTCGCTTTTCTGCACATTAAAATTTGACACGTACGCCTAAAAAAAGTTAGATTTTCTAGAAATACTGTTTTTTTATGAGATTTCAGCGCCCCAGTCGGCAAAGGAGGTTACCTATCAGATCACCAGATCTGTTATGAGTAGCTAAGATTTTTATTACTTTTACATTATGTAACTTTTTGGTATTAATTTGCGTATTAAACATATAAAACTTGTTTGTAAAATTCCTTAGAAATTAGAAAGAAATAAATATTCCATTCGTGATTCCTTCGAATACGGTAAACACCTCCTAGACTATTATGTCGATAGAGTCAATGGATTGAGAAGGCCTTGGACGACGTCTACATCGATAGCCAATTTTTAATTCAGGCGGATGTATGGAATTCAACGATTACAAGAAGAAGAGACTGTTACACTGACTGAGTGTCACCAGACAGGTGTTTGTGGACTCGGGATTGACGTGTACTATATTCGTTGGAGTGTCTACCAGGTACGATTCAATAGTAGGTACCAAAATGTAACAAAATTCGTTATTACGCAAAAATATCTCATGTTCTCATTAGGCAGATATTTAGTTTTGCTCTCCATCTCTTTTTCTCTCAAGCCTTTAATGACTTTTATTCTTAAAAATGTGTAAACATTTTTAATTTATTTGCAACACGAAAATGCAGCAGCTGCATAATACTCTGGTTAAATCGAAGAGTGCAGAGAGACTCAATACTGGTTTCGTAGGTCTTTTCCCCCTCATCAGTAGTCTCATATCCTCTTCTCTCCGATTTCTCCAGGTCTCAGACTTTGGGCCTTTAAGAATTGCAAAGAAAGAAAAGTTATCAATCGAAGTAGCACAGAAAACGAAAATAAATATCGTTCCCATACCACCAGATTGACAATAGGCGAAATACTTTCTTTGGTTACACCTCCTGAGATTTTCAAAATTTATAAATCAAACAGGATTCCGAGCAAATTAAGATGAGAGAATTTTAAATAATTCACGACTCATCTGCTCAGCGTGGTAATACTCTGGTTAAATCGGAGAGTGCAGGAAGAGTCTATACCGGTTTCGGATGTCTTTTCCCCCTCATCAGTAGTCCCATATCCTCTTCTCTCCGATTTCTCCAGGTCTCACACTTTCTTTCTTTGCAATTCGGAAAGGCCCAAAGTGTGAGACCTGGAGAAATCGGAGAGAAGAGGATATGGGACTACTGATGAGGGGGAAAAGACCTCCGAAACCGGTATAGACCGGTATAGACCGGTATAGACTCTTCCTGCTCTCTCCGATTTAACCAGAGTATTATGCAGCTGCTGCATTTTCGTGTTGCAAAGAAATTGAAAATTTTTATACATTTTTAATTCACTTAGTCTTTTGTAGGAGTATTAAGGAATCTTTCTTGTTGGAACTTTTACCACGCTGAGCAGATAAGTTGTGAATTATTTAAAATTCTCTCATCCTAATTTCCTCGGCATCCTGTTTAATTTATAAATTTTGAAAATCTCAGGAGGTGTAACCAAAGAAAGTATTTCACCTGTTGTCAATCTGGTGGTATGGGAACGACATTTATTGTAGTTTTCTGTGCTACTTCGATTGATAACTTACTTTACTTTTATTCTTCTTAAAAAGCTCATTTTGGTAGCTTAGATTCTAGAATTATCCCTTTTAGTCGTTAGATATCCAGTATTTACATCCAGCAAAAATTACAAAGGTTCCAAAACATCCAGTAAATTTTAGAGAAACATTAGCTAAAGCTGACATTTAGGAATACACAAAGAAGTGGATCTCTTAACATTACAGATTCCGAAAAAAACTTTTTAATAGTTTATGACTTATTTGTTATTAACTGTCCTATTAACAGTGCTATATTATGCACAGTGAACGCTGCCTGACAGGGTTCAGCTAATTAGCCGGACATACCCCTTTGGCTTCCCATCTTTTTCCTAGCAGCTTGCACGTTGGCGTTGACAAAAAATGCAAGTTAGAATAAAAATACATGTTAGACACAAAAGTATGTGAATCAACACCTATATTCTTAATGCTTCCTCTTCTTCTTCTTCCTCTTTATAAGCAGTTCTGCTTGTTCATTGGTGGATTGATGCCTCTATGGAAGGTTGTCACTCCATCTTTTGCGTGGTCGGCCGATACTTCTTCTACCGATTGGTGATTCATCTCGTGCTATTTTGACCACACGTGTCTCCCCCATTCTGGTTATGTGGTTGTTCCATTCTTTTTTTCTATTTAGTTTCCATTCGTTTATACACTGTACGTTACATTGTCTTCTAATATCTTCGCTCCTCTTTCGATCGCTCAGTGTATTTCCTGTAATTCTTCTCAGTACTCTCATCTCTGCCGTTTCCAGTAGTCTTTGTGTTGTGGCTGTATCGGGTCTTGTTTCTGATGCATATGTCATTATTGGTCTTACACTGGCTTTATAAATTCTTGACTTCATCTCAGTGTTAACATGTCGGTTTCGCCATATAGTGTTGTTAAGGCATCCTGCCAATCTATTTGCTTTTTGTACTTGATTTCTCACTTCTTTGTCTAGGTCTCCGTAACTTGACAATGTAGTTCCAAGGTATTTTACTTCCATTACTTGTTCAATACTGATACTATCAATTTCTATTTTGCATCTGACTGGTTCTTTACTGATTACTATTGTTTTGGTTTTTAATGCAGTAACATAAAAACAGAAGAGAAGCTATCTAAGGTAGAAAACCCATCGTAATGTTAAAAAGTATTTTATGGGACCAATCCATCAATAAAGGAATCGTAAAGAGAATCTATTATAAGACTATAGTGAAAAGTATCACTCTATACAGCAGTGAGATATGGCCACTGAAAGAAAGAATGCTGCAACGCTGAGAGCAACGGAAATGGATTTTGGAAAAGAGTAGCAGGAAGATCTAGAAGAGAAAGGATTACCAGCGAACACATTAGAGAAATAATGGGAATCAAACGAACAAGCACGGATGACTCATCGACAAAACAACTTATCTGGTTCGGATATGTACAAAGAATGAACGAAACCAAATACTAAAATGGCAACCAGAAAGGAAAGAAAAAACGAGGTAGACCGAGAGAAAGAAATGACGATTGGAAGTCAAAAACGGCAGAGAATGTTATAAACCGACACGTAATAGTAGTAAAAACAGATTTACGAGTTTGAAATACAGAAATAAGGACAAATATAGAAATGGCAAGAACCACTTACCTCAACATGAACACTCTTATTTTTGAAATGCTTTGTGTACTATGTCTTGTATAGAGCAGAGCTATAGACCATAAAACTCGGAATAATACACTGCCTTGCTAAATTATTGAAAAAGGCCATTAATATTAACTTAATGGAAAAAGTAAATGTTTAACAACAAGCATAAACTAGACAGACACAGAGATCGGTAAACAGATGATAGGAATAATAAATCTTAAAAACAGCACAGAAAAAGATTAGTAATATTCAAAATAAGTACAGATATTTTATTAACTTGCATACTTTTTTTCAATACCATATAATATTTTATTATATTTTATGATGTGGTCCTTCCCCGGTAAGTCAAGTCAACATGTCTTTCGATTGGCTACGTCACAAATTGATTTCGATTTCAGAGGATGCGTCATATATATCCAAATTAATTTATACCACATAAACATGTTGACGTTATACCTATCTAATGCGTTATAAAGTTATAAGTTATAATAGTGGAATGTTCTTTACCTAAATCATCTAAACAAATAATATATAAATCAACAGGATGTTAATGTCAACATTCGGCAGTTAAATGACCCTCGCCACTAACTGAGAACGTTAGATGAATTCTATTTAAATAGAAGAAGAAAAAAGTTCTGTTCTTATCCCTGTCCTCACAGTATCTTAGTAGTCTTTCTGAGTCGTGTTTCTTCTGAGCCCATTTTCAATCCGTTGTAGGTTTAATACTACCTGATCCATTCGGAAGTATTTTTGATCTGGCTACTTCTCTATGTTGTTGTACCAGACGGGGAAGACTGTAAGGAAGCTGTACTCATACAAGCTGCTGCAGCCTGGTACACTGATGGCTCAAAAACATCGGAAGGTGTGAGAGCCGGCATAGTAGGGATAAATCAAAGAATACATTTCCTGGTAAGTCTATCTAAAGATGTCACAGTTTTCCAGGAGGAAATAACGGCAATCCATCACTGCGTGGAAGAAATAGAAAGACAGATAGTCAGGCAGCGCTTAAGGCACTCAATTCTGTCGAGGTCAATTCTAAGCTAATATGGGATTGTGTGTATGTATGCCCTAAATAAACTAGGAGATCGTAGCAAGGTCACGGTAGTCTGGATACAGGGCACGAGGGTCATAAGAGCGATGAAAAAGCAGATGAAGTGACCAAACAAGGCTCATCAATGCAATTCGTTGGACCAGAATCCTTCTGCGGCGTTGCAAAGGCAGTAACAAGAACGGCTACAAGAAAGTGGGTAGCTCATAAATCTTTGGAATGGTGAAGGAATTCCCCAGGACAAAGACAGGCGAAACAGTTCATAACAAAACATTGGCCAAAATTTACGGCGCACCTAATAAGCAAAGACAGGAAAACAGTCAAAGCCATAGTAGGTCTAGGTCTGCTAACAGGGCACTGTAAGCTGAATAGGCACTTGAAGGTGATGGGATTGTCAGATGATGACCTGTGCAGATTCTGTCGCCTGGAAGAAGAAACAGCAGAGCACATTCTATGTCAGTGTGACAGCCTGGCAAATGTGCGGTTCTGTGCCTTGGGAGAAGAAAATCCACCGGCAAATAGCTACATGGAAGGTTCAGTTTCGAAGCTATTAGACTTTTAACACTAGAAGCACCAGAGCGGTAATTTTGACTGCTTTCTATTTTTGACCCACTGTATTACTTATCCATAGTTATTTTAGAAACTTGATAATTTAGGAATTTTCCTAGATCTATTTGATGATTATAATTTGTATTTAACATGTACTTAGTGTAATTACTTTTTGAAATATATTGATCTCTACCTAGAAGCACCAGATGCAGTCATTTTGACCGCTTTCTATTTTTGACCCTCTGTATTACTCATTCATATTTATTTTACAAAATTGATATATTAGGAGTTTCCTAGATCTATGTGAAGATTACCATTTTTCTTTTGCATGTACTTAGTGTAATTACTTTTTGAAAATGTTGATGTCTACCTAGAATAATTCGGTTCTAATGACGACTTATTCTACTTCTCTGAGAAGTTTTTACTCATTTTCTGTAAAACATAATATATCTAAAATTACTTAGTTAGTTTTTGTCTTTGCAAGTGCGTATTCAATCTGTATTTTGACTTTTCATTGTGATTTTTCTCCTTTCTACTGTTATCATTTCTCATCATGTCTCGTCGGTATTCGTATTTGACGGAGCTGGAACTGTTGGAGTGTTTACAGAATCTGTCAGATAATGAATCTGAAATATGAGTCATGTGATGAGGATCTATCCGATAATGAATATGACGAGTATGTGCCTGATAAAGTTGATCAAGGACATTCATCGGGTAGCGATTCTCTACGCTAGCTTATACACCACGAAATTTTAGCATAAAGATGCTGTGGTCTGATACATTAGGTCCAAATTTTTTTTCAAGATCTCTAGAAACAAATTTACATAAATAATGAGACCTTTGATATTGGGAGTGCCAGCTTTGAGCGATTATCAACAGATAAATTTGCACGTGTGTCGGGAATATGAAACAGCTTTTTCTCACGAAGACAAAATGCAGCTTTACCCAGTACATGGCGAATAAACCCGATAGGTTTTGAATTAAATACTGGCTTGCCGCTGATATGCAGGCCAACTATTTGGCAAACGGATATCCTTACCTGGGAACGGTGAGCAACGACTGCCTATTAACTTCTAGGTGAACATCTAGTAGCCGTGTAATGGGACCATTTATAAATAAAAGAAGATATGTCACGACGGATAATTTCTTTACGTCTGTAAATTTGGCAAAAGAATTGCAAAAGAAGACTAGCAGCATTGTTGGCACAATAAACTGAGCAAGAAAAGATATTCCGCCACCAATAAAAAATGATAGATGGAACTGTACAAAAACAAAATATTCAAACACGAAGACTTGACGCTATCGGTGTACCAGGGAAAAACGAACAAAAATGTTCTAGTGGTGAGTTCTCTACACTCAAATAATATTAAAATAGGCACAGATAAAAAGAAGAAACAGGAAACTATTACATAGATACTTCAACTACAACCACACAAATTGCGAAGTAGACGTCGGAGATCAGATGACCAGAGAGTATTCAACCAAATCGGCTACAAGAAGACTAAGGGCAGAATAACATCAACGGATACAAATCCAAGGGGTACAGCAAAGCAATCAAATAATATACATAGACGATGCTATACACGGAACTGTAACAAAAAAAAACATTTGAAATTTGTCATACCTATATGTAAGAAATTTGTATGCAGGTCTTATACAAGCAAAATTAAAAAATTTTGCTGGTGCATAAACTGTGCTTAAGTAATAAAGTAAGTTTTTTAATTTATTAAATAATGTCTTTTATTAGTAGGTATCAACTCAAGTTTTTTTCAACCGTCATTTTGACCGCTCTGATGCTTCTAGGTATGCAAAAATGCTGGTGCTTCTAGTGTTAAAGAGGCTAGAGAATGTAATCTAAGACTAGAGGACCACAATAAATATGAAGAGGTCGCAGTGGAACAGGCCAAAAGGCCATCTCTTTAAATATATCTATCTATCTCTATGTTGTGGTGTATTTCTTCTTCCTACGGCATCGATTTGGTTTTAGTTTCCTATTGTTTAGTAACTTCTTATCAAAATATTAAAAGATTTAATGCATCGTTGCATCCTATTATATTATCCTTGACAGCTGTATGTTCGTCATGTATAGTGTTTTGTAGTGTCTAATGGATATTTGTCTTAGCTCATGTATCCTTAATATTAGAAAGGATATGTTGATCTGTATATTATTCGTATTTTACAAAATACGCTATTGTGTTTAACATAGTCATCCTGGTTATACCTCTGGTGTTTAATGATATTCCTGATAGCCTTTGCAAGTCCTGAAAAATTTCCCATTTTTGCTATTAAAATAATAGGAGAGTCCTTTTTATCTTGGGTTCATTGCTTTTTCTATTTTTTTTTCGATAGAATCTTATCCAGTGCATGATACCTGTTATTGACTGGTATTTGGCTAGGCCTCGTCTTCTTAAATTTCTTCTTTCGTACTTCACCATATTTATTTAATAATTGAGATCTGAGGCTCGACGATGTTTAACATGACACCACTTAACACTATTTTGAGGCATTTAAAAACTTATCAAGATTTATAGTCTTTCGCGACCACTACATGGTAAATTGTAGGTGTTTCGGGTTTCGGTGTTTGTATGCAATCTTCTGATCTGCAACTGCAGCAGACATTACCAAAGGCTATGAAGAAGCAGTCGTAGCCTTGTCCTTTTGTAACCCATTAAAAAGATATACAGTCTCATGAAAATCAAATTAAAACATGCTACCCAACAAAATTAAGTTAACTGAGGACATTCTCTATTAAATTTAAAAATGTTTAGTCTAAGCCAAGGAAGTTCTTGGAGAAACAAATATAAAAAAAATAAATCGACTCAACCAAGACCCAAGATGCATACGATAATTACAAGACAATAAGAAACTAAACACATATGCACAAGTAAGAAGAATCAAAAATGAAAACTGGGAACGTTTGTTGAAAGAATATAACATGATTGTTCTGGTCTGTAAAAGGAAATATGGCGCTTTATAAGAGGTCAAAGAATGGAGGTAAAGGAACTAATAGGAACTGAATTGTCTATCTGAAAAAGCTCTATGCAGAAGACGAACAAATGACGTTAGAACCGGAAACAATAGAAATTACCACAAAAGGGAAAAATGGCAGAGTAGCACATGAAATTCGAAAAACCCTTGAAACGTTGAAGAACACAAAAGCCAGAACAGAAAGGTAAAGACGAAGACGGAATATCAGACGAATTATACTAAAATATTGTGGAGCAACAGATAGAGAACAGTTAACATTAATTAACAAAATTATAAAACACAATAAAATATCGGAAGAATGGAGAACGAGCGAACTAATTCTACCATTAAAAATTGAGATGAAAAACGGCCAGAAAACTAGAGGTATTGTTCTTTTCATGAGCATTTTTCAGTGCGTAACAAATGATAGGAAAAAAGGTAAGTCCGTGATAATACACATTTATGACATTTATTCTAACATGACATTTTAGTTAAATCTGACAGTTGTCACATTTTATTTTCAATTTGGAATAAAAACAAATCAAATGTGTTTCTTGCATTTATAAAATGGTATTTTCTTTGATTTGTATAGTTTTATAAATTATACAGATTATATTTGTAATATTATTATCTAATTAAAAAAAATTATTTTTTTTATTATGGCGCCATCTATCGACAACTAGAATAACTAGAATAAATGTTGTAAATGTCTGTAATCACAGACGTGCCTTTTTTCGGTCACATACAATTTAATGCGTTAGAAAGAAATCGAAAAACTGTGACGCACTGAAAGATTATCATGAGAAAAAGAATATAACCTTGTTAAGTACTACCTACCCTAAATTGTCTCTAGTCTTTTTGATAGCAAATATAAGTCTCAGTCTCTTGAGTTGTATTTTACATCAATAGTGCTTTTGATGTAAACTGGAGAATCCATTGTACAACGAGGGATTTTATTTGTTTATTATTCTGTCATCTGCTCTTGAAAATGAACTTTTTTTCCGACAAACAATCACAACATAACGTTAAACAAACCGACAATGCATAACAAGTTGTTGACTGTAATTTTGCACTTTTCATTTGTTCAAATTGTCCATTTATCTAAAGGAAGTACATGATAATTAATTGAATTTCATACGGAGAATTCTCTTAAGAATATATCAATAAAACCGTCTACACACGCCCTGACAACCTGACCTCCTGACACGACAAAATTCCCCGACCATTTTTGTCTGGGTCAGCTCTGTCGAGGAAATAAAACTGAAAAAATAACAAAACCTCGCAATTTTTTCGTCCAGCATCGATTGGTACAAAAATTTGGGATTAGGCTCATTTTACCCTCTAGTTCATTTTCTACATTGAGCCGTTGAACGCTTTTGTTTTTTTTAAGGGTGAAAACTACCCCTAATTGTAAAAAATTGTAAAATAACATTTTTAACTTTAATATTGTCAACATTTGGTTCTAATTAGTTACACAATGATTGTTTTATGCTTTAAGATATGCTAGCATAATAATTCAACCCTTAAAACCATCCTTGTTGGAGCTATATATAAAAAATTACTTATCCTATAGAAGAATAATTTCGGCTTTCATCGATTTACATAAAAATTTGAGATTAGGATCATCTCACCCTGTACTGTTCTTACGATGTCAGTTGGACCAGTATAAAAACAAAATTCGACACCAATTGTCGGCACCGTTTGTAAAACATAGGCGGCGCAATAGAAATTAATGAGTAAACTTTTATTTTTAAATTATGGTTCAATATTTGTTAAACAGTAATAATGTTGTTAACTGTTCACATTTCTTTATGGAATTGACACCAAAGATAATTAAAAATACATAATACAAATGAAATTTAACGTGCTTATTAATTTGAGAACTAAAGAAATAAGACTACACTTTGAATATACACATAAAATACATGAAAACGAACAATCCCTCTTCCAATCGAATTGTCTAATTCATGACTAATGAAGAGATCACTTTTACTACTGTATAGTATTTTTACTACAAAAGCGATATTACGTAGGTCAAAATTTTTGACGTAAGAGAACTGTCAAAACATTAGAATGTGACTCTTCATTATATCCATGTTTATAATAAACATGGCAATAATGAAAATTCACATTCTAATGTTTTGACAGTTCTCTTACGTCAAAAATTTTGACCTACGTAATATCGTTTTTGTAGTAAAAATACTATACATAGGACATATTTTTGACAAGTTGAAATATATCACTATCCGTGTGTTCAGAACTTGATTCGACACTTGTCGTGTTTATAACTACCACACCAATATTGGAAAAGAAGTGAAAGGCGCAATTTACACAACAGTTATCAGACCAATAATGACATAAATACGCGGCAGAAACACGACTTGATACAGAAAGGACAGAAAGAATGCTAGAAACAGCAGAGATGAAAATACTTTGAAAAATCGATGGGATATGGGAAGAGGTAAAAGTGCAGATATACGACAGATATGCAAGGTGGACAACATCAATAACTGGGTAAAAAGCAGAAGAGTATAATGGAACAACTACATGAGCCAAATGACAAAAAACAAAGTAGTAAGGACGGCGAGAGACGGTTCCCAATAGGAAGACGATCAGTTAGGTCTGTATCCCGCGTATGAAAAAAAAAGTTGATTAATAGTAAGCTGAAAATTTGTTAATAGCTTAAACGGTGTCTAGTCGGATAAACTGTGATATATGAGAACACTGTAACAGGGGCAGTTTTAATTGTGGTTAAAAATTTGGAACGGTCAGACTTAAACTCTCCGAACAGAGATTAAACTCTCATGCAAAAATCAGACTGCTATTTATCAGCTGTCATAATTCCTGTCATTTGACATATTCTACATCTTCCACTCATTAAAACGCCCATTTGGTGATAAATAGTAGGCTGATTTTTGCATGAGAGTTTAATCTCTGTTCGGAGAGTTTAAGGCTGTTCTGTCGGACAAAATACATGTGCCGTTTTCGTGGTCTGGCCGTTCCAAATTTTTAACCTGTTCCACAATTAAAACTTCCCCTATTCCAGTGTTCCCATATATCAAAGTTTCTCCAACTACACACCCTTAAGCTATTAAAAAATTTTCAGCTTGCTATTAATCAACTTTTTTTTCATACGCGGGATCCAAAACTAAGTGGGAAGACCACGAAAACCATGGAATGACAACTTACTGGAGCCACATTGAAAAACAGACAGTCATGTCTACACAAGAAGAAGAAGAAGGAAAAGAAGAAGAAGACATTAATATTGGTGACAAAGCAAGATAATATTTTTATTTTACTTGAACTTGAGCTACACAATTTTTCCAAATGTCACTTTTGACTTGTAAGTATATATATTGTATTAAAACAGAAAATAGTGAAGAATTACCAAGAATGATGGAAGCACTAGATAGTGAATCGACAAAGATGGGACTGAACATCGCTTACAGTAAAACAAAAGCCATGACCAATCAACAAGGAGAACCAATAATTACAGTGTCACAAACAAGAATAAAGCAAGTAAAAGAGATATTCTAGGACAAATCACTAAATTAAATAAAAAAAATCAGACCGAAGAAATAAAAAAAAATAATAAGATTGGCCTGGGCATCACTCGGAAAACTGTCTTTTATTCTAAAGAAAAAAAAAATACCCCCAAAACCTAAAATCAAGAGTCTTCAATCAATGTACACTCCCTCTCCTCATATATGGCTCTTAGACATGGACACATACAAAGGAAAATATGGAAAAAATAAAAATATGAAACATAAAAAATTCCATTAATTACATTATCCAATCAGCGGACTGAGCAAATTGACGTCATTAAATCTCGCATAATATATGGGACATCCTGTATAAACAATACAGTTTCAGTATAATACAATACAATAAAATTTAAAATTGATCATTAAAAGTATATAATACTTACAAATGCAATTTAATGTGCTTATTCATTTTTTAAGTACTAAAGAAATGAGACAAAAAATGTATTATAAAAATAAAATAATTGTAAGTTATGACACCGACACTGTTTATTTAGTGTTTATATTGCTTGCCGCCTTTGAAACATGAGAAGGTATTTTGACCAGATAACGATATGATTTGAGCCTAAGCACTTCCGAACAATTTGACCAATTACTCTTCAGTATTGCCCAATAAGATACGTTAGAAAGTAGTAAGCCACACCCGCGTCCATGTGGACTAATACAAGGAGTGATCAATTTTGAAGCAAGCAAATGTTTATATGGTTTATCTTTATTTCTATGCTCTTCGTAAAATTATTGACCGGACCCCAAAAATGCTTCTGGTCCAACTGACATCGTAAGAACAGTACTTCATATTCTATAACATGCTCAAGGGCGTCGATTATTTTTAGGGGTGTAAACTACCCCTTATTGTCAAAAATTATATAAAAACATTGTAAACTTTAATATGGGTAAAATTTGGTTTTGATTGGCTAAAAATAATGATTGTTTTATGCTTTTAGGATATATCATAATATTTCAACCCCTAAAAACCACCCTTAAGAACATTACAATTTTTATAAGTAGATAATTTAATAGATCTATACAGAAAAAAAATAGAATTAAATAATTACAAAAACATTTATTTACACACAAATACGAATTTACAAATATGTAACAATATGTACAAATACAAATAGTTTTTAAGTCATCTTCCAGTATACGAACCAGTTCTGTGGTATTATACATGCATTGAAATTGTTCCATAAGCGGACTATTCGAATATTTCGAAAAAAAAAATTCGTTTTATAAAGACATAGTTCCTTCATTTTTGGCAATAAAAAGTTTTTTCAAAAACAATCTTGTAAGATTTTTAAAGAAATATAAGACTGTGTAAATTAAATTCCGTTAGATCCCTTACTTTTTAATTGGGGTGGGTTTAAAGGGTTCGAATAAGGTGGTGTTTGCTCGTAAATAGAGGTTTTAAACAGCTATATCTCGCTAACTGTTTACAGTAATGAAAATCTGTGCACAATATAATTTTAGATATTAAAAAAAACTACAATTTAGTTATCTATCATTTTTTTCGTATCTCTCGTATTTTCGGAGATATTTTGAAGTAAAAGGTAAAAAATACGAAATTGTAAAAAATCAATTTTTCTTTAAACTCCAATCTTTCTAAAATTAGGCCTTTTAAATAGGTCAAATTTCTTGGGTGTATTGACAATACAAATATACAAGGATTTACAGAAAGATGAAGACCAATTTTTAATTAGGAGGGTAGTTAGTAGGTTATTTTCACTGATTTTTTCGTAGAGAAAAGCAGGTACCGACCTTTTTTTGATCATAAGTCACTCTATCTTCATGTTAAAATTTTTTTATTATCATTCTTTGAAAGGTTTAATTGTATAATTGAAAAAAGTTCATTTAAGTTTTTCTCTAAAAATGCAAAGTTTTCCCGTTATTTGGCTTTGAATATTTTAAATTATGCATTTGACGAGAAGAGCTAACTTTTAACATGCCGTATCTCAGTTTGTATTGGTCTTAAAGATATTATAGAAAAAGAATTTAGTTTGTGTTACTAAAAGATACAAACCCTCTAAACAACCCTCTAAAAAAGTCGATTTTTTCGACGAAAAACTGTTACTTTCATGCGCGAATAACTCGAAAAATATTAGTTTTACGAAGAAAATGTAAAAAATATTTTTTTCTTAGAATTACTGTTTACATCGATTTACATGGTTAAAGTGTAATACAAAATTCCCACCCCCCGAGATGGGGTGGCAAGCGCCCCCAAGGTTTTAGCGTATAGCGGCATGATATAGAAAATGATCCTTGGACTATTCCCTACCTTCTGTGAAAATTTCAAGTAAATCCATGCTGGACGAAAAAATTGCGAGCCAAAATGCTTAATTTCCTCGACTATCTAAGATCTGAATATAGCTCGATTTTTACTCATCCGCTTGCCGGACGAAACTTTTTTTATTAAATTTCATAAATACAAAGACAAATATTTCTAGCTTGGGTTGCCTATCAAAATCGTGTCATAGCTATCCTTACGGGGGGAGGGGGCGTAGGGATTGAAATCAATATTTCATGCACATTTTTTTTAAAGTATGGTAGAATTATTTTATTTTTAAATTAAATAGGAATATTTAGTATAATTCATAGATTATTCAAGAAAAAATTCAAGGAAAAATTTTGAAAAATAAGCCAACGGTGGCAAACTTTTGAAGACACCTCAAAATATAATGAATTTTGCGGTGGACATCAGAACTCATCATTGGATCATAGTAAAGAAAAAAAATCAAACAGATTTTATTAGCTTATGAGTTTTTCAAGGTAACGCTGTCGAGTTTTTTAGTTTTATCGACTTTTGATTTTTTGATATCACTCAGAAGTCAAAACAACAAATTTTTTTGCAAAAAGTGTGAAAATC
The DNA here is from genome assembly GCF_917563875.1 of Diabrotica virgifera virgifera. Classification (NCBI taxonomy): domain Eukaryota; kingdom Metazoa; phylum Arthropoda; class Insecta; order Coleoptera; family Chrysomelidae; genus Diabrotica; species Diabrotica virgifera. Next base: position 109,625,959 of record NC_065446.1, on the reverse strand, counting down.
AACATGTTTATTATTGTTAAATAAAAAATAAGCATAAAACAAAAAGATCTCGACAGCATTACCTTAAGGAATGTCTAAAGAAAATATATACAAAATTCCAGGTGGGTCGGTCAAGTAGTTTTTTAGTTACAATGTCTACAGCCTTTGAAAAAAAGCAGTTTTGAGGAAAAAGCGTTTAAAGTATTGTCAACTTTTATTTGCAATTTCTTTTTGTCTGTCAAATCGTAAAATTATGCACACCGGAATATCTTTTTGAATCGCGGAGTAATTTACCAAAGAAAATGAGAATAGCTGTTGACCGTTGTTCAATACGTTCAAGTGTTCTGACGCGAACCTGCTGCAAAGCGTATCGAATATATATAGGGATATTCAACACTATCTCCCTACCTCCCTAACTTCGACTCGCTTTGCAGCATCTTCGCGCCAGCGCGCTTGAACGTAGTCAGAAACGGTCAACAGCTGTTCTCATTTTCTTTTGTAAATTACCCCGTCATTCAAAAACATATTCCGGTGTGCATCACTTTACGATTTGACAGACAAACAAAATTGAAAATAAAAGTTAACAATAGATACTTTAAACGCGTTTTTCTCAAAACTGATTTTTTCAAAGCCAGTAGACATTGTAACTCAAAAACTACTTGACCGACCTACCTGGAATTTTATATATATTTTCTTTAGACATTCCTTGAGGTAACATTGTCGAGATATTTTTTGTTTTATGCTTATTTTTTGTTTAACAATAATAAATATAAGTGAAATTTAATAAAAAGTTTCTTCTTGATAAAAGGTGTATTAGTTTAAGAAGCCCTAAAGGGCTACAAACATATGAACAAAATGTTTTCGCTCTGTAACAAGAGCATCATCAGTGTTACAAGAACATGGTTCTTGGAACACCAAAAAAATACAAAGGCCTTTAAAAAAACACACAAAAGTCTTATATAAAAGATGACATCGTAAAATCCAAAGGATGGATAAAGTTCCTAAGGATATAGCCCTATGGCAACATATGACTCCCACACGTTGTAAGTGGGTCAAAAGGTAACTAGGTCATTCTGTTATAAGAGGTGGCAGACAACTAATAAACTTATAACAGAATGACCTAGTTACCTTTTGACCCACTTACAACGTGTAGGAGTCATATGTTGCCATAGGGCTATATCCTTAGGAACTTTATCCATCCTTTGGATTTTACGATGTTATCTTTTATATAAGACTTTTGTCTGTTTTTTGAAAGGCTTTGACCTTTGTATTTTTTTGGTTGGCTCACCATGTTCTTGTAACACTGATGATGCTCTTGTTACAGAGCGAAAACGTTTTGTTCATATGTTTGTAGCCCTTTAGGGCTTTTTAAACTAATATACCTTTTATCAAGAATTTTTTATTAAATTTCACTTGTAATTAATGGTATACAGCCAACTACAGGAAGTTTTTCCTTGTGGAATAATAAATATGTTGATTTTCACCTTTTTTTAAATTCGTTGTTTTTACTTCTGAGTAATAGCAAACAGTCAAAATTCGATAAAACTATAAAACTCGACAGCGTTAGTTCGAGAAACTCATAAGCTAATAAAATCTTTTTGAATTTTTTGTTTACCATGATCCAACCATGAGTTCTGATGTCCACCGCAAAATTCATTGTTTCTTGAGGTGTCTTTAAAAATTTGCCACCGTTGCTTGCCTTATTTTTCAATATTTTTCGTTGAATTTTTTCTTGAATAGTCTGTGAATTGGACTGAATATGGCTATTTAATTTAAAAATAAAATAATTCTACCATAGGTACTTTCAAAAAAAATGTCTTGGAATATTGATTTCAACCCCTACGGCCCCCCTTTAGGATAGCTATGACACTATTTTGATAGGCGACCCATGCTAGAAATATTTGTCTATGTATCCTCCACACTCTCGCCCAAGTCGATCGAGGTTCAACAAGTACGAGAGTGTAGACGGCCACCTTGTGCAACTTTGCCTCACTTCGTTCTACTTCCATTCTCTGTCGGTCTGGCGCGTCCGAGTCAAAGGGATCTTTGTCGGTATCGCACCGCTCTTTGTCGGTATCGCACTTCCTCGCGAAGTAGAACGAGTTTGTAGAGAGGTACTTCGGACTTCGGTCAACTTTGGCGAAGTAACTTCGCCGAGAGTATGGAGCTCGCTTAAGCCGTATTTTTTAATTTCTAACGTCGTAATTGCGGGTACAAAAAGTGCAACGTTTTAAAGTATAAAGCTCCAAGTAGTAAATTCCCATAGTTAATACGTCATTTGTGTATAAATAGATGATTAACGAATACGAAAAGAACGAAATAAACAACGTATTACGAATTTTTGGTAAATGGTATATTTTGTAATATTATCATTTTACTTACATTTTTTCTAAACCTAATGTGTATAAGCCATATTTTTAAATTTCTAACGTCATAATTGGAGTAAAAAAATGCAACATGTTAAATTATAAAGCACCAGGTAGTAAATTATGTAGGTATGTACTCTATATTATAGACCTTAACATAGTTAGCACGTAATTTGTGTCCACCGCTTTACAAAAACAATCCGTAGGTATATATTGTTAACAGTTATTCATCCGCAGGGCCGCCGAGAGGGAAGAGAAGGCTTCGGTAAGAAGTGAAGAGCGGGCTCCGACAAAAGTGAAGATCGAAAAAATTGTTTAATTTTTGTGGAAATAAAATTATCAATAATAAATAATAAGAAACATTTCAAATATAACTTTTATTAAAGGACCAGGCAACACTCCTTATGGAAAAGTGGTCCCGGTCAAATTTGATGAAAGTTTGGTCAATGATACTTCTTGATGTGTAGATTAAAAAAGTCCATGGCACCTGGGTCTGAATAACTACTATTCTCGAGTTACAGCCTTCTGAAGTTATTGGATTCGGGTGCTCGGTTTACGTTAAGTGCACTAATTTACGGTCAAGTGAACGAAACTATTTATTATTAGAAGAAGAGAAACTCATGTTCTTCATACATACTTGCGTGTTGTATATGAATTTGTGGTCAAAAATAGTTGGATCGTATTTTAGTCTTCAGAAAACCTCCGAAAAGTCTTCAGAAAACTAAAGAAGTGCGGTATAAAATGTGCTGCTAGATCGATATAAGCATTATCATGTTTTCATAAATGCTTCACAGTTATGCAATACCAGCAAAACTGCAGTTCGGCTTTATCTTTAGAAAACTACTGAACAGTGGCGGATCTAGGGGGATAGGGGTAATTCCACCGGTAACATGTTCCAGAATTAATGAAATAACTTTATTTAACGAAAATGAACGAGATGGAGCCATCAAAACACATTTATAACCAAAGAGCGGATAGTGTGACGAAAAGACGTAAGCCCAGAGCACGGGCGCCCGTATAAAAATTTTTAGGGAAGTGGCAAACGTGAAGATGTTGCACATTATATTTTGTATACTTTGAATAACCATTTATAATTCAAAGCACCCGAAAAGCTAGGGGTCACGGCCCCCCCTGCCCATGGGTATGGACCGCCCATGGCCCAGAGTACGATCTAAGGACCAGGGAAGATGAGTTACGGGTGTTAAGAGTACGAAATTGGAAAACCAAGGCGGAGGAGAGAATCGAGTGGAAGCTGATTCTCGAACAGACCGAGGTCCAACAGGAGTTCTACAGCCAATAATGATGAGCTTTTTAATACAAAATATTATGGAGAATAATTTTGTAGGGTTATTTTTATAACAACCAGCAACTATAATATCCATACTTAGGTATAATGATATAGAAGAAATGGTCAATGGAGAAGGCTTCATATTCATGATTTTGCTAACTTTCCTGTTTTCGATTTAGATTACCTAAAAGACCTTACGATTGGCATATATCAAATTAAACTGGCACCATCTTACATACAAGATAAAATAATAAGAGAAAATGACGAAGAGTTTGAAATTGATGAGAATATGGATGAACCGGGATTCATAAGAGTTCGAATATTTTCTAGGTTTCGGCAAGCTACAAAACACCAAGTATTCATTTCCTATACGGTTGATGAAGATAATGATGAAGATGAGCCTGTAGAAGAACCGATTAACGGGTACTACTGTACCTGTCAATCTGGTGCGAGAACTGTAGGTACTTGTGCTCATATCACCAGTGTGTTATGGTTTTTAGGCTTTGCAAGACATTAACCCAATGTTAAGTATCCTGATAGGTCGTTAGTTAACACGACATATGATGCATCTAACTGAAATCAGCAAAATGTTAACATACGAATAGTCGAAGATGATTTAAACCCGATTTTTCCATAGACAATTGTAATTAATATTTAGGATTTACAAACTACCATTTACTTTGTTTCTTTTTGTATTGAAATCAAGTCCATGTTCTCTACCTGTCTTATATCTGATATGCGGCACAAGTTTCATGTCAACTAATGTATTTTTTATGTTTTAACAATTTTTTCTTTAATTATTCTGGAACATGTTATGAGTGGAATTACCCCCATCCCCCTAGATCCGCCACTGTTCAGTAGTTTTCTAAAGATAAGGCGGAACTTTAGTTTTGCTGGTGTTCCATAACTGAGAAGCATTCATGAAAACATGATAATGCTTATTTCGAACTAGCAGCACCTTTTATACCGCACGTCTTTAGTTTTCTGAAGACTTTTCGGAGGTTTTCTGAAGACTAAAATACGATCCAACTATTTTTGACCACGAATTCATATACAACACGCAAGTATGTATGACGAACATGAGTTTCTCTTCTTCTAATAATAAATATTTTCGTTCACTTGACCGTAAATTAGTGCACTTAACGTAAACCGAGCACTCGAATCCAATAACTTCAAAAGGCTGTAACTCGAGAATAGTAGTTATTCAGACCCAGGTGCCATGGACTTTTTAATCTACACATCAAGAAGTATCATTGACCAAACTTTCATCAAATTTGACCGGGACCACTTTTTCATAAGGAGTGTTGCCTGGTCCTTTTGATTATATTTTTATTTATAGTGAAAATATTTAGAATACCGGTCCTTTTCGAGTTTTTTGATTGGCAAAGATATCTATAATTTTCGAAAAATCGCATGATTTTAGCAAATCATTCTCAATACACAAAGTTGCTAGGCCGGTTATTGTTCGTCCGCTACAACTTTTCCCATGCGTCACGATCCATTTTCAAACAAATTAAGTCAAAACATAAAGTGAAACGTACGCCGATGTGTGTAGGATATAGTATACAGTTTACAAAATGTATATACACATCGACGTTCGTTTCACTTTATGTTTTGACTTAATTTGTTTGAAAATGAATCGTCACGCATGGGAAAAGTTATAGCGGACGAACAATAATTGATCCTGTTTTATTTTAGATCTCATAGCATTTTTTATGATAGAAAGAAAACTAAAGGATCATTTTCCCTTTTGCGACTTCCACCGGTAATGTGCAAACTATTCTTGACGCTATAACGACGTAAGAAATAATGATTCCAATTTGGGATGTTTAATTTTATTAAATAAATCTATTGGAGAAAGTTGAGATTCACAAATATTCTCCTTGTATATCGCTCTATCGTCTTCTTTATAAACTCGCGCAATATATCAAATTTTTTCTTTATATTGTCGTTATCTTCATCTCAGAATGTCCATAAAATGTTAAATACCGAATGAATTTTAATTGCTGCATTAAATCTTTTGGTTAAGTTGCATGTTATACAATCTATGACAATAATAGGGAGTTTTTGTGCACACAAATACGTAAACGTAACGCATCTTTTTGACATATACGCTTGCGCATTAATGGTTGAACTCCCGTATCGCGATACGTATTACCTAAAGTAACGCTCTGATACGTACGTGAGAACGCATCCCTATCGAGACGAAAGTCACCGAATACACACGAGGATCTTGCCCGATTACCTACCAAATGAACATTTCATCTTCATCAGCGTACTACCCGTTTGCGTTTATAAACATTTTATGAATATTGGTTATTTTATTGGTTTAGTCTATTTGAGTAAAATTATTCTGTTTGTAATTGGAAATTGGAACTTCATAATAGATTTAAAATTTTATTGTTTTTAAGTTGTCTATTATTAAGCAAAACAAACAAATCTTGTATTAATTTAAGAAATACAGTGATCACCACAATTAATAACTAAATAAACAAATGACCTAGTTTCAGTAAAATTTTCAAATAAATATTACCAAACTATTTACATTAAACTGGAATTCTGATGTAGGTACAATAATTTACAACTAAAAAGTAGGTATAAACAAAAATAAAAAAATTTTAACCTAAGGAAAAATAATATATTTATATTTAAATACAAGCAATTAAAACCATACAATTTCATCATTCATTTATCTTTTTTTACATTTGTATATTAATTGTATATTATGTGAACATTGTTTTATTTTTTTAATGTCAACGGAATTTAAAAATGACTTTACGATTTGCTTTACGTTACGTTAAGGCAGTTACAAAAACTACCTATTTTAACATTCATCCTCTACGACACGTTAGTTGCTTTACGTATACGGAGATGCGTTACGTTACGTAGCCACAACTCCCTATTAAATATTTCACAGCGAAATATTGCGTCGGGCTCAAAACAATTATCAGTCGCCTCAATACTAGGCCCTATATTTCAAAATAAAGGTAAAGGTTAAATATAGCTGAGTATTAACTAAACGCATTATGTACATAAAGTGAGGAGCAAAAAAAAACAAGAAAAACTACGTCTTTGGTCTGGTCGACGCCGGGCCCCTTACATCGCCGGACCCCGGTAAAATGTATCGGCTGTACCCCCCTCTCGGCGGGCCTGTTCATCCGTGTTGGAGTAAAAAATCAGGCCAACAACACTATACACCTCCTGACACGACAAATTTTGTCAGAATGTTGGAATAGCAGAGGATTACTCATTTTTGTCGTGAGACAAGCCCACACACGCTCCAACAGTCAGATCCAACGTTGTCAGCTCCGCCAGTCAGGTGGTTTTGTCAGAGCGTGTGTAGACTAGGGTGACCAAATCATAAACTTGAAAAAACGGAACACATCCAAGGAGCAGTAGTGCACCTAGAATTTTTCTCTAGGGGGGGGTTGGGCACATTTTTGTATTGTTTGTGAAAGACAAATTACATTTTGCTACTATTCTTTATAATATATTTTTCATATGCCCTGGGGGAAGGGAATTTAGGGTGTGCCACACCGCCAAGAAGGGTTTGGGGCGATACCCAAACAGGTAGGGACAATTGAAACATGGTCTTTTAGCTAATTTGGGAACTATATATCCTTTTCAATTTACCTTTGAATATGTAATTTACGTACGATCAAAACTGCGAAACAGACAGAACAATAAAAAACTTCGCCAGAATGACATGGATCAACAGCCCGTCAGAACAAAATGAAAGAATACAAAATAGCGAGAAACAAAGACAACTCAACAAATAAATAGAAGAAAAATGACTGGTTTCGCTCAAGGATATTCAAAAATACGGAGAAAACCATAAAATCAAACAATTTTAAAAAGTCAGAGCAACAAAATATACGCCCAGCATTAAAGCAAGAGGACTAAAAATCCCAAAAGGAAAAACCGCATTTGAAGACAAACAGATTAGCAGAATATAGGAAGGATATTACGAAAAAATGCTATTCACTGTGAAGGAGACACACTGCGATGAAGAAGTAAGGCGGTACAAGATAACGACGAAGTAAAAATTTTCACAGAAGAAGAAGTACAGAATCATATATTAAAAATCTAGGAAACGGAAAAGCAGCAGGAAAAGATGAAATACCAGTGGAAATAATAAAATACGGAGGAAGAGTATTACATAAAGAAATAAACCAGCTAATACAACAAAAATATGGACAAAACGACCAGACGATCAGAACACAGGTATTATAGTACCTCCTCCTCCTCCTCTGTCCTTTATCCTTCGTAAGGATGTGGTGACGTTATGGTATTTGACGAATGGTTGCTATCCATTCTTCTCTCTCCTGGGCGCGGTGTGCTGCCTCAGACAGAGAGTAACCGGTGGCGCATTTTATTTGGTCTGACCATCGGAGTGGCGATCTTCCTCGAGTTCTTTTACCCTCTACCTTGTCTTCAACCACCAACCTCTCCATGCCTTCTCTTCGTCTGGTAATGTATCCAAAGTACCTCAATATATTTTGGTTGATGATGGTGGTAAGCCTAGTGTTGATGTCGAGTTCTGATAATATTGAGATATTTGTGCGATGTGCTGTCCAGGGTATGCGCATCATTCTACGATATACCCACATTTCAAAGGCCATTCATTATACGTCGTGAGCCGGACTTTTTAATGGTCCAAGTTTCTGAAGCATAGGCAGCGATAGGAAAGATAAGCGTCCGTACCAGATGCAGTTTCGTGTTCCTGGTTATGGCCGTATCTTTCCATATTTTAGTGAGGCGTCGGCGTATTTCTTCTTCGCATCCACCATTGTTTGTGATAACAGAACCTAAGTAATTGAAACGGCTTACCACTTCAAACCCCGCTACGTTTCGTATTTACGGCTGGTTATTTCTAATTCGATCGGTTATCATTACCTTGGTCTTCTGTGCATTAATTTTAAGTCCATATTCGCGACTAATAGTATCTAGTCTGTACATGATGTATTCAAGTTCATTTGTTGATAATGCTAGTACCTACCTATACAGTGATGAGCGCACTAATAACCGGCAAAATAACGCAAAAGATGGAAACATATTAAGTTGTGAGATAAAAAGAGATGTACCTAGTGGAGATGTTAAATTTAGCGATAGTAACTTATAGATTGACATTATATTGATTGTTTCCCACCTTTAGACGTATCGGACGAATTTGAGAAATGCCACTGCCACAGTGACAGTTTTAGTTGACATAATTCTCTGATAGGCTTAAAGGTGGGAAACAATCAATATAATGTCAATTTATATCTTACTATCGCTAAATTTAACAACTCTACTAGTTTTATTTCTTTTTACCTTACAATTTAATATGTTTTCCATCTTTTGCGATATTTTGCCGGTTATTAGCACGCTCATCACTGTATATAAAAAAGGAGATCGGGAGGAACTTTATTAAAAACCACATCTAACATTCTAGCAAACATACTAAATATGAGGCTTAAATTATGCGCTGAACGAATGTAAGGAGAATACAGAACTGGTTCAGACCAGGGTGGTCGACGATTAATTTCATACATACATACAGTGGAGCAAATAATTCAAAAATCGAGAGCATACAACATAGAAATTCATCTAATATTCATAGATTTCAAAAGCGCTTTTGATACAATCAATCGGACGAAAATGATGGAGGAGCTAGAGAACGTTGGAATCCCAGAAAAATTAAGACATATGCTAACAGTGATCCTAAAGAACACCAGAGCAGCAAGCATTAGCTTCAACAGAACAACTTCTAAGAAGATCAATCTTCCCGACATTATTTAATCTGATATTAAAACTAATCATAAGGAGGACACACTTTGCAAACAAAAACATTATTACAGATCAACTTCAACAAGTAGCATATGCAGATGATCTAGTCATCATAGCGAAGGAAGATGACTCTTATAAAAGCAGTTGGAAAATTAGATAAGGAAACGAAGAGAATAGGACTAGAGATAAACCAGCACAAAACAAAATACATGACGATAGGGAAGGATGACACAACAACTCAGAAATATCTAATATCACAGAACCATAAATTTAAAATTGTATCCACCTTTAGCTGGACGGGGTCGAGTTCGCTCCCAATGGTAAGAATTTTACCTGAACTAAAAGGTAGAGTCCGAATTGGCTTTCATAGACAAAATTTATTTTACCTAAACATGTCGAAAATATCACCCAGCGTTGTCACTTCTTTCAAATTTTCTCTTTTTGTTAGAAACAGGTACCTTCCTAGAAATATCTATGGGAAAGGAGGAAGACCTAACCCTTCGGTCCTAACTTAACTTTCGGGTATTAGAGTGTAGAGCGCAAACCGGCCGATTTCAGGTAAGAGCGCAAAACGGTCGAGCGCATACCGGCCGACACCGATAATTTGTGTTAAAATTGCCAAATATGCCAATGTTGAACTAAAGCAAACTCTAAAAGTATTTGTCTAAAAGTATAATTTTCCTATAAAAAGTCTATATCACTATGTAAATTTCCTAAGCAGTATAAATATTACACGATTTGGCAACAATGTCTAATGTTTCCGCGATTATATGAGAGCCTACCCGCATTCATGCGGGAGCCAATTCGTACTCTTCTAAAATATACCTGAACGAAGCGGAGCGAACTCGAATTCACCCCTTTAGCTACTTGGGAGTAACAATAGGAAAAACCTTAATAGAGGTAACAAAAGAAACAATTCTGAAAGGGCAGAAAAACATGGAATGAATAGAAATCTGCTGAGAATCAAGACTGTAAGTATAATATGAAACTAATGACCTGTTGTTTACATATGGGATGGAAGCATCGACGATTAACAAAAAAGAGGAAGATAGCCTTCTGAAATTTGAAAGAAAAATAATGAGAACAATACTGGGCAACAATGTAACAAGAGAGGGAGAAATAAGAATAAAAACAAATGCTGAAATGGAAGAAGAATTAAAGAGAGAAAATATAGTCAAATACATTAAATCAACCCAACGCAAATACGGGACATTTAGGCATCCCGAGAAACTTTTTCGAGACCCGGGACAAATCGTTAAAAAACGGGACAATCCCGTTTTTACGGGACGTTTTGGTCACCCTAAGTATAGACGTTATTGGTCTATTGACTCTTGTTGTTACTAACAGTTCACATCAATACTACTTTTAATATGAATTGGAGAATCCATTTACAACATGTAATTTTGTTTGTTTATTTTGTCATCTGCTCTTGAAAATTAACTTTTTTTTCGACAAACAATCACAATAACCGACAATGCATAACAAGTTGTTGACTTTAATGTTGCACTTTTCATTTGTTCAAATTACCCATTTATCTAAAGGAAGTACATGATAATTAATTGAATTTCATACGGAGAATTCTCTCAAGAATATATCAATAAACAGTAAATAAATTTATTAAAAAAATACTCGTGACAAGGATCGATGAACTACATCAATGGCACTTTATAGGAAAAACAAAAGGTAAATAGCCTTCTATTAATTTGTTATTTAAATTAATATTGCAGAAAAATTCAATGTCGACAACTAAACAGGAAAACCATTGGTCTATCGCACAACAATTACTAGAATAACCAGTTTAAGTACCTAATTAGAATAAAAAAAACGTACGACTAGCGTAAACAACTTAAAATAGTAAAAAATATCGTAAACAAAACCTGGTTTGATCCGGTATGTCCTAATTCTAGTAGATACGTTATGTCATCATGGTTGCATCACGGTTTAAACTTTAAAGGGACTCGAGTTTTCACTAACGTGGAATTTCAGGTATTTATAACTCCTAAAATCAGAATGTTAAGCTGTTCAAATGTCAACTTCACCTGGACTAGTAGTAGACAAAAAGCACACCGGTGTATGTTGCTTGATGGCAAACAAGGCTTTGTCAATGAAATATGGACATGTCCATTGAAAAGTTACATTTAGGGTTGCATTTCTTAGAAGAGTCAATTTTATTTTATTAATGTGTAGGGGGTTTCAGTAGAAGCTTAAGTTCAAGTTTTGGTGGTCGCCACCCTTGTCCCGCGGCTGCCATCTTGGAAAGGGGTGCAAAGGGCTTTCGCGCTGTATCTCCTAAACTAGCAACCCTACAGAAAATTTAATTACTCCTAAAATGTAGCAAATTAAATTTTCTACAATTTTATGTATATTACTTTATCGTCAAGTGACCAACAAAAAAGTTATAAACAAAGATAAGAGAAAATTTTGTAAGAAGTTTCCTTTTGGAGGTTATAACTTTTTTTCCGTTCATTTCACAATAAAATATCGTCATATCGATTTTCTAGAGGATTTTTCAGCGAACAATTTCCACTATAAAATTGTTTAATTTTGCTTATGTATCTAGGTTTTACAGCGTCCAAACTTGAACAGATTCTCGAATTTTCATAGGAATACAATAAAAACAAAACCTTGCTTTTCTATCTATATATTTATTTATTATGATTTTAACATTCTTATACTATTATCAAGCTATTTTTGACCCTTTTCCCCGCCACCTATAAGGTAGAGTCTGGAGGCGCGTTTTTTGTGTGGTATCCCCATTAGGCCTAATCCACGGACAATTTCTAGACAAAATAATATTATTTATTATTATATGTTGAAAAAGATCTATCATAGTTATTATCTTTTCGTTTTTTTCGATGGTCCAGTCAAGATCTGAATCAGTATCCGAGGTGATTTTTTGGGTATAATGAGAGTTAGAGTTGGCGTCATTGTCGCTAATTCATCTTACAATTCATTTACATCAATAATTAATGTTGATATGTCCACGATGTTGCTGCAACTTTTACCACCACAATGGAGGCACACTGCTGAACATTTGAGGTCTGCTTTTCGGCAACCACATGCACTTCCAGTTTCCATTGCATCTGTAAAAGATGAATTTAATAAGCTCGGGGGTTCCGGAAGCTTGGAAGTTTGGATTGGTATCAAAAATCTTCCAAGCTTTTTCCAGTCCCAATGTTCTGGATCACAATGTTTACCGAGCCATGACTGAATCTGATGATACACTCGGAGTCTGTGGAAACGGGTAGCATCTTGTGTTGGAGGAAGTGAGAAGAGATTAAATGCATTTTTTGTTACTGTTTTAGCGAATCGTTTGTATCTCAGGATTTCCAGAGAATCCTCTTTATTTCCGCCATATAAAGAGACGAAAAACGTTCGTTGACAACAGTGAGTAAAGATGGCTCGACTCTCCCACTGAAATTTTCCCCAGAGGTTTCTTACAAATAAAATAACCACCACTCGTGATGCGCGCTTACAAAAATCACAAAACGCTTATCTAATCACAAAAATATAAATTTTACCCACAAGACTCTCAATAGTATAAATCTCAATTATCTATAAAACTCAAAATACTTTTCACAATTTTTAATACGACTGCACGTGGCCAAATAGGTAGCACAACTGTAAGAATACGTTAAGTAGAGGGTAGAGGGGAACCGACTGCTGTGCCACCTAGGATAAATTTAAAAAAATTAAATTGACTCCTCTAACCAATGCAAGGTATGGCCTAAAAAATGTAACATTTCAATGGACTAAACTAACAGCACACATCATAGTGAATGACCAATGGGATCCTCAACAAGAAATAACATGCCGTACTCCGTACTTAACCAGCAAGACAAGCTTTTATTAAATTTAAACCTATACTTGTAACCAGTGGCGGGTCCAGGGGAGGGCGATGGGGGCGATCGGCTACCCCTCTCAAGCCAAGTTATATATAAAGATTATAAAAACATTCATTTATTTATTTATTTTTTATAGAAATTTACTAAATCGGCCCCCTCTTGACGATGCTGGATGCTGCTAGATCCGCCACTGCTTGTAACCGCAAGCTGTCCTTCAATCTCCGTTACAGAATGGTTAATTGCTATGTATGATCTATATTGCTATAAGACATGGAGACATGGACGTTGAAAATATCTTCCATTAATAAGTTGGAGGCCTTCGAAATGTGGACCTTGCCTTGTGAGTAATGAGGAAGTCTTAATAAGAGCAAATATAGAGAGAGAATTGCAATGGCAGCAATGGTCACCAAAATAACCAACGAGGAAGTGGCTTAAGCGCTTCAAAAAATAAAGAAAGGAAAAGCGGTAGGACCAGATGATATTCCTGGGGAAGTATGGAGAGCATTGGGAGAGACAGGAACAAGGTGGCTAGCAGGTCTATTTAATAGAATTATTGAAGTCGGACAAGTGCCAGACGAATGGAGAAGCAGTATACTGGTACCTGTTTACAAAAACAAGGGAGATATACAACAATGTACAAACTACTGGGCTATAAAACTGCTTAGCCACACCATGAAAATATGGGAAAGAGTAATTGATAGACGGATACGTGAAGAGACCGAAATATCCGAGAATCAATTTGGCTTTATGCAGGGAAGATCAACAACAGATGCAATTTTCATTATAAGGCAGTTGATGGAAAAATACAGGAGTAAAGAAACAAACGGTCATATGGTATTCATTGATCTTGAGAAAGCATATGATAGAGTTCCTCGAGAGATTCTGTGGTGGGCACTCAATTAGAAAGGAGTCCCTGGTGAATATGTAAAGATTGTGAGGGATATGTATGAGGGAGTAACGACTAGTGTTAGGACAGGAGTGGGAGAGACTGATAAATTTCATGTGAAAGTAGGATTGCACCAAGGCTCTGTGCTTAGTCCGTATTTATTCTCATTAGTTTTGGACCAGATAACAGCGAAACTACAGGGTAACATTCCATGGTGCTTAATGTATGCTGATGATGTCGTGTTAGTAGAAAATAGTGAAAGAGACTTAGAACAAAAACTGGAACAGTGGAGACAAGCTCTGGAGGAAAAAGGTTTAAAACTTAGTAGGACAAAAACAGAGTATTTGGAATGTTCATTTAAAGATGGAGTTACTACAAATAAAATGGTATCTTTGGATGGTAAAATGATTGTGAAAAGCAATAGTTTTAAGTACTAACTATGATCGGTATTACAGAGTATTGGAGAAATAGATGGAGATGCATGCAGTAGAATTAGGGCTGGATGGATGAAGTGGAAAGAAGCGAGTGGTGTGTTGTGTGACAGAAAAATTCCAATAAAGCTGAAGGGAAAATTCTATAAAACAGCCATAAGACCGGCTATGATGTACGGAACTGAATGTTGGGCAGTGAAAAAGAAAGAGGAACAACGAATGCATGTGGCGGAAATGAGAATGCTTAGATGGATGAGTGGAGTGACAAAGAAGGATAAAATTAGAAATGAGTATATTAGGGGAAGTCTAGGTGTGGCACCAATTGATGCCAAAATGAGAGAGCATAGGTTAAGATGGTTTGGTCATGTTCAACGTCGAGACGTTAATCACCCAATACGAAGAATAGCTGAAGTGCAGATTCCTGGAAGGAGTAGGAGAGGAAGACCAAAGGAGACCTGGGGGGAGACGATAAGGCAGGACATGTTGGTAAAGGGGATTAACATTGATATGACCCAAGATAGAATTGTGTGGAGAAATGCAATTAGGGAAGCCGACCTCGCATAGGGATAAGGTAAAGAGAATGATGATAGAGAGAGAATTGCTCAACTTGGTCAAGGCACGAAAAATTGTATACCTGGTCCATATCCTCATCATGCTAATTTGTTGTCCTTTATTGTGTCAAATAACGGTTTGATTTTAAGTCGGTTTCTTTTCTTCATTTGTGAGTATGTCTGTCCTATCATTCTTCTGAGGTATTTCATGTCTGCTGCTTATATCCTACTCTGATGTCTTCTGTTTAAAATCCAGTTTTCTGCTCCATATGTTAACGTTGGCCTATATGTATATTGTTTCTACAGTACCATCTATTCGTATACAATAAATCCAAATTAAATGACATCTTCGGTTAACCACATCTAGACGATTGATTTACTAGTCCAGTTGATGTCTGATAGTTTTTACTAAAAAAGGCACAGCTTCGATCTACATGTTCTCTGAACCAAAAGGAACTATGATGTATTTGAGGTCAGTGATTCTATTAAAAAAATTAGGTAAGTAACTAATGTAACTGGTTTTGTAAAAATAATTAAGGTTTTTGTGAAATTAAAGCTGATCCCATTTTCAGATGTTTAAATTAAACTCATAAAGGTATAACAGGACTAATTAACTTATACACTATTGATTAAAAACCGTTTATTTTGGTAAATCACTTTGATTTTTGTACCTAGAAAAATAATAAAATCTTATTAACGAAAATATACTTTATTTACGATTTTAGAATGCAGAGAACACAGTTTTTATGGCATAAGTGTTTATTAAGTATCTACTGTTCAAAGCCGAACAAGTATACATACGTTTTCTGCAAGAATATACAGTGCTAGTCAAAAGTCCCTTCCCCCTCGTATCTTTTGAATGGTTATACTTATCTAGCAAGGGCAGGGCATCTAACAAGATCACAGCAAAACAACCAACAACCAGGGGACATGAAAGGAGCCTCCACGTAGATTGTGATCACTTGTGAATACAATCGGGCGTCCCCTGGAAACGAGTAATGTCGGCTAATCCTTTCAACACCGGTGCACCAACAACACAGATGCAATCAAAATCAAAACGGTCTTTATCAAGGCCATTTTTGATGACGACCTCAATTAATATTGAAGGACTATAAGCAGATAAAGAAGACCTATTGTCTAATATGTGCAGAGAACATGGTGTCGATGTTCTACTGGTTCAAGAAACCCATAGAGGTACTGCAAGCCGCAGACCAAGGATTCGGGGTGTGAAGCTCATACTGGAGAGACCACACGACCAATATGGTAGCGCAGTCTTCGTCAGACCAGATATCGACGTAGCATCCACATCTCTAACAGATCAAAATAACATCGAGATCCTCACAGTGGAGATAAACTCCTGTACAGTAACGTCAATCTACAAACCACCAAACGCTGACTTTGCTTTTGAGGAACCGAATATCTTTCAATCACAGCAAATCAAATTCGTACTGGGTGACTTCAACTGTCACAGTGTCGCGTGGGGTTACAACGAAACAGATTCCAATGGCGAAGAACTAGAAAAATGGGCTGAAAGCATGAACCTAAAACTTATTCACGATCCAAAGCAGCCTGCGTCGTTCAACAGCGGAAGATGGCGCAGAGGTTACAACCCAGACAATTTATTTGTCAGCGACAGAATTGGAGACCAGGTGACAAAAAACGTTGGAAGCGCCCTCCCAAAGACACAGCACAGACCAATAATTTGTCTTTCCAACGCGGCAATCAGATACGAAATTGTTCCTTTCAAGAGAAGGTTCAACTTTACTAAAGCAAAATGGGAAAAATTCTCTGAAACATTGGATCAAGAAGTTTCCCAGCTAGAACCTTGCCCTGATTCATACGATAAATTTGTAGAAATCGTAAAGCAAGTATCACGGAAATATATCCCTAGAGGTTGTCGAACTGAGTACATAGCGGGGCTCAATGAAGAATCTAAACCCCTACTTAAAAGATACGAACAGCTATATGAAGAAGACCCTTTCTCGGAAGCGACAATACAGGCTGGGGAGGAAATGTTACATGCGATATCCGCCAACAGAACGGAAAGGTGGTGCAAGCTGGTCACGAGTCTGGACATGAAACAAAACAGCAGACGTGCCTGGAAGCTGATTCGGAATCTTGGCAACGATCCCGCTGCTCCGGCAGTCAACATGACAGAAGTCACACCCGATCAGATAGCCCATCATCTTCTAATGAACGGTAAGACGACATCAAGAAAGAACAAGGTGAGAGCTCAACGGAATATCGACGAAGAAAGAGATGTTCTAGGTACCTCTTTTTGTCTAGAGGAGATGAGAGGCGCGATCCATCAAATGAAAGATAATAAAGCGGCTGGCCTGGACGACATACGAACAGAGCAAATAAAGAACTTTGGACTAAAAACCGTAGAGTGGCTCGTAAAAATGATGAATTGCTGCATCCGTACATTACAAATCCCCAAAATCTGGAGAAAAGCTAGAGTGGTAGCCCTCTTAAAACCAGGGAAGGATCCAGCGGATACAAAGAGTTTTAGACCTGTATCTCTCTTGTGCCACCTTTTCAAGGCCTTTGAAAGAATGATACTGAACCGGATCGCAGAATATGTGGAGACTAAAATTATTCCAGAACAAGCAGGATTCAGGCCCGGAAAGTGCTGCTGCAGTCAAATTCTTAATCTCACCCAACATATTGAAGATGGTTTTGAACGGAAGGAAATAACAGGAGTAGCGTTCATAGACCTAACTGCCGCTTATGATACAGTTAACCATCAACGGCTACTCGCAAAACTCTACGAAACTACAAAGGATTTCCGACTAACAAGGTTAGTGAAATGTCTCCTCCAGAATAGACGCTTCTACGTAACGCTCCAGTCCAAGAACAGTCGGTGGAGGGACCAAACAAATGGGCTACCACAGGGAAGTGTCCTCGCGCCGATTCTATACAACATATACACCAACGACCAACCCATACACCAACAAACAAGGCAATTCATTTACGCTGATAATACAGCGGTGGCAGCTCAGGGAAGAACCTTCAATGAAGTCGAAGTGAAACTGACAGATGCCCTGGGAGACTTAGCTCTATACTATGATAAAAACCATCTGAAACCCAATCCCACAAAAACCCAGGTATGTGCTTTCCACCTGAGAAACAAGCATGCCCGAAGGTCGCTGGAGGTGGAATGGCGTGGTCAGATGCTGGAACACAACAAGACGCCAAAATACCTTGGCGTCCGTCTGGATAGAACTCTGTCTTACCGATACCACTGTCAAATAACATCATCCGCAAGCTATTTAATACAAAATGGGGAGCACAACCACACACTCTCCGCACTTCTGCCTTGGCATTATGTTTTTCGGCCGCGGAGTTTGGAGCACCAGTATGGGCAAACTCTGCTCACGCAAAGAACGTCGACGTGGCTCTAAATGAAACGGTCCGCATAATATCGGGTTGCCTGAAACCGACACCTATCGAAGAGGTATACCCTATTGCTGGAATTGCTCCACCACCTATCAGGAGGAAGGTCACGTCAGAGGTAGAACGGAAAAAGCAGGAGACGGACCGAAGACACCCCTTATATGACCACCAAACTCAGCCAAGCAGACTAAGATCTCGGAAAAGCTTCCTGAAAACATCAAGATCCATCCCCGAAGCGCCAGAGACGCGCCGAATACACCTATGGCAAGCGTCAGCTACCGCGACACATTTTCCTCCCTCGGAGGAAATGGCTGCTGGACACAATTTACCGTATCCGACTTGGAAAGCGCTAAACAGACTAAGAACCGGCGTTTCACGTTGTGCTAGTAACCTGAAAAAATGGGGATACCAGGAGGACGATACCTGCGACTGTGGCGCGGTTCAGACCAGCCGGCATCTACTATCATGCACAGAGAAGAGAGAGACCTGCACAGAACAAGACTTAATTATAGCAAATAACAGGGCCATCTATGTGGCCAACCATTGGAAATACAGAATTTAAAGTTGTTGGTGTTCCGCACACGGAAAGTAAGTAAGTAACCAACAACCCTCCTAGAAGAATCCTTATGTCACAACATGTGGGAAGTAGAAATAGGGGTAGGCCAAAACTCAGATGGAAGGATGGTGCAGATCAGGATGGTAGAAAAATAGGCGCAGCAAACTCGCAACAGTTGGCAATGGATAGAACTGACTGGCTGTAGCGTAGCACCATTGATGATGATGATGATACAAAAGTAAACTCTCGTTTTCTGTTAATAAGGCGTCCATTTCTGGCTTTAACTTTTAAAGCTGGTTCAGTTGCATTTTGGCTATTCAAACTTTGTGAGGGTGGTTATATTGTTTTTATACAGTGCTAGAATGTGCTAGTCAAAAGTCCGTTCCCCCCTCGTATCTTTTGAACGGTTATACTTATATTAGTGAAATTTAGAGGAAGGAAATAAACGGGCGTAGGCTTCTCAACTGGTCAAAACAGCGGAACGTAATAGTGACAGATGACGTTACAGAGCCACTTTGACCGATAATTTTAAATGGGACCTTATGGCAAGTGATACCTCGTGAATTGGGATACACAGCATCTCAATAAACATCATATTACAAATAAACCTTTTAATAATTAAATGCCCGTGGTAATGTTTGTTTAATAAATACGAGTAACCTAGTTTTGCATGCTAGTATTTAATACAAGGTCGAGTTGCAATAATATTCAGTGGGTGTTTATTAACAGTCAGCACGTTAAATCACGGTCACCTCGGCTTACCAAAACAGTAAATAAACAATAACCGACTTTAATTATATTTTTACGAGAACAGATAAATCAATTAGCAGTTGAGATTCGACGGGGTAACATCGATTCCAAGTAAATAATATACCACCAGTTATTTTCTGTGATATATTTAACGTGTAAATAAATGTCTTAACAACGAACTATATTTACTACATCAACCCTCATAGTCGGGGTAACCACCCCTAAGTATCCAGGGTGGCTCAGAAGGCGGGAGCCACCATATGGCGATCCAAGACCAGGCGAGAACTCAGAACTAGCAGTCTAGGACGAGTATAGAAATGGAGAAAAACGTCAATGTTCCGGCACCTCGACCACCCTAGACAACAGTGTGGTACCTACATGGAAATAATGGAGACATCAGGCCGACGCGGAGCTGAATGGAATGGAATGGAGACGGAACTACCATATGGAACATCGTGAGACAATGCTATGGAACGTGCAGCGAGAACTTTTGGGTGATACGAACAAAGACGTTTAAAGTGGTAAGTCCATATTAGCTATTTTTATGGTATTTCCTGATTCGTATAATATAAAATATAAAGTATAAAGTAATATTAACGTAATTATCATTTAAGACGCACATTACCTTTTAAGTTTTACCTATTTTTACTTAATTATTCTATTTTAATTTCCTTATGATACCAATATTTATCAAAATA
Organism: Diabrotica virgifera virgifera; assembly: GCF_917563875.1. Classification (NCBI taxonomy): domain Eukaryota; kingdom Metazoa; phylum Arthropoda; class Insecta; order Coleoptera; family Chrysomelidae; genus Diabrotica; species Diabrotica virgifera. The sequence goes on along the minus strand of NC_065446.1, from coordinate 109,605,444 downwards.
TACAGAATTTTTTTTTAACCCTGATATTAGTTATTTATAAGACGTAATGATACATTTTATTTGATACTGATTTTTATATGATTTTTTTATATATTTACCAACATATTTTATCTTTGCTGATTTTTATCCATTTATTATTTGACTACTGATTTTTATTACATTTGTATTGGCTAAGCAGTAGACCCCTTTTTAATGGTGATTTATATTGAGTGATATACTGATTTTTTTATGGCAATTTACTATATTTTTACTATTTTTGACATAATATTTTTCATATATATTTACTATACCTCGTAAGACTGTCAAATTTATGCGTTCGTTACGGGTACAGGAATAAGAAAATTATGAATAAATGAGTAGCAACAAAGTTACTTGGGAAGATTTCATCAAAATAGTTGAGGAGATTACGCAAGAAGTAACAAGACAAAGTAGAAGGGTCTTGAAGAAGAAAGTACCTAAATCTAAGTATATACAAGAAGAAGTAACGACACAGCTAATTAAATTGTATAACAAATTCACATATTTAACGAAGAAAAATTGGAAAGCGCTATCGGACAAACAAAGAGAAGCGTGCAACAAATATTTCGGAAAAATAAGAGACAAAGTTATACGCTCATTTCAAGCTGTAAACTTAAGGACAGTAGTTCCAAGTTCAATACATCAACTAATCGACAAGGAAATAGAGGAAGAACAAAGCGACGAAGAAGTAGAAGAGGAAAAAAGTGACGAGGAGATAGAGGAAAAAATTGACGAGGAAATAAAAGAGGGAAAAAGCGACATAAAACAAGAGATAAAAATATTAAACATGGCTCTGACAATCAAAGAATTTTTGAATATTGCAAGCAAGGTATTGCCCAACGAGTTTGATGGAAGCGCAGGGAAATTACAACCATTTTTAGACGCATTAGAGTTACTTGGAAAAATAGCAGAAGGACATGAAGAAACAGCAATAACATTAATAAAAACAAGATTGAATAATAAGGCTAGAAATCTGATAACTACAGAGGATACGATCCCACTTATAGCAGCGGCACTGAAGAAAGAATTAAGAGGTGACAATCCGAAAACGATAATAGACAAGTTAACAAAGAAAAGGCAAGGAAACAAAGATGCAGCAGTGTACGCATCCGAAGTAGAGGAATTAGCGGAACAGTTGAAAGTAGCATACATAGCGGAAGGAATGCCATTGGAGCTAGCGAAAAAATACACAACGGAAACAGTTGTAGCAACAATGAAGCGAAACGTTAATACGGATAGAGCAAAGTTAATACTGGAGGCAGGTAATTTCACAACACCGCAGGAAGTAGTATCTAAATTTTTATCGATTGATACGACAGAGGAGAACACACAGGGAAGAGTGTTCAATTATAGGACGAATTATGAAAATAGGAGAGGACAACAGCAATACCGAAGAGGATACCACAACAAATACGACAGAGGAAGAAGAAATAACTTCGGACAACGGAACGAAGGAGAAGAAACAGGAAACCAACGGAATTATTCCAACAGAGGATATAGACAATTCAACAACCAAACGTACAGAGGAAACCAGAGAGGAGGACGAAACAGAAACGTAAGGCCACTTGAGTTAGAAGACAGCCAAGAGGAAACAGAAAACCAGCAGTTGGGGTTTTGAATGAACGAAACAAGGAAAGTACACAGTCAGAAGTGGAATATAATATTTACAACTTCGACTTAAACCTAACGAATTTTGTACGAATGAAAACAGGAATCCTATAAAACACAAATACCTTTATCATAGACACAGGAACTGATATTTCAATACTGAAATGTTCACAAGATTTTATGAAGGAACATGTGAAACCAAACACAAAAGCGAAAATAAAAGGAGTAACTAAAGGAGAATTACAAACAATGGGAGAAGTTGAAACAACACTAGAAGTAAAAGGATCTCGAGTTGAGCATATCTTTCAATTAGTGGAACCTAGCTTTCCTATTCCAACCGACGGAATCATTGGGAGAGACTTCATTTCAAATTTTCAATGCATACTAGACTATGCTAACCTTAAAATGCACATTAAAGAGGACAACGATTGTTACATTAGTACAAACATTTTGGATAATATAGATAATGACACGATAATAATACCGCCCAGATGTGAAATTTACAGAATCGTAAAAATTTTTCAAACGCTGAAGAACGACAGGATAGTGGAAAAACAAGAAATACAACCAGGAATATTCATAGCGAGAGCAATTATTTCAAGTAATAATCCGTACATCAAAATTTTGAACACAACCTACGAAACAGTAAAAGTAGAGACAAACGAAATCAAAACATTAGACATTAGATTATTCAACATATATAGACTGATCAACGACAGCAAGGATAGGAAAAAGGAATTACGGGAATCATTGAAGTTAGACATTCCAGAATACATACGCGATAAGTTAGTATCTTTATGTGAAGATTATTCAGATATATTCGCCCTAAGGCACGACATGCTAACATGTAACAACTTCTACGAGCAGAAACTGAGAGTTAAAGACCAAACTCCGGTATACATTAAAAACTATAGGACACCTCATGCACAAACAGAGGAATTAAACCGGCAAGTGCAAAAACTGAGAGACCAAGGAATAATAGAACCGTCTACATCAGAATACAACAGCCCAGTAGTACTGGTACCGAAAAAGGCGATAGATGGAAATAAAGCATGGAGATTATGCATAGATTTTAGACAACTGAACAAGAAAATAGTCACAGACAAATTTCCTTTACCAAGGATAGACTCGATACTAGATCAACTAGGAAGAGCAAAATGGTTTTCAGTTATAGACTTAATGTCAGGTTTTCACCAGATACCATTAGAAAAATCATCGAGAAAATACACATCGTTTAGCACAGAAAATGGAGCATTTCAATTTACCAGATTACCTTTTGGATTAAATGTAAGCCCAAATAGCTTTTCAAGGATGATGTCAATAGCATTTTCGGGATTAACACCAGACAAAGCATTTCTTTACATGGACGATATAGTAGTGATAGGAATATCTGAAAAACATCACCTAGACAACCTGAAAAAGACATTTGAGACATGTCGAAAATTCAATTTGAAACTTAACCCAGGAAAATGTCAATTTTTTAGAAGAGAAGTAACATATTTAGGACATGATCTTTCTCAGGAAGGAGTATCACCAGACAAAGCAAAATATGCAACGATTGAACAATACCCGACACCTAAGACAGCGGAAGAAACAAAAAGATTCGTAGCATTTTGTAATTATTATAGACGTTTTATTCAAAATTTTGCTGAAATATGCAGACCACTCAACAGCTTATCAAGAAAAGGAGTAGAATTTTTTTGGTCAGAAGAATGTGAAAAAGCATTCAATAAGCTTAAATCATCTCTGATGAAGCCACCGATCCTAAAATATCCAGATTTCAATAAACAATTCATCCTAACAACAGACGCATCCAACGAGAGTTGTTCAGCAATTTTAAGTCAAGATTATAACGGAATAGACCTACCTATAGCATACGCATCAAGAAGTTTTAATAAAGGAGAATGTAATAAACCTATAATCGTTAAGGAATTACTAGCGATTCATTGGGGAATTAATCATTTCAAATGTTATTTATATGGAGCACCAACATTTTTAGTAAAAACGGATCATAAACCACTAACACATTTATTTGCAATGAAAGAACCAACTTCGAAACTTACAAGAATCAGATTAGATTTAGAGGAATACGATTTCGAAATAGAATACATAACAGGGAAAAATAACTATGCAGATAGTCTTTCAAGAATAACATTACATCAACTAAAGAACCTATACATAGATAATACCCATATATTAGCTATAACACGAGCTCAAGCAAGAGAAAATAAGAAGGAAGCAAGGCAAACGAAGGCAGAAAGCGAACTCGCACTACAGCCAGAAGCCCACAAACAGACAGTAAGAAAGGTACTAAATAATTTAGAGGCGCATAGACTACCAATTTTGTCTTTTGGAGCAGAACTAATCTCACCAAGGCTGAGCATTAGGGTCAAAAACAAAATAAAGTGCAGCAAGAGCATAGCCACAGGATTCAATCATTTCGATTTAAACCAAATGTTGGCACAGCTTGATAAGCTGGCGGTAGAGAATGCAGTACGTAAAGTAAAAATATACGTAAACGATATTATTTTTAAAGTGTGCACAATTGAGGAATTTATTAAACAAGGAAACAAAATATTAAAGAATGTTGAAATATACATATGTGAAGTACCAGAAACAATAGAAGAAGACAAAGAAAAACACAGGCTAATAGAAGAATATCACAATCATCCGATGTTTGGAGGACACGTAGGAAATAACAGACTCATAAAGAAGCTAAAAGCAAGATTTAGATGGAAAAATTTGGAAAAAGACGTAAGAAAATACGTTAAACAATGTCATAAATGTCAAATTAATAAACCGAAAAAGACACATGTCGAAGAATTCGTGATATCGGACACTTCTTCCAAACCATGGGACATAGTATACATAGATACGATAGGTCCATTTACTAAAAGTAACGAAGGTAATAGATACTGTATAACAATGTTATGTGAACTTACTAAATACGCGGTCAGCATACCCGTGTGCAATAAAGAAGCAGATACAATAGCCCGAGGAATTTTTGATCATTTCATACCAACATACGGACTCATGAAGCAAATAAGAACAGACCAAGGCACAGAATATAAAAATGAAGTAATGCAGGAATTAACAAAGCTATTAAAAATAGAGCACAACTTCTCAACGGCATACCATCCACAGTCCATTGGAAGTTGCGAAAAACTACACAGAACATTAAACTAGTACGTAAGAGCATTCATAGATGAAGACAGAGAAAATTGGGATGTGTGTTGCAGGATGTTCACATACTGCTACAATACAACCCCTAACGCGTACCATGGTTACACACCGTTTGAACTATTATATGGCAGGAAGGTTAACCTACCAGAAGACCTTACACAGGAGGTTCAACCATGTTACAATATAGATGCTTACTACAATGAGTTACGTTACAAACTACAAAGCGCACACGAGAGAGCTAGAACCTTCTTACTAAAGCACAAAAAAGAGCGACAAGAAAAGAATAAGCTCAAAGCAACACCACAACAATTTAAAATAGGAGACCTAGTCCTGGTAAAAAGGGAAGAGAATGGTAAGTTTGATAGTCTTTATGTAGGCCCTTTCACAATAACAGAGGTAAATAATGTTAATTGTAAGATCAGATCGGAAAACAATAAAATCAAGGAAATACATAAGAATAGACTATATGCTTACAATCCGAGAACACCGTGAGTGACAAGTGAAACGGGAACAGTCTAGATAACGAACATTTTCACTTTTATTTTTTGTATCTAATTAGTATTTATAGGAAAAATGTATATATTGTACTTCGTAAAACGCAGCAAGTAATTAGTGGTACTATTAGAAAAATTTTCTTCCTTTTCCGTAGTCAGAAAATTTTCGGGGGAAGGGGAAGATGAATTGGGATACACAGCATCTCAATAAACATCATATTACAAATAAACCTTTTAATAATTAAATGCCCGTGGTAATGTTTGTTTAATAAATACGAGTAACCTAGTTTTGCATGCTAGTATTTGATACAAGGTCGAGTTGCAATAATTTTCGGTGGGTGTTTATTAACAGTCAGCACTTTAAATCATGGTCACCTCGGCTTACCAAAACAGTAAATAAACAATAACCGACTTTAATTATATTTTTACGAGAACAGATAAATCAATTAGCAGTTGAGATTCGACGGGGTAACATCGATTCCAAGTAAATAATATACCACCAGTTATTTTCTGTGATATATTTAACGTGTAAATAAATGTCTTAACAACGAACTATATTTACTACATCAACCCTCATAGTCGGGGTAACCACCCCTAAGTATCCAGGGTGGCTCAGAAGGCGGGAGCCACCATACTCGTTTGAAAGGTATTCAAAATACCTATTTAGTCATATTAATTTTTTTGGGTTTAAGTTGATTTTGATTTTGGTGAATAAATTAAATAAATATAACATTGTAGTTTCGCATTTAATTAATAAAAATTCAAATGTCCGCCTATGACTTTTTTGTCAAAAAAGATGAAGTTTTTCAATTCTCTAGTAATTTTTACGTCAACGTCAACCTTTTTGACAAGTAACCATAGGCGGAAGTTTGATTTTTTATTAATTAAATGCGAAACTACAATTTTATATTTTATTTCATTTATTCATCAAATTGAGCTTAAACTCAAACGAAATTAGTATGACTGAATAGGTATTTTCAATATCTTTCAAACGAGGTATCACTTGCCATAAGGTCGCATTTAAAATTATCTGTCACAGTGGCGCTGTAAAGTCATCTGTCACTATTAAGTCAGCTGTTACAACTAGTTAAGAAGCCTAGGTCCGTTTATTTCCTCCCTCCAAATGTCACTATTATAAGTATAACCGTTCAAAAGATACGAGGGTGGGAACGGACTTTTTTGACTAGCACTATAAAAACAATAATATAACCACCCTGACAAAGTTTGAATAGCAAAAATGCAACTGAACTAGCTTTAAAAGTAAGCCAGAAATGGACGCCTTATTAACAGAAAACGAGAGTTTACTTTTGTATCATCATCATCATCAATGGTGCTACAGCGACTACAGCCCTATAAAACAGCCTCGACCTTCCCAAGTCTATTACGCCAGTCAGTTCTATCCATTGTCAACTGTTGCCAGTTTACTGCGCCTATTTTTTAGCATCCTCATCTACACCATCCTTCCATCTGAGTTTTGGCCTACCCCTATTTCTACTTCCCGCATGTTGTGACATAAGGATTCTTCTTATTTACCACCAAATATCAGTGATGTCATGGCAAAATTAGCAGTGCCGGAACGCAGGGGCGGCCCGTCGGGGTAGGCAAGGTAGGCGCCGCCGACCCTCTTCAGATGTAGTACAATAATATAAATTATTAATATAAATTACTTATTTCAAAATTTAATTTATAAATTTTGACACAATATCTACAATAAAATAGCAAAAATTATCCAAATTATTTTTAAAAATATCCAAAAAAATTTCTCCGTAGTTAAAATTATTGTACGCTCCTTGTAGTATCAGTAGTACTGTATAGATTCTATATTCTCCTTGGTCAGGCACTCGGGAACGTAGCCTGAAATAGAACGACGCCAACACCGAATTGACGTGCGATCTCTCTCTGTTTACGCGAGCAGGCCTGCTGCAGGTCTGCTCGTAGCGACCGTATTCTACGATTTTGAACGGGCGGATAGGCACAGAGTCTTATAGCCGGACCTACAAAATGTTATCAGTTGCTTCTCTTGTGTCTTGTGAAACTGTTTTAAAATAATTGTTTTTTGATTTTGGCTGTTATTAGTAGGTTAAGTATTGAATAAAACTAGGTAGGACAATTTAAATTTGTTTATGAAAACTGAATAATGTGTTATTAGATTATATAGATAATTAAAAATTTAAAGCGAGGTTAATTGTTAACTTATCAATTTATTCGAATAGTAAATTATTATTTGATACATTAATAAAATAAGTAATATTTGACGTTGAAACGTAGGTGTGTTAGTTTTATTGGTGGAAAAACTTTAGTCATTGAATATGAATATTTTAAACGATGTAATATGCAGTTTGATCGAGACGCCTTTTTCAAGGCGCCAAAATCAAGAAAGATTAGTAATTATTTCAATGGGCCGGCCTTTACAAAATTTAACAATTTTATCCACAGATAAGACAAAAGACAATCCACCATTTTCGAGATCGTTTAAAACAATATGGTATGAAAATCATAAATGGCTAAGCGGAAGTTATTTTAAAAATTCACTTTTCTGTTGGCCTTGTCTGTTGCTCTCAAATTTGAAGCAAAATGTTTGGGTGAGTCAGGGATATTCAGATTTGAAAAATTTATCAGCTAGTGTAAAAAAACATGAATCTTCGAAAGAACATTTAAACAATTGCTTAGATTTAAAACGGTTAGAAAAAAAATAAACAAACTACTGACAGTGCTTTCGCTGGACATATTTCTCTATCTAATAAGATATATAATGAAGAAGTTGAAAAAGATTAAAGAAGTTGAAGAAATTGATGTTACAATTCTTTTAGCAAAACAAGAACTTACATTTCGCGGTCGTGATGAGAGCCATAATTCTTCAAACATGGGTAATTTTAAAGAAATTTTTGATTTAGTAGTTAAACGCGATCAGGAAATCCAGGATCATGTTAAAAAATAGAAGGGGTGTTCACGGGTTTGTCAAAAACAATACAAAATGATTTAATAGATTGTCTTGCCGATTACGTAAAAAATGAAATTTCAACAGAAATTAATGAAAGTCAATTTTTTTCTATACTAGCTGACGATACTACTGATATAACCGAAAAATCACAGTGTACTTTAACCATCCGTTTTGTTAACAAAGTTGGTCAGGTAACAGAAAGATTTTTAGGGTTTTTTGATGTTAGCGATAATAGATCTGCAGACGCTCTATATAGTTTAATTTCAAACGTGCTTGAGCCATATGATTACAAAAATAAATTAATTGCTCAATTTTTACACATTGTTGCGCTCAAAGATTACATTTAGTATTGCAAGACGGCTCAAAATGTATTACAAACTGTAGGATATTTTTTGTCGCCTACCCGAAGTATATGTGTAGCCTACCCGCATACTGAGGTCACGAGCCGCCACTGCCGGAACGCACTTTCCTTAACTTTTTTACAAGTAAAATATTACCCTATGTTTTTTTAATAAAAATTACGTCTGCATATTTTAAAATGTATATGCAGAGAGCGTTTTCCATAATCCATGTTTTATTTATAAAACCTAAATTCTCTATTTATTTTTTTCTTCTTTTCTTAACCAGTGCCGGAACGGCGTTCCGGCGCGTTCCGGCACCAATACACCACTGCCAAATATACAGTTGAGTCCAGGAATCTTTACCCGTGCGTAATTAATACCTGGCGAGATAAAACACATATTTGATAACTCAAATTTTAGCCCGTGATAGGAGCATTAGCTACTTACCTACTGTCACTTGCTGTTGAGTTTAGTAAATTTCAATTTTCGACTTATCATCGACTTATTTCGTATGCTTTAAATTTTTATATCTGTGGTATACCTCGTAGTTGAACCTCCTTCTCCAAACACTATTTTCACAGATGACAATGTTCCTTGTCAACAATCCTTCGTTCAGATATAAGCAGAAGGTTTTCATCTGCCTTGGAGATGGTCCATGTCTCCAATCCATATGTCAACAGTGGTTGTATGGGCCATTCCACGAACATACGCCTGTTTTGGATTACTTCGACAACGAATATTTTACTGTGCAACATAAGAAGTACGAAAGTAAATGGCGCTAATAATTGGCTCCAATAAACAACAATGTAATTTGCAATTTACTTTCGTTCTTCTTATTTTGCACAGTAGAATATTCGTTGTCGAAATAATCCAAAAGAGGCGTATGTTCGTGGAATAGGGTATATAAGGGTTTTGTATATATGGTTATTTTTGTTTTTTAGTTTAAGTTTTTGCTTCTCATATATCTACTTAGTCCAAAATAGCATTTGTTTGCTAGGATTATCCTTCGCTTGATTTCTTCTGTCATGACGTTCTCCTTGGTGATCAGGGAGCCTAAGTATGTGAATTTGTTCACCAATTCAAAGGTAGCGTTATCAACCATGAATTGGTAACCGATGTTTCTGGCTCTATTGTTGGGTGTTGATGCATCATCTTAGTTTTCTCCTCATTTACTCTCACTCAGGCCCATATTTTTTGAGGCATTTGGGAAGGTATCCACGTTGGGCGCCATAAAAATGTGTAACCTCGGAAACCTTTTTTTGATGGTGCTAGAAAGGTCACCATTGGAGACACTGCGACGGCAGCCAGATGGTAGGTGGAAAGCGAGTCGTGGGTTCGAAACTAGCTTTTGGAACGTGGAAGGGAGTCAATAGAAGAAATAGGTAAAGATAAGACAAGAGAAGGTAGCTTGGAGAAGAGAGAAAAACAGATAAAAAGACCGATAGGTAAAGTTACCTAAGATAAGAGAAGAGATATAGGGCGCCACTTAACTTTTTGGGGTTGCAAGGGGAAAATTAAGAAACCTTAGAAACGAAAACAGGTAGGTAAGGATAGATAATGAGGTTCTGAGACCTAATACAAGAAAAGATATAGACAGTTAATTAGTTAATATTTAGCGGTAATTTCTTATCAGGGAATTTATTATGAGTAGATAAATAAAACTAGTGAAATAAATAAAAAACAATATATTAAACACATGGCTCACCAGAAGGGTGAGTCAAAAAAAAACACAAGGTATAAAGAGAAAACAATACACCAATCCAATCAAAACTGCATCAACAATTAATGTGTTGTGGTGTACAGTTAGAAATAAACAATAATTATGATAGAATAAATAAAAGTATCATAATATAACAAAAACATGCACAATTAAAAACACAGTAAAGAGAGCCTGGTTATGAATTAAAAAAACAAATCAAGCATCTATAATGAGAAATCTCTCTTTACTGGTTTAGGGCTTATCTCGAGATAACTGATATGGTAAACTTAATATGATTGATAGAAAATATAAAGTACAAAGATATAATAAAATTAAATGCAAAGCATACAACGTTTACTGTTCAAAAATCAAAAACCACCCCGCACTTGGTTTTATAAACAAAAAGCCAATCGCACAGCTATTAATGAATTAGTGAATGTTTGTACTTAGTTTTGATAATGAAAAGTTTTATTAATGAATAAAAGATTCTATTGATGAAATCGCTGATGAGATTCACCGGAGGTTAGCCTTAACCACAGATGAAGATATGTTTGAGGTCGATAGCCCATAGATTGCTCTATTTTTGGAAATAGTTGTAGGTAGTATAATTAAGACACTTACAGTTACTCTGCCTCTTAATTTGCACTGAATTTACTTTAAATAGTAAGCAAGCACTGAAGTTATTTGGTAATTTGAGTCTAATCGGATGTTAGATCCAATTACAGATACGATAAGAGAGTGAATATCACTCAGATAAGATATATTGTAGATAAGGTAGATGGCAGATAAGATATACGGTACTCTAGAGACACACGTCTGTGCTTCCAGCCATTCAGCCGCCAACTCCTCTTCGCAATCTTTGCGATGCTTTTTCTCTAAAAAAAGGTGGGAGTATGTCCCCTCTCAAAAAAAGTTACATTTCTCAAAAAGAACTGACCTATTTGCGTTTTTAGGTAAAGTAACCGTACATCATACAGATACCGCAAAATGAAGTCAAAATACCTAACGGTTGTCTTGTATTAGGTCTTAGAACCTCATTATCTTTCCTTACCTACCTGTTTTCGTTTCAAAGGTTTCTTAATTTTCCCCTTGCAACCCCAAAAAGTTAAGTGGCGCCCTGTATCTCTTCTCTTATCTTAGGTAACTTTACCTATCTATCTTTTTATCTGTTTCTCTCTCTTCTCTAAGCTACCTTCTCTTGTCTTATCTTTACCTATTTCTTCTATTGACTCCCTTCCACGTTCCAAAAGCTAGTTTCGAACCTACTACTCACTTTCCACCTACCATCTGCCTGCCGTCGCAGTGTCTCCATTGGTGACCTTTCTAGCACCATCAAAAAAAGGTTTCCGAGGTTACAGTGTTGTGCGAGCAACTATATAGGTCGACATTATCTGCGTATGCCAAAATTTGGAATGATTTATTAAAAATATTTCCTGTGTTGTCTATTCGAGCATCTCTGGCCGCCTTTTCCAGAGCTATATTGAAAAGGAGACGCTCCAGGGCATCTCCCTGTCGCAGCCTAAAAATCTAATAATTAGATTGTTCAAAATCTTCAAATTGCTCTCTTGTAAAATTTAAAATAGAGGACTTTATACCGTTTGGCTCTGAGGTCCAGAATTATTTGTTTTTCGGACATTTCAGTAAACCTCGTATCGATTTTGACTCGAAAAACAAACTTTTCTAAAAATTCAAAATCAGAACCGGCTTTATTGAATGTTCAAAGTTCATAATATTGAACAAACCAAAATACCTCTCTATTTACATTTTTGTATGTTTTCTATAAAATAATCAATAATAAGTCTCTATTTATATTTGTATGTTTTCTATTTGGTATAATACGTGTGGAAAATATTGATTTCTCCCGTCCACTGGATCAAAATATATATAAATCACTCAGTAATTATTTAATAATTACTTGTTTTGTTACATTCCTAATTTAGAAAATTCGTGAATATGGTTTAGGAAAATTTTAAATCGATAAAGGAATTGTTGACCGGGTCAGTGACTTGGTCGAAATTTTATTTGTACAAAAATCTCCAAAATTAAACTTATCAGTAAAACTCAAGGGAATGACTTTTACTTAAATATTTATTTTTCAGGGAATCTACAATAAATTTAAATTAATATCGTACACTCGCTGCAAGACAACACTGTATTTTAATTGTAAATAAAACCACGCCACTATACTTGATTTTTGTGATTTTAATAAATTTCAAAAAAGATTACACAAACAAATTAACACAAAGTAACACAAAACAGTCAGAATTTGATATTCCTAGGGTAATATCACCCCCTCAATTTTTTTAACAACATACTTGCTGTAGGTAGCATATAAATCGGGGCCAAGTATAGTTTGAAAAGACATAACGTAATAAAAGTTGCAGTTGGATATAGACGTTCCCAGAATTTTTAAAATATTTATTAGAACTATTTCTGGAGTAAATACAACTAATAGACTTATTTTTGTAAATCGAACATTAGTTATTTAAAAATGTCATTTTCATTACATCAATAAGTGTGACTTAGTCTCATATTATAAATATATTATTATATCGTTGCATTGGAATAACAAAGTTCCAACTGCCTCAGGTGACATTTTTAGTTATGACTGTTTAAAGTTTGTATGTTATGTATTTATTTTATTATTATCGCTACTTGTATGTTTTAACAATGTAAATTTTTAAAAAAATGTAATTAAATTAATATGAAGTAAAAGATTGTTTCAATAATTAATAAAAAGGAGTTCTGATTTGAGAAATGATTAAAAAAATACAAGATTTATTGTAAAATGTATATTTTAAAATACCCTAAAAAAGGGTCACAGACAAAACGTTTTCGGATTAAGAAATCCATCATCAGTATTCTAAAAGCCAAAAAAGAAAACATGCCTGAGCCACCAAAATGTGTTGAGTAAAAACCCTTTAAATGTAAAAGATTATGTTATGTTACATATTTGAATAAAATGTTAATGATGTTCTAGATATGCCTGGATGTTACCCAGGTCAACACAGGACTCTTCCTACGTGGTTGGATTTTTTTTGTTTGTTTTTTTTTGTGTTGTCTTGTGTTGCCCTGGGTAACATCCAGGCATATCTAGAACATCATTAACATTTTATTCAAATATGTAACATAACATAATCTTTTACATTTAAAGGGTTTTTACCCAACACATTTTGGTGGCTCAGCCATGCTATTTTTTGGCTTTTAGAACACTGATGATGGATTTCTTAATCCGAAAACGTTTTGTCTTGTGACCCTTTTTTAGGGTATTTTAAAATATACCTTTTACAATAAATCTTGTATTTTGTGATTTATGGTATACAGCCAGCTACAGGAAGCTTAGTTTTTCCTCGTGGATTTTGTTAAATGATTTAAACTTATTTAATAAAGTTCTGTCTGCCACATAAACAGGGCCGCCGCTACCATGTGTGAAAAATGTGCATCGCACACAGGCGGCCAACAATAGGGGCGGCCAAAAGCAGGCCACTGATGATACTACTTTTTTTAAACGCAAATAAGTTCAAATAATTAAATAGTAATGTTTCAGATAATTCTAATTGTAAAGTCTAATATTCCAAACAATAATTATTAGGTATTATTATTACCTGATAATACTAAAATGCGCTTCATTTAACATTTATAGTGCTTTTTTCGCGAATCTAAATATTTTTCTAGAACTGTCAAACTAACGTCAGAACGTGTATGTATTGATCTGTAAATTGGTGCCGAAATTTGTAATTATTACTGTAAATACTAGTTATCAAAATTAGTTTTCGCTCAAATAGTGACTAATAACAATTGTGTTACGTGTTAATCATCAAGAACAAGCTGTAACTTCGGTCAGTAAGAGATGTTTTACTTAATAATCTTCCAACTTAAACATATTCAGTGTCAAACTGTCAATAGTTTTTCACTGCTGCTATCCCGTCCCAACGGACGCCAACGGTTAGGCAACCAGTATTGCAGTGATGTATCGAAGGTTATCACTTATTTCCAGACATTCAAAGCGTTAATATAAACAAATTCAAGTTACTTTTGACTACATGACTAACAATTTAAATCAATGTTCCCCCACTGTTAGCAACACCATGTCTGGATCCAATTCTTCCAGTAATCTTACTAGTTCATATGCAACTGCTACTATGACTAAACAACGTCCGAAGTATCCCAAGAAGACCGAAGCAATTTTATAATTAGTTGTACGTCTCTATAGTATCCAATGATTGTATATCCAATTTTTTTTCTTCATAATTTTTACCTAATGTTATTTAAGATTTAGAAATTAACTGTTATAATATTTAGTTTTAAGTCCTTATTGTAATTAATTATTGTATAACCAATATTGTTTGTGTCAATGGCCATTGCTGCCGAGACACATAAATTTAAATAAAAAAAAATATTTTTCTATTATATTAGATTGCAGCCCAGATATAACGCACGTAGAACAAATAAATAACAATAAATTATTGTAGTAAGATGTGTTTCAACTTCAACGCCAGTTCGGATATTTTTTCTCCTGAAACTGACGTAACTGGACAAGGTCTCTTTGAATTTATAGAGAATAATCTTGGGGAATTAAATATAAATATTATGGATGATATAATAATATGCGTGGTAGACACATTAAATTGCAGAAAATCCTCGAGAGAATTATCCTCGATCATTTTTTATTCCCTTTTCTGCACATAGTATAAATCTAGTGGTGAATGATGAAGTAAAATTAAGTTTTGAGTGGGTGAAATTTTTTAATACTGCAGGTACAGGAACTATAATATGTATTTTTTTCTTCTTCGAATATTTGAAGGAAAATTTTATTAAAGCACCTTCCAAAATGGACATTAAAAGCATTGTTGGACATGCGATGGGAGAGTCTGATCGATGTAATCGCATCATTAAAACCCCAGATAAGTAAAATATATGATGCTTTAGAAGAATTGCAAAATGATAACAAAAGGGATATCAATTTGGAAATTCAATGGATAAACATATTCAATTGTGAGAAAGTGTATACAGCCCTTACAGACATAAACAGCTCGGAGACTGACATTAGTGCAACCGATTTATATGAATAAATTAAAGCTATTCAACCATACGCTACCGCAGAAAAACGTCCTGGTAATATTCTTGAATACATTTACGAAATAATAATATTAAATCAAAATTTCCAAACTTAACTATAATCGTACGTATATCCCTAACTCTACCCTTTACTGTAGCTAAGGGTGAGCGGTCGTTTCAAAACTTAAAATTATTAAAAAATATTTGCGATTTTCAATGAAGCAAGATAGATTTTCTGCTTTAGCAATGTTATCTATCGAACATGAAGTCTGTGTAACATTGGGATACTATAAACAAAGACATTGTCAAAATTTTTCCCGAAACGGAAGCCAGAAAAGTTTGTTTTTAGTTTCTTTATGTGTTTATGTTATATTATTCACGGTTTATTTTAATTAAATGGAAGTTTAAATTAGGATATACGATATACATTATAATGGGCGTTGGATCATGGATATTACTCAAATTGTTCAAGTATTTATCTATTTACAACTTATTATTGTTATGCATCTTCTGCACATTTCTTTAAATACTAGTATGTACATATTTCCTAAAGTGTTGGAAGGGGGACGGCAAATATTAAGTTGCACACGGGCGGTCAACATCTCCGCGGCGGCCCTGCACATAAATACCCTCGTTTAACAATTAGTATATAATAAAACAACTTTAAGATATTTAATAAAGTCTTATTGTTAACTTATAAACATTTTTAGTTCTTGCTGATAGGACCTTGTGTACTTAAGTTGACTATTTTTATTTCAGTTAGAAACTTGTTAACTTTTGAACATTTGTAATTCTCTCAGATAGAACCTTGTAAAATTCGTATTTCAGCCACCTGTTAAATTTTGGTGCTAGTGCTAGTAGCATATTAAGGCGATGAACTGAAATAGGACCACGTTTACACAAAAATCTCAGTTTAGACAAAAATGGCAGATAGAACCTTGTTATTCTAACGCAACGATATATTATTAATATAAACATTAATGCTTAAAAGATAAAAAGGTATATTTTCGTGTAAATATTTTGAAAATTTTTCTGATTTTTTAGTTTATTAAGAAAACATGGCGTAGCTTCTTATTTGTTGATTTTTTCCACTTAATCTACCTGCATCGTATATTATTGAAAAGAAATCCCATTGATGATGATTAGATTTTTCGTTTTTCGGTTTTAGAATAACTAGATAAGAGAAAAAAATAATTAAAAATGGGGGCAAATGAAAAGCAATTAAAGCTTTGAAAAATATGTTCAAAAGGACACAAAATTTGAAATATGTTTAAAGTGTGGCAACACAAATGGTATGTATTTTTGTACATTTTTGACTGATTTACTTGTGAACTTAACGTAGGTACATAATATTATTATCGTTGTATTATAATGTGATTAAAAATACTCTTTCTCGTCTATTGTGTTTCGTGAAGCCACTATCTTAGTATTACCATTGTGGTACCATTTGGTCGTTGGCACGAAACAGTGGAATTTTCCATTTGCCCTTAGTTGTCTGAATTTTGGAGGCGGGCCTATAGAGTGCATTGTTCAGACTGGATTGTAATACTCTCGTAGTAAACCAGCGTCCTTCATGAGGTTGTTCACCCTATAGAAAAAAAGGTATTATAGTATTTGGAAAGTCTGTATAGGTTCCGTTAAGGGCCAAGCATCTCTGATTTCGACAGGTCCGGACTCTGGTACTTCTATTAAAATTATTTGACAGTATTTTTCTTCTTTTGTGGCATTTGGGAACTGAGCCCATATAGCCAGCAACACTTCTTAAAATCAACGCCTAACCAAACCTACCATACAGTTACACCAAGACCATTATGAATCCAATCGATCAATCAAGGGTAGGTAAGGGAAAAAAACTTTTTGCACCCAGGGGTCGTTCAGGGTGACTAACCACAGACTAAGTAGGGATACGGGGTATTATTGCCAGGGAGATAAGGCAAAGGTCCTGAGTCCTAGACCTAATCGAAAGTTTTAATTTACATGACTTAACATAATCTAGAAGAATCCTAAAAATTGACGGTTTGTTCAAAGCTAGTAAGTTCATCAGATTATATGGGGGATAAAGGTTTTCTTGCAATAGCTGCATATTCAATAGATCTCTCTGTGTCACATATTTGTCACATGCAAAAAATATATGATCCAAGTCACTTATTGTATTGTATTGATTTTATATAGATGTGCGGGATAACAGGCATAGCCAAATTTTAGTCGAGAGAGTAACAATATCGTATCTTGAAAAATCGAAATTTTTATGCCAATAATTTGCCGCGGCTTGCAATGCACCGCTTCCAATTGTCGCACTTGTCATCAAAAACACAACAGTTTGTTGCATTTCGATAAACCAAAAAGATCTTCGAATAACAATAAAAATACAAACACGGATACACCTAGTGCTAGCGTAAATTTGCACGCTCATGTAGCCACGGAAGTACTATTAGCTACCGCAGTGGTAGATATCGTAAACGGTCGCGGAAAAACCAAAGCTTGTCGAATGTTTTTGGATGCTGCAAAAAACTCAACTGGGTTGGATTGTTGCAGGTGAAATAAATCATTCATCTCGATTGCAAAATATTTCGTGTCATCGTGTCACAAGAAATTGAAATTAAGTGATTCATACAATAGCGGGTTAAAACGTTTTTATTCGCTAGAAAATCGTTTTCGTAAAGATCCTGCTCTGCAGCTGGACTATTCTGCTTTTTTGACTGAATATGAGAAATTAACTCATATGTTGTATAAAAATTATGAAAATGGCCAACAAATTGGATTTTATCTCCCTCATCACGCAGTATTAAAACAAGATAGTCTCACCACTAAAACTCGCGTAGTTTTTGACGGGTCTGCAAAAACGTCAACGGGAAATATCACTCAATGATACCTTAATGGTCGGTCCCAAGCTGCAGGATGACTTATTTGTCATTCTTCTTCGTTATCGTCAACATATATTCGTATTGGCAGCCGACGCAGAGAAAATGTATCGCCAAATTCTCGTACACCCCGATGACGCTATTTATCAAAAAATTTTGTTTCGTAAAAATCCACAAGAGCCAATAAAAACGTACATTCTTAATACCGTCAGGTACGGTACCGCGCCGGTATCATATTTATCAACTCGAACTTTTAAGCAATTAGCTCAAGATGAAGGTTCTGCTCATCGTCTCGCAGCTATCGCATTAAACAGAGACTTTTACGTCGATGATCTTCTCACTGGTGCAAAGACTCGCTCAGAAGCGTCCGGTCTTAGAGAAGATCTTATCTCATTGTTAAAAAAAGGTGGTTTTCTTCTTCGAAAGTGGTCATCAAATGATAGCTCTTTAATAGTTGATCAAAATAAACATGCTAGTACTTACATGTCTCTAGATCCTGATGACCTGATGCCACCATCAAGGCATTAGGAATTCAATGGAATTCTCGCGAAGATATTATATTTTATAGCTCTGGCATTTCAAGTATCGAAACTGTAATGAAACGCTCTTTTTTGTCGCAAATCGCAAAATTTTTTGATTCGCTGGGATTGTTAAGCCCAATTATCGTATACGCAAAAATAATTATGCAAATGTGCTGGAAATCGAGAGTAACCTGGGATGAGTCACTTCCGCTCGAAATTCACGATTTATGGTTGTCATTTCTAGCTCAATTAAAACTTATCGAAAATTTAAATTTTTCTCGTTGTATTATTACGGTGCTTGTCTTTATTGTCGTTCTGTTGATGCTGAGGAAAATATTTTTGTGCGATTAATTTGTGCAAAATCTCGCGTAGCACCGCTCAGCTCAATATCGTTACCGCGATTGGAGTTATGCGGCGCTTTACTTCTAGCTCGGTTCTATGCGACCTTTCAGCATTCTCCTTTACTAGAGGTCAGCGGTACTTATTTTTGGTCGGACTCAGCAATCACTCTTCACGGGATAAATACAAAGCCATATCTTCTTCGCACATTTGTCGCCAACCGGGTTGCGGAAATACAAAGATTGACTAGTCGGTGTCATTGGCAGCACGTTTCCTCGTTGGACAACCCGGCAGATTTTTTATCGCGCTGTCAACTTCCCTCAGGATTTCTATAAAATAATATTTTGCAAATTGTTGCCTTGGTTATCGCGAACCCGGTCTTCATGGCAGAAAGGAATTTTGGATTCGATCGAAATTCCCGAATTAAAAATTGGTAAGGCCTCAATCAATAAATTGTATGCAAGTTTTGATGAATAATAATAATATTTTTTAAAAATACAGCTCAATGCATAAATTAGGTCGCGTGATTGCCTATGTTCGTCCTTCTTCTTAACGTACCCTATCAAGTCCCCTTGACGTTGGCGATTAACATGGCGAAACTGTCTCTGTCTCGAGCTATTCTAAATAGGTGTTCTGCTTTCTTTATTCCTGTCCACTCCCGGATATTCTTCAACCAAGAGGCCTGCTTTCTACCAATTCCTCTGCGTCCTTCGATTTTACCCATCATAATAAGTTGAAGAATATTATACCGGTCTCCCCTTAATACGTGTCCAAAATAGGCCGTCTTTCTATATTTGATATTATCAATCAGCTCGCGGGTAGCATTTGCTCTCTTAAGGACTGCCACATTTGTCAGCATAGCCGTCCATGGTATTTTCAGTATACGTCTGTGCAGCCACATTTTAAAGGCCTCCAAACGGTTAATGGTGGATATTTTTAATGTCCATGCTTCGACACCATACAAGAGTACTGACCAAATGTAGCATTTAATCATGCGCTTTCGAAGTTGAAGTTGCAAGGTATCATTACAGAAGAATGACCTCATTTTTAAAAATGTCGTGCGGGCTATCTCGATTCTACATTTTATCTCTTTATCTGGATCTAGTTGTTCAGTAATATGGCAACCAAGATATTTAAAACTGGGTACTCTTTGAATTATATGACCATCAACATATAACCGTGAATCTTGATGGGCCAAACGGCTAAATACCATGTATTTTGTTTTTGAATAGTTTATATTTAGGCCAAACTCTCTTCCCACTGTGTCAATGGCATTTAAAAGGTGTTGTAATCCATTTATATCATCACTTAAAATAACTGTATCGTCTGCATATCTGATTGTATTTATCAGAATTTCATTAACTTTCACACCCCATTCCAAATTATGCAGCGCTTCCTTAAATATTCTATCTGAATATAAATTGAATAACAGTGGGGACA
The DNA here is from genome assembly GCF_917563875.1 of Diabrotica virgifera virgifera. Lineage (NCBI taxonomy): Eukaryota > Metazoa > Arthropoda > Insecta > Coleoptera > Chrysomelidae > Diabrotica > Diabrotica virgifera. The sequence goes on along the minus strand of NC_065446.1, from coordinate 109,584,941 downwards.
GTATACAACCCTGTCTGACACCTTTTTGTATTTTGCATATTTCTGTTGAAATGTTCGTCCATTTATTTTTAATGCAAAGCTGAAGGGAAAAGATAAGCGCAATTTAAGCGAGCTGAATGCTCAAGAGTTGGATGATTCGCAATCTTTAATAATTAAGATGACGCAATTCGCGGAATTTTCAAAAGAAATTAATTCTTTAAAAATAAGGATTTCGTTAATGGTACCGGTAAATTGGTGCCTTTGAATCCATTCCTAGATAATAACGGAATCTTAAGAGTTGGTGGTAGGCTTGATCGATCCTCGTTATCTGAGTCCCAAAAACATCCAATTTTGCTGCCAGCTCATCACTTCATTACTCGATTAATGGATTAATTATACGTGAAGAGCACGTAAAATTAAAACATGCTGGTCACAAGCCACCTGGTACTCCGTGCGCCAAATTTATTGGCCGTTAGACGGACGTAATGTAAGTCGAAAATTTTTACATCGATGCATCCCTTGTTTTCGCGTAAAACCTCGTCCGGCTAATCATAAAATGGGTATCCTTCCCGAATACCGGGTAACTCCTTCTCGACCTTTTCTTAAAACTGGAGTTGACTATTGCGGTCCTTTGTTTATCAAGGAGAAAAGGTTCCGCAATCGTAGACGATTAAAGGTATACGTCGCCGTGTATATATGCATGTCTACACGGGCCGTTCATTTAGAACTAGTAAGCGACTTGACTACCGAAGCCTTTTTAGCCAGCATCCGCCGTTTTTGTTCTAGACGAGGAAAATGTGCAGAAATATATTGCGATAACGCTACCAATTTCGTGGGGCAAGTCGCGAACTGCACGAATTATTTAACTCGTCAGATTATCAAAATGCCATTAAAAGATATTCGGATGTTGACAGGTTCGCTTGGCATTTTATACCGCCCAAATTTCCCCAATTTGGAGGAATTTGGGAAGCCGCAGTTAAGTCCTTCAATAATAATTTAATTCGCACTGTAGGGGATACTTTGTTAACATACGAACAATTAGAAATTTATCTTATTGACATAGAGGCGATATTAAATTCTCGTCCTATTTCTCCTATGTCGTCTAACCCAAATGACCTTCTTCCCCTTACCCCTGGACATTTTTTAATTGGTGGTCCGATGACAGGCTATTCTGAGACTGACTTTTTGGATATGTCATCCAATAAATTATCAGCGTGGCAGCATGCCCAGCAATTGAAGCAGCACATCAGAAAACGATGGTATAAAGAATATCTTCATCAATTGTGGGATAGAACTAGAAGTGCAGATATACGACGGAGATGCAAGGTGGACAACATTAATAACTGGGTGAAAAACAGAAGAGTAAAATGGAACGACCACATAAGCCGAATGACAACAAATAGAGTAGTAAGGACGGCGAGAGACGATTCCCCAATAGGAAGACGATCAGTGGGAAGACCACGAAAAAGATGGAATGACAACTTACTGGAGGCACATTGAAAAACAGACAGAGTCATGTCTACATAAAAAGAAGAAAAAAGAAGAAGCTATTTTATTCATTATTGGTGCTTGGTTGGCCATTCTTCTAATAGTCTCGTTGCTTAATTTATCGCATTTTGTCTTTCCAACTATTCTTTTCCTTCTTAAGTGTCTCATCTTCATTGCATTTATCCTGTTCTTATGTTTTTCCAGAATTATCCAGATTTCACTTGCATAGAGCACAGTCGGTATCACTATTGTGTACTATATTTTTATCCTAGTCTCTGTTTTGAGTTCCCTCTTTCCCAATATTGGGGCTAACGCATAGTATAACTTGTTTGATTTCTTTGCTCAATTCCCAGTCTATTTTTCCGTCAATATTAATAATACTTCTCAGGTATTCGTAAGTTGTAACTATTACCAGATCTGAGTTTTTACATTTTAGCTTTATTTCGTTATCTTCCTTACCTTCTTTGCCGCTGATTATGACTATCTTACCTTTTCCTCGTTTATTTCCATTTTTAGTGTCCAACACAGTCCTTCTAATATAGCTTAAAGTCTGTTACTATATAGTCGGCTTATTCTCTCTGACAACATTAAACCCATCCCCACCTATTTTTCCTGCCGGTTTTAAAAAGAGTCATTTTTCCAGCTTTCTTTGAATATTGATCGTTGATATTTTCTTGTCAGGCCATTATTTCGATTCAACATTTCTCACATATTTCATTTAAATTTCTTGATGCTTCTTTGTCATAGGTCCCTCTTACATTCTATGTTACCAGTTTTAATCCACTTTAAAAAATTGTGTGTTTCCTTTCTTACTATCTTCTTTTCTTTCCACCAAAATCATCGTCCTATTTTTCGCTACTATTTTTCCGTTGTTGTTTACTATTTATTAGTTTTTTGACGCCTCTTGTGCAGCTTCCCAATAAAGTACATATTATAATTGAAGGGTACAGGAAAAAAGGGGAAATGTCAGAAATTTTCATTTTTTGTTTTAATGATTCATTAGATATGTTATATTCTGTACTTTATTATACGTAAATAACAGTGGTTAAAAATGGGTTGTGTCATGAGTAGAGCTCGGGAAATATACAAAATGCATATTAAGTGCATATTTGCATATTTTGGATAAATTTTATAAGTGGATATGCATTTATTAAAAGTGCATATTCTGAGTTATTTATGAAAAACCGCTTTAAAACATGAATTTTTTCACGAAAAATCAAAATTTTTGATCTTTGATAACTTAAAAAGTATTGATTTATTTTAATAACTTTATATAACAAATTTTCCTTAGAATTTGTCCCTCTATCTATTTGTGGGGATATTTTTAATAAATTAATTTTCACCTCCGAAAAAGGGCTGGCATTCACCCCCAGGGTAAAAGCGCAAGTTGGCACTACTTCACTCTTGTTTATTGAGGTATCGTCTACTAACCATCCACCAATTTTCGTGAAAATCGATAGAGGTTGGCCGAAATCGAAGGTAATAGTTGATTTTTACCTTCAGTGAAGGCACTATAGAAAATAAATTGCAATACAATAATAGAAATACGCATATTTTGCAAGCTCATAAATTAGTAAACGATAAGTAGTCGCAAAATAATTAATTTTTTAATTTTAAGTAAAATTTTCTTTTAAGACGGGAAGATGGAGAGGTTTTCTTGGGGTTGTAGCTCAATAATCGAAATGCACGTATTTTGAAAGTTTATTCTTTGAATTTATACGCTATACGAATTATATCCTCGATACGATATATTTTAATTTTTCTCCACATTTTTCTCTTAAGTTCAATCAATTAAAGGGTTGTAAGCTTTATCATTTCGAAAGCTCATAAATAGCTCGTAATTCCACCGCAAAGAACAACTCAATATCTCTATTTTTACCTAGTGGGAGGGGGCTGACTCAGCCTCCACAAAAATATTAAATTCCTGCCCAGTGTAACGAGCCCGAAATTTAAGTCTGGTGCCGACCACTAGACTAGTAACACGCGTGCGAGCGGAGCGGAGCAGAGAAGCAGCGAAGAGAAGCCAACGAGTAGTGGGGATTGCTCGGCTGGGGACTTTTTAGTCCTACCTTGAATGTAAGCGAGGTAACAGTTGAGCGTTTTCACTCTCCGAGGCGAGAAGACGACGAGGAGCCAACGGTGGAAGAAGTTGTACGACTAGCAGGAATTTTCATTCCATCACGAATGTAAGCGTGATAGCGAAATCGTGCACTTCTAAGCCTTAGGCAAGAAGGAGAGGCAAAGGCCGATCGACTGGATGTGGTGAAACTTAGGGAATTTGATTTTATTGGATTCTCTGAGACGCCACAGCTAGAGATCGGTTAGCAGAAGAAGCAAAGCGGGCTCGACGGGAGCCCGCTACGGGATTTTTACTGTGCCTCCGTAAGGGTAGACACTGCAAGGTGTAGTTCTATGGAATCTACATCGGGCAGCCCCGGCCCCTAGGTCAGTAAAAACGAGAACATCAAGAGGATCCCGTACCCAGTTCTGCCTGGGTACGTGAACAACCGCGATAGGGGTAGGGAAACCAACCCTGAAGCCGAGCTGGCGTCGGGCCAGTCGGCGAAAAAAAAGGTTCGCCAAGATTAGGGATTCTCCCCCCCAGACGATTGATCGAGCTAAGTCTCGATCACCCCCCCTATGGCCACTCCGCCAACACATGAAGATCTACGCAAAGTGGATCTTAGACTTTTACAGGAACAACAAACCGATGAAAGCGAAGAGGAATCCGAAGAAGATACCGAGATGAAATCCGAGGATATGGAAAGCGAGGCAGATAGACAAAACCAGATAGAGGAAGCTCTCCGACGGGCAAAAGAGACGCAACTAAGAGGTGAACAGCTTCGTCAAGATATTGAAAAAGCACAGGCAGAGAGATTAATGAAAGACTTGAGATGGACAAAAGACCAGCTTACGCAGCAAGTGAAGGAAAAGAACGAAGAAATAGCCCGACAAAAGACCGAAAGAGCGGAACTACAAGAATCAATGAGAAGGACGAAAGACCAGCTAGCGAAGAAAATGAAGGAAAAGGACGAAGAAATAGCCCGACAAAAGACCGAAAGAGCGGAACTACAAGAATCAATGATGAAGATGAAGAGCCAGATGAACGAACTGACCAAAGAGCTACGAGAAGCCCAGAAAAACCTGATGCTAGAACGCCAACAACAGGCAAAGCCCATACCGAAGGTAGAAAATAACCCAGCGACCGATAAGCCACCGCCGATTAAAAAACAAAGGGCAAAAGAAGACTTCCCAACACTGTCACGACGATTAAGCACAGATAGTGAGACGCCTGCCTTGGGGCGATCTGACGATTCAGAGACAGAGGACATGGTAACAAACGAAGATACCACCGTGCTGCCCGAACAACAGGCAACACCTCACAGACAGCCGCCTGTAATTAAATTACAGAGCGTGAATGAGACAGGGGCTATCCTCACCATAGCCCAAAGACTAAAAGTCTATACGACTAACAAAATCTCCAGGAGCGGTAAAGAAACACTCATCCAGGCGAAAAACCTAGAAGATTACAAGAAAATGGTGAGGGTAATAGAAGAATACGCAAAGGCACACAAGGACAAAAGGCTACAATGGGTAGCCTTCCCAGTAGACGAGGATAACCCAAAGTGGTTTTAAAAGGATTGCCCTCAAATACCACCGAGGAGGAAATCCAAGAAGAGATGGAAGCAAGACACCAAATAGTCTGCCAAGCAGCCAAGAATATGACCACAAGAGTCGGTCCCAAAAGGCAGTTACCGATGTTCGTACTGACTCTGAATCGTGAGGACGTAGAAAAGGCTAAGCTGATCACCAATCTGTGTCACATGAAGATAGAGGTAGTAGACCTAAGAAAAGCGACAGAGCCAACGCAGTGCTTCAACTGCCAAGGCTTCCACCATGCGCAGAACGCGTGTCACAAACACCCCAAATGCGTGAAATGCGGAGAAGACCACCACACGAAGACCTGTAAGAGACCCAGGTAAACAAAGGCGACCTGCGCAAACTGCAAAGGAAGTCACCCCACAAGCTACAGAGGATGCCCGAGAAGTCCAACCTGGTATAGACCACCACAACAGAGGCCACAACAACAGATCTACAGACGACAACAGGCAAACGGAGTCTCCTATGCCAAAGTCACGCAGGGCGAAAACCAACAAGCCACCACAGCGATCCTCCCAGACGAAGAATACCTGGTCAAACTAGTCACCAACATAGTGACCAAGGTAGTCCAGGAAACCATCCAAGATACCAGACAGATGATCAGGTAAAACCACAATACAATTAAAAAAATCATAAAAAAGGCGTAAGCCACCAAAAAAATCACACAAAATAAAAAAAAAACCAACATAAAATTAGAGCGTCAAGCCATTGGACGGAGCCCATTAGGACTCGGTACAATGGCTTGGAGCCCAAGCAAGCAATTTTAGTTCCCGCGGATAAGTAAATAAGAGGATAAAAGGCTTAGAGCGCTTAACGCTGGCCTAGTTTTGCATTCGATTAGGGTACCACATTGGAATCCTATTACCCAGGGTTCCATTGTGAAGAGCATTTGGCTGATAGTTGTGCCCCTATCGCGCATAAGCGTGCTATAGGGGGGAAAGGGATGGCCTGGGGCATTGGAGCGAGGTGGGGTGATCCCTGTATTTATACTCGGGCCAAAACACCTCGCCCCAATGAATTGTTACACCCGAATGTCCTTTTTTTTCGAAAGGGTGAACATCTCCCATGGGTCGGGTTGAATCAAATTGCTTGCGAGCCCGAAATTTTTAATCTACGGTATATAAGCTCATAAATAGCTCGTAATAATTTAGCGCTATTTGTATTTTAATCTCTACAAGGTGGGGAGTAAGCTATACAGGGGTGAAATAGAAAGAAGTTTTTCCACGTATAAACAATTATTATCAGATTTTCTCTACAAAATTTGAAAAAATATTTAATAATATACAGTTTTAACTTTAATAACGATATAATAAAGAATGATGATGATGATGATGAAATGATGATGAAAATAAAGATTGCTGCGTTTTTTATTTATATGCATTAAATGCATAAAAGCATATTTTAGTGCATATTTGAAATGTTTTTTGTGCATATTTGCATGCATATTTTACGGTCCAATAATAAAATACCTATACAGGAGAAGAAGGGGGAATGTCACGGTGTTACCGGTTAGTTAGGGGGAATGTCAGTTGTGAATTACGCAGAAATAAGTGAAAACACATTGTTCTCGTGTGTTCCCACAGAGTAAATTTTTCAAACATATGATTTTGAAAAAAGAAAATACCATCAAAATATATCAGTAATATTAGTCTTATAACTTTGAAAATGCTTGCTGAAAAATTCAGCAAAAGTGACATTCCTCCTTTTTTCCCTGCTGTATTTCCCTTCAACTATTATTGTAAATGAAAAAAAAAAGGAATAAAGAATTGAGCAAAGAGCTTTGAAATAGTATAAAGTGTAAGAATAGAATGGAATAATTTGAAATTGTATAGCTCTATGTAATATGTATATTGTTTTTAGAATTATGTAATTTAAAACTTGAATTGTTCTTGAACTAAATTTAAATAAATAAAAGAAATAAAAATACTTGCCCAGTACAATTCTGTTCAGTGTCGACGACCTTTCTTTCAGTTTAGATCAAACCACAGGCTGAGGAAAGGTACTCAGGTATACCTCTACACACTGGTAAAAAACACCCTTATAAAGTCTCCCCTCACATTTTTGAATCAAAAAATAATTGGTTGGTCCCTAACAAAAGACGGTGATAAGATCTCGATGTAAATGATGGTGGAATTTTTTGTTTAGAAAAGAATTTGGGAGATGATTGGAACAGCTATAAAAACACCTGTTGGGTATATATTTTTTTATGAAAGCTATGGCATTTTTCAGCTTCTAGAGAAATAGTTTGGTTATAACCTAATTTAACAAAATCATAATATTCATAATTCAAGAAAAATTACCACTTTCTTAATGTTGTTCTGAAGCTATTTTCTTGTGGCATTTTTACAATTTTAACTATTTATAATGGGAAATAAGCCACAATATTATAAACATCTGTTTTATTAAAAAATGATTATCCTTTATCGTTTATAAATAAGGAATTGTTAAGATTTCATCGAACGGAACAGAACAACATAGAACGGGATCCTACAACATTCACAAGAAATAATACGAGGAAAATATCAATACCATACATAAAAGGACTATCCGAGAAACTTAAAACAATAGGAAATAAATTCAACATTTCAACAACATTCAAAACAACCAACACATTGAGATCTATTATATCTAAAACTAAACCTAACAATGAACAAGAAAGGACAAAGAAGTGTATTTATAAAATACCTTGTGAATGCGAACAGTTTTATATAGGTGAAACATCAAAACCATTAAACGTTAGAATAAGTGAACATCAATCTTATATTAAAAATAGAGAATTTGATAGATCTCAAATATGTCAACACGCATGGGATAATGAACATAGAGTTCAGTGGAGAGATTCAAGTATAGTCCTGAAAGAAACAGATAGTAAAAAGAGAAAAATCAAAGAAGCGTCTCTAATTATGCTAAACGAAACAAATTGTGTCGCAAATTCCTCGGTGGAATGCAGTAGGATGTGGATACCCATACTGAAAGAGGAAGTCAATAGAAAGAAAATACCACAATTAGTAAGTCAATAGTCGAGTTAGTACATATTTTATATTTTAGTATTACTTATATATCCATGTCTGTATTATTGATATTATTTATAATTTAAACAAAATTATAGTAAAGTCAGAATTTGGTATTAATTTTGAGAGTAAATTAAATGTAAGACCAAATACTTACGATGTCGGGATAGTACCACGAGGTTTTTCCTGGTTTTCCCTCGTGATTTATTATGAGATCTCTAACGCGAGAATTTTAATGTCACCGTTGCATATGGTTGTCTTTTTAAAGACAGATCACATGCTATGATTTTTTTGTGACGGATATTCTTGAGTTGGGGTTGATTTCATGTAATCGAATGAACTATCTTTCAGTAAAGTCGTCCCAGGAACGCAACTCATAAATATTGGCAATATCATTTTAAAGTCTTCTACTTTAAAATGTATCATATTATGTATCTGAATTGCCGATATAAATGAGTCAAATTAAATAAATTATTCGAAGAATTTTTTACTAAGTAACAACGTTTTATGTTAGTAGTATTTTGTATTTTGACAACGGCACCCGATTTGGGCGTCGAAACGTTAACAAAAATCATTTTTTAATAATATTGTGGCTTATTTCCCATTATAAATAGTTAAAAATTACCACGTATAGATTTGATTTTCAAATAAAAAATAATTGTTTGTAAAGTTTATTCTTCTTCTTCTTCGTGAATGGCTTTACAACTCACTGTGAATCTTCGCCGCATCCAATATAGCACTCCATCTTCTGGTGTATCCTGTGCTTCAGTCTCCTAATTGTTGTAGGTACCCTAAGCCGAAATAAATCTGCTTCAACATCATCCTTTCATCTTTTTCTGGAAGACTTACTGATCTTCTACCGTCTAGTCATAGTCTATCAAAAATCACTGTCTACACTCTGTCTTCTTCTGATCTTACTATCTTATCGCATGAGCTGCCCATCTTATCCGGTTAGCTCTTATATGTCTGACGATGTTTTCAGTACCATACAAAGTCTTCAATTCAGCACTACGGCGCTTTCTCCACTCTCCTGTCAATTAATCTCTTTGAGGGCCAAATATCATGCTGAGAATCTTCCTTTCAAATAACAGGAGCTTATTTTCTTCTCGCTGATGTAGAGTCCATGTTTCACTTCCATCTTCCATATGTAAGAACTGGGCGAATAATTGGCATGTAGGCTTAATTTAGATTGTCTTTTTAGCAGCTTAGATCTTAATAATGATGATAGGAAGTATAATGCTCTATTTCCTGCAGCTAGTCTTGCTGATAACTCTTTTTCTATATAGTTGTCATCTATAATTACCGCCCCCAGATATTTAAACTCTTTTACTACTTCGAAGTTGTCGTCATTTTTGGTTACTACTCTATATCTATTCATTTATTTGAAGACACCGACTAGCTGTTTTCTCTTAGAGCTGTGAGAACACCTCTTTCACGTCTCCTGCAGAATGAGCGACTACATCTAGATTCTAGATCATCAGCAAAGGCCAAAGGCCAACAATACTACTTAACGTTCCCGAAAACGGAGTGGGACAAGCCGAACTGAACCAACTACAAGCACAACCAGATTGTCGATCTTTCGATGTATACGCGGTATATTAGGTACGAATGGATTATTATAAGTATTTTAGAAGTTTAAAACTTCTAAAAATCTTATAAGTTTAAAAGTATTTAAAACATTGTTTAATTTAAATCATTGTTCATTATAACCTTATACATATATTATTCTGAAGCTATTTATTTGTGGCATTTATGTAATAATTTATTATTCTAAATGGGAAATAAGCCACAATTTAACTTAAACAATAATTGTACATTGTATGTTTTTTTTTTGTTAAAAATGAACATATTCTACTTCGAATAACTCGAAAAGTACCTACCTCTTGACTTCGGATCGAATCTAGTATCATCAAAGAGTTCTTGTATGTATTTTGTCCATACATTCAGATTTCTTAATTTTTGTCTGTGATAATATTCTCCTGTTGTTCTCGCAGTTTGCTAGCTGTGTTGGATTTCGGAAGACTAGCAAGCTGTTTGTTTCACCTTTTTAAGCATGTTACCTATTATGTCTTTGTCCTAACAAATCTTTTTCTAAGAATCACTATCATGTGATTTTAACCATTTTTTTGGCCTTTCATATTTTGGTTTTTATTTTGTCTCTGAATCTTGTACATTATTTTGTTGTTCTTTGATTTTCTTCTTTCTTCGATAAGTTGCAGTATATAGTGTCATTTATCCAAATCTTTCTCTTCTCTTTCTTTTCTATTTCATGTTCTTCTCTGATCTTGTTAAAGGTTTTACATATATTTTATTACATACACCATTTTTTTTTCACTTTTATATAAGGTACTTATATTTTTGCTAAGAATATTTTTTTCAATAGAATACTTACTTTTTGAGTTATTTGCGAAACACCGTCCAAAAATTATTTTTTATTTGTTAAAAATTAACATATTCACTCGCAAATAACTCGAAAAGTACCTACCTATTGACTTAGTAAAAAAACTCTATAGAACAAAAGTTACTTAGAATAAATCATTTTATCCAATGCCGGACTTATTTTGAATGTATATTTTTCACCCCCGAGAAGGGGGTATTCCCCTCCACTTTTGTAAAATGGAGGGAATGTAGAACTGTAAACTTTTTCTTATATAATAATAGACAATTTCAACTGACTATTCCCAAATTTTCATTCTTCCTTTATTTTTTTTGGGTCAGATTTTTCTTTGATCGGGCTATGTAGCAAATAAAGAAAGACAAATAATTTATTAGTAATAATTTTACAAAAAAAACACAACCACAACTTTTGATACACTTAAAATCTACTTTTGTTGTATGTAAACGTCTGATGTGGAAGTGGAAACGTCAATAAAATAATTTTTTTAAGTTATCTTTCATCCTTCCTTTAGTTTTTTTGGGTCAGCTTGTTCTTTGATCAGGCTATGTAGCAAATAAAGAAAGACAAATAATTTATTTTATTTAGAATAATAAATTACATAAATGCCACAAAGAAATAGCTTCAGAATAATATATTAGGTGATAATGAACAATGATTTAAAATAAACAATGTTTTAAATACTTTTAAAACTTATAAGATTTTTAGAAGTTTTAAACTTCTAAAATACTTTAATAATCCATTCGTATCTAATAGGGCTTTTCATCGATTGTCATTTGTTTCGAGCTTCTGTCATATTGTGTTGTATAATCTGTGTATTATATTAATATACACGGATTATACGACATATGACAGAAGCTCGAAACAAAAGTACATCGAAAGATCGACAATCTGGTTGTGCTTGTAGTCGGTTTAGTTCGGCTTGTCCCACTCCGTTTTCGGGAACGTTAAGTAACAATACTTTTGATCCTCTAGTCAGTCATAGATCCCCCTGTCAACTCAGACGATATTTTACAGTAAATATACGAAAATTTTGTGATTTACATTTTGTTGCTTCATACAGTCTTAAAATATTCCAGGATGAATTTAAACGATTTCCAAGAACAAAAAACTAGGAAATAAAATTGTTTACTAAAATTCTAAGGTTAAATTCCGTTCACTCATAGAATCTTATTAAATATTGTTTCCTGGTAATTAATTCATTCTCTTAATAGCGGAAATCTAATAGCACAATAAGCAAAATATTTGGTAATGGTTTATTGAACAGCTCACAAAATTTGTTAATTATTATCAACAAATCTATTCATGGAAAATTTAAATTAAACTAATGACAACGGTGGGTTAAATAACTAAAAAATTACTGATGTACCTATATAATAAAAGATATATAGGGTGTCCCAAAAGTAGTGGAACGGTCGAATATTTCGCGAACTAAACATCGGATCGAAAAACTGAAAAATACTGGTTCAATGTTCAATCATTTTCAAAAATCTATATCTATCCAATGACACCAAACACCAACCCCCACTACACCCTCTGAAGGTGGGCTGGGGGGTAACTTTAAAATCTCAAATGGAAACCCCTAGTTTTTCTTGCAGATTTGGATTCGTTACGTAAAAGTAAACCACTTTTATTTAAGATATTTTTTCGAACTGTGGATAGATGGTGCTATAATTGGGAAAAACGATTTATCCTGATACCATAGGTAAATTATAGAAACGGTCTAATATCTCGAGAAATACACTTCCAAATGAGAAACCAAAAAACAGGTTTTTAATATTTTTCGAAAACCTATCGACAAACACCAAAAATGACCCTCCAACCCACCCCCTGGAGACGGGGTGGGGGGTAATTTTAAGATCTTAAATAGCAACCCCCACTTTTTATTGCAGATTCGAATTCGTCATGAAAAATTAAGCAACATTTATTCGAAACATTTTTTAAAATTGTTGATAGATGGCGCTAATAAATAGTATTTTTCCAATTAAAGCGCAATCTATCAACAATTCTGAAAAATTGTTTCGAATAAATGTTGCTTAATTTTTCATGACGAATCCGAATCTGTAATAAAAAGTGGGGGTTGCTATTTAAGATTTTAAAGTTACCCCCCACCCCACCTCCAGGGAGTGGGTTGGAGGGTCATGTTTAGTGTTATTCGATAGGTTTTCGAAAAGTATTAAAAACCTTCTTTTTGGTTTCTCATTTGGAAGTGTATTTCTCGAGATATTAGACCGTTTCTATAATTTACCTATGGTATCAGCATAAATTGTTTTTCTCAATTATAGCGCCATCTATCCACAGTTCGAAAAAATGTCTTAAATAAAAGTTGCTTACTTTTACGTAACGAATCCAAATCTGCAAGAAAAACTAGGGGTTTCCATTTGAGATTTTAAAGTTACCCTCCACCCCACCTCCAGGGGGTGTAGTGGGGGTTGGTGTTTGGTGTCATTGGATAGAATTTTGAAAATGATTTTAAACGTATTTTTCAGTTTTTCGATTCGATGTTTAGTTCGCGAAATATTCGACCGTTCCACTACTTTTGGGACACCTTGTATAAAAAGCCGCAGGGCTAGACTAGACACTTCTACGCACAATTTTTGAAAATTATGGACAAAGACGCAGTAAAAACAGTTACATTGATCTTCAACAATATACAGGTAATCAATAATAATTTTGTTGTGAACCGAAACAAGAGCCCTCTTATCTTAGTTAGTTCAGAGAGCGCCAAAAACACAGAGAGACTAAGGAAGATGAGGGAATTCTACAATTTACAATTCACCTCTCAGCATCCGTATGTCTTGCAAATTGTAGAAGCCTCGGAGGTATAACCAGAGAAGGTTCCCATTGTTTTCATTCTGGTAGGGTGTAGAATAGCATTGTTGTTTTATATGCCATTAGAGTGAAAACTTAGTCTTTTTGTTAGCAGTTGCCGCTAGGGCATCTATGCCATTTCGTTCGTTGCAATCCGGGACTGCACGCTGGGGTTTGTTTTGGTTGGATCGGGGAGAGCAGCATATGTGCCTCCTGATGAGAGACTAATAAGTTTCGAAACCGGTAGAGTTGCTTGATGCACTCTCTGATTGGACTAGAATATGGTTCGGCTGTATTTTCGTTTTGCAACGAAATTGAAAATGGTTATTCATTTTTGATTTACATTTACTCTGATTGGAGTACAAAGGGAATCATTCTCGTTGGAACTTTACCGCGCTGAGCAGATGGGACGTGAATTGTAAATTGTAGCATTCCCTCATCTTCCTTAGTCTCAGCATCCGTATGGCTTGCAAATTGTAGAAGCCTCGGAGGTGTAACCAGAGAAGGTTCCCATTGTTTTCATTCTGGTGGGGTGTAGAATAGCATTATGTTGTTTTATATGCCATTAGAGTGAAAACTTAGTCTTTTTGTTAGCAGTTGCCGCTAGGGTATCTGTGCCATTTCGTTCGTTGCAATCCGGGACTGCACGCTGGGGTTTTGTTTTTGTTGGATCGGGGAGAGCAGCATATGTGCCTCCTGATGAGAGACTAATAAGTTTCGAAACCGGTAGAGGTGCTTGATGCACTCTCTGATTGGACTAGAATATGGTCGGCTGTATTTTCGTTTTGCAACGAAATTCAAAATGGTTATTCATTTTTGATTTACATTTACTCTGATTGGAGTACAAAGGGAACCATTTTCGTTGGAACTTTACAGCGCTGAGCAGATTACTTCTTCAAGAAGTCACAAAAGTGTGACGAAATATTGAGAAATAACAAATAGACTTTTATTTCACATGACCGAATTGCTGAAACTTCAAACCACTATAACACAGTACGGTCGAAAATATTTGTACAAAATATATATATATATATATATATATATATATATATATATATATATATATATATATATATATATATTTATGCACAGATATCAAAGTGAGGTCCTGACATTACGCGCACTTAGTGAGGACCGGTAGAAAACGTAGACATAATCGTTTCAACTCTTCATAGTGACCTTGACAAGTAAATAGCAATTAAAAAATGACGAGTATACACAAAAAAGATTACGTATATGTGCCCCGTATTGTTCAAGTATATTGCCACCCAAGTGAGGCCATTACACGCAGCTATTAAAGTGAGACTGTATATACTTTTTCGTTATGCGCACAAAGTGAGGACAACTTTACGTGTATATTTCCTTACAGCTCATCAAGTGAGGACCATACAGTGTTGTCGATAAATATGAGATTAATCGTTTCTACTGCCTTTTTCTGTATAACACAGTAAGAATTATTATTGTTTCGTTGTTTCAGTCACTTGTAGTTATAAGAAGGATGTGGACTCTTTGTTCTTGCTCGTACTGTTTGTTAATTTTATAACATTTTAGTACCTCAGCATTAAATCACGGTAGCCTTATCGGAGACTAGCGTTAATAAAGAAATAGTTTTATATTTTTTAATAATTTACGTTAAAGATGGATAGGAAAGCAAGAATTTTGAAAATAGCGTTAGTTGAGAACAATAATAATCAAAATGGAGGATACAGTGATAGTTCAGTTATGTGAAATTTATATTGAACTTAACATATAAATATAAAAGCCCGACTTTTGATCTAAGGGGAACACAGTTTTTACGGTACATACATATCTGTCATTTGTCAACCCCCTCCCTTCCATTTCCCCCACTCCTTATTTTTAAATAGGGAATAGGGGCGTGTGCTAGCTCATTTGAAACGATATTCAATTCTCTATCCAGTATTATTAACATTGACATAATTATCTATACAGAGTGTATTTTAGTATAGGTACTGTTGCCCCTGTCGATTTTCATTTTGAAACGACAATTTTCCAACCTTAATTTTAGTATACAAGATGATTTACTTAATTTAATTAAACTTAATGTCCCTTTTTTACTGACTTAATTTTACAGTTATTCCACTAGATGGCAAATACAGTGAATATGATCATATGTTTTATTTCGAATAATCATTTTAAAATAGTTTTAGTTTTCTATTTTCTCTGAAAATTGTTGCAAGCTTCTTGTTCTTATACTTAAAATCATGTCACTACAAATTTATACGAGACTACATATTAAGAGTATAGAAAGTATTATAATATATGACATACATGCTTTTTTCCATTTATTGAAGATATTTCACCTTATCCTGAAACAATGCAATGTGAACAAGTGTCCTCAACTAAAAAAATATATCAGACTATTTTAATACTAAGTGTATAGTTTGTACTATAAACCGTATTGAAATAGATTGCAACATGTGTGTGTGGTTGGGATATTGACTGCGAAACCTAAGGCTTCATTCGCCTAATCATATTTACCTTTGATTCTTATAACAATAAATAAAATTGATTAACATTTTATATCAATATTATTAGTGTTTTTAAACAATATCAGTATGATATATCAGTATGATAAAGTCAAGATAAACAATACTATAATAGAAAGCTTTGAGGTCAAACAATGACTGCGGCAGGGTGATCCATTATCGTCTATAATGTTTAGCATATTACTAGAAAAGGTTATACAGGAAGCAAACATTAATAGAACAGGTCTGATCTACCACAAAAAAACATCAGTGCTTGGCATTCGCAGACGATTTGGTAATCTTGGCTAGGAGCAAAATAGAACTTATAGAAACAGTCATGAAATTCGAGGAGAGGGCAGCAACCAAAGGATTGTATATAAATGAAGCAAAAACAAAGTATATGGAATGAACAAATAAGCAATTCGTTCGGGGGCAATACATAACAATGACAACAGCGAAGGGAACACAGTATAAATTCGAAGAAGTTTAGAGATTTGAGTACTTAGGAACTGTCTTCACAAGAGATCCTAACTGTGAAGAAGAAATACAAAAGAGAATTATGTCGGGCAACCGCGCTATATTTGCTTTTAATGGGTTGTTAAGAAGTAAACATATATCACGAAGAGCAAAACTAAGAACTTACAAGACCGTAATAAGGCCGATAGTAACGTATGCTTCTGAAACATGGGTCACAACAAAAAAACATCAAGAGTTGTTGTTCCACCCGGTGGGAAACTGAGCTCTATCAAGATCCTAACATACTAGCAGTAATTAAGGCGCAAAGACTTAGATGGTTGGACCATGTGCAGAGGATGATTCCATCTAGAATTCCCAGAATGGTACTATCTAGTGCATTGGCAGAGAAAAGACGAAGAGGAAGACCGAGGTCACGATGGAGTAATGGAGTTAGAGAAGATATGAGAAGAATTAACTTAAGGAACTGGGAAACAAAAGCGACTGACAAAAGGGAGTGGAAAAGAATAGTACATCAAGCCATGGGCCTACTAGGCTCGTACTGCTTACATATTATAATATCAGTTTTCTAATATTATCCAGTTCCATATCCAGTTCCGAATCCAGTGGTTATATTTCTTCCGTATTGTTTAGTTTCGCTTCCAGTGATTGTATTTTTTTTCTTGTTTTTTTTTGAAATATTTATTTATTATTTTATTACTATATTTTTTTATTGTGCTCATAATAGATTGCAACATTGTCTACAGACATGAATGCAGTAACAATAAATAAAAAAATCGGAGATCCACACCCCGGATTTGAAATCGAAACCTCTGCTTTACGAATCCGAGATCCGAGGTCTACCCACTAGGTCACTAGGCTATCGCTCTTAAGACAATATTTTTTCCTGAAACGGGGAACTTCTAAAGCCGGGTCTAGACTATGTAACAAAACATGCTAATAACAAAGTTGTACAACAAATTTGTTGTACAACTTTGTTATGTAACTTGGTATAATATAGCATGAGTATCCAGACTATATAACAAAAAACAAAACAACAACATGCGCATAAATTTTGCAGCATTTTAGATGGATAGCTGGTAGGTTAGGTAGTATATAGAATTGCGTCATATAAGTATGGAGGATCTCTTCATAGCAACAGCAGCTTGTGTAATATTGTGGAGGCGACACCGGCGTGTTAAATTAATATTTTGGATGTGTCCTTCATTAGCAGCTCGAGCAAAATATAGGTAGTGGTACAGCTCTTTTAGCTGATCTGGAAAGAGATAACATAGACCCATCGACAGGAGACATTAAATGTGATGGCAGTTTTAAAAACTTCTTAAGAATAGAAAGTTCTGATTTTGAATTTCTTATAAATGACATCGGCCATAAAATAGGCAGGAAAGACATTTCGAGATGCAATTCCAATAAGAGAAAGATTAACAGTTATATTATTAGCAAAGTATATTTTTTTAACTTTTTACTCATTGTTTCAGAGAGGAAGTATAACATTTGTGTAAAATTTAATTCCTCAGTATTATCGTCTTCACCTGTTCATGATTGAGTGTCACTGTCTGTTTGAATTGGTGTAGCTGGAGAAGTAGCGGATGTAGGTGTAGTGGACGGAATAGAAAGGCTCAGATATATTGTATGATTGAGTGCCTGTTTGAGTAGCTGATGAAGCAGTCTGCATCTGTGTAGCGAATGAAGTGAATGTTACAGGTTTTATGTCTGAACACTCTGCTCTGTAGAGAATAGTATTTATGTCAAATTTAGAGTTGATTTGCACCGATTTGCTGTTAAGGTTCCGCGTACTGCTTTTCTTTTGTTGGCTTGAGTTATAGGCGTACGTGCATTAGTTTTAACTACAGTTTCTGTATCTATTTTCACTTCTATTTCAGTCTATTCATCGTGTTTTTTATTTGTTTTTTAAATCAATAAATGTAGCTCATCCCATAGCAATCCCATAATACTCGTTACTTACGAAATAGCTCAATTAAATGAGTAGTCAGTTCTTTCGACAATTTCATCGCGTAAATGACCCTACGTGAACAGAGCAAAGAAAAATCTAGCACAATCACTCCAGAATGAACAAGGCGATATGACTCCAACGGTTGCTGCTCGCGTAGGTACTATGCCAGAGAATGTTTCAATAACATGTTTTTAGGTGTAGATCAGTCGCGGTGCGGTTTTATAACTTTCTTTGATGTTTACCGACATCTGTTGGATAACATAAAACATGCTATAAAACATGCTATATAACCAGAAAAATGTTATACAACACTGTGTTTTAAAACTTGTTTTTTTAAAATTTTGTAACAAGTTACAAAACTTTGTTATTTAACATGTTTTGTTACATAGTCTGGACCCGGCTTAACGGTAACTGCTTATAGGTAATACACTACAATTTCTGAATATTTTTTCTGAAATCTATCGAATGGTACCAAACACGACCCCCACGGAGGTGGGGGGGGGGGGGGGGGGTTACTTTAAAATCTTAAATATGAACTCCTCTTTTTATTTCAGATTTGGATTCTTTGCGTAAAAATAAGCAACTTTTATTCGAAACGTTTTTTCTAATTACGGATAGGTGGCGCTATAATCGGAGAAAACGGGTGTTGGAAATGGAAAATTAAATTAAAATATGGAAAGTCCCCACTAAAATGGAAAATTTTACTTAAATTTTTTGGTTTTAGAACCTAATAATCACAACCCAATAGGTCCCCAAAGCGCTCGAGTGACTGCACATTTAGCATACTTTGCTCCCCTACTATATGTATTATAAATAATATGCGAAGTAATTATTAACCCAAACAACCATAATTCAACTTTTATTTACTAATAAAGAACTGGACGAAAGTGTCACATCAGCTTTTATGAAACACATGAATATTTACATAAAAAGGTATGTGATCTGCTTGAAATCGATATTCCCAAAATCATCTAAAAATTGTTTATACATGAGTACTTTGAGACTCTTGTATGAAATGTGAATACCGAAATACGATTAGGAATCTCTATTATGTAATTTTTAAATAATACATAATTCTTAGGAAATGAAAGGTATTATACAAACGTGTTAAAAAATACTACCTACTGAAATTTTTTGATGGCAATAAATGATGAATTGGTTTATCGAATTTATTTTTAAGGTGATACAGTAGCGATCAACAGGTAGCCAAAACGCTTTCCAAGATTGAGGCTGTAATTTTGAATATTTTTTCGAGATATTTGGCACACGTATTTATAATATAATAAAGAATGGCGGTACAGAGCCCAATTTGAAAAATATATTAATATGTGGAAATTACTCTGTAAATAAATACAATATTAAAAAAACGAGTCTGTACCGCCATTAAGAAGAACAAAAAAATACACTTTCTTCAAATAAACTTTTTTATCAGATGCCTAGATTTTGTGTCATTTTGGAACTACTAATGAAATAAAAAATTTTAGTAGTTCCAAAATGACACAAAATCTAGGCATCGGATAAAAAAGTTTATTTGAAGAAAGTGTATTTTTTTGTTCTTCTTAGTGGCGGTACAGGCTCGTTTTTTTAATATCTATTGTATTTAATTACAGAGTAATTTCCACATATTAATATATTTTTTAAATTGGGCTCTGTACCGCCATTCTTTATTATATTACGAATACGTGTGCCACATATCTCGAAAAAATATTCAAAATTACAGCCGCAATCTTGGAACGCGTTTTCGCTACCTGTTGATCGCTACTGTTTCCTCTTAAGTAAAATATGTCATTTGGATATTTTTTTAAACTCGATAGATCCTAGGGACATGTCGGTAGATCGGTAGGATCATCACTTTTGGGAGTTTTGGGAATATCCCAATTGACAACGCAATATACACCGACGCCGTCTACAACGAGCGACGAATCAGAGATGCCAGATTGGGGTACTTTCGCCCATTTTTAGGGTAATTTGAAAGCACATGGGAAAATTTTTATAGGTTGAATTGGTTGGGGAATTTTTCGGGAGGAAAATTGAGCAAACTGAATTGCAATATAAATGTATGTAACATATAACATTATATTAACATTATAACCTATCGAGTATATAAGAAGGAAGAGAGACAGACCCCGAAAATCTTTTAGAGATAAAATGGACGAAGCAATATTAGAAAAGAAACCTGCAGGACTGGAAAAACAGAAAGAACTGAAAATAACGGTCAAGTGAAATAATACAGGAAAAACTATGGAAATCCAGGGTGGTCAAGAAAAAACAGGATGTTTCTAAATAAATGCGACAAACTTTAAAGGGTAATTCTATATGAAAAAATAATGACAGTTTGCTCTATAAGCATATGTCAGCAAATACTTCGTTTCCGAGATATGGGGTGTTGACATTTTTCTTACAAACTGACGATTTCTTTATTGTTCTAAAACCGGTTCAGATATGCAAATGAAATTATGTGTTTTAAGAGGTAATTATTGCGCATTTTTTGACATAAAATTAATAATTTTATATCTACTGTTGAAATGGTGTGAATTTTTTTAAAGAAAAACATAGTACGCCACTGAGATATTTCAAATAACAAATCATTTTGGAATTACTCGTTCAATTTATGATATATACAAAAATCTATTATTCCTTTTTTTCATACGTCGTTCGTGCCGTTTTTATGCAAAAAGTGAAACATCTTAACGCGTACAAAGTATTCGAAATAAATTTCTATATTATATTCATATTATGAAAAAGAACTTGTCAATTCTAATTCATATAGATATATGTACCTGGTTTGTTTTTTTTATTTCAAATTACACACCCACGGACACACGACAATGTTGATAAAGCAAAGTTTACAGAACAGGAAGACAAAACTATTTAACCATTGAGGCTATAATGACAAGCAGCAGTATAATAATATCACTGACTATTCATAAATTTGTTGATACTTCGTAAATCTGATCTTCGTGTATTTTAAGTATGTATGTATAACATTGTAATACCATAAAAGTGATAGGTATTACCTGACAAATGACCTTTAAAAGCCATAACAATTTTTAGGTTGCATTATTTTTATTAGAGAATTTTTGTGAGCTAGAAATAGTTTTCTTATTGTTACAATTATTTAATATTAATTGTCTTAGGAGTAATCTTAGCCCAAAGATAATCTATAAAGTCCAAAAAAATAATGAATGTAAAAAATATTATATTTTTTTTTTGTTTAGCTAATGCCTCGACAACTAATGGCCATTGGCATGGTAGGTACGGTAATTTTGAACAGTTAGGTACCTAGTGTCAGTGTCATGTGTAAGTAGTGTGTGTTGAGTAAGCGCCTTGTTACTTTGCAATGTCGACGTCATTGTCTTTGCAAAGAGACGCTAATTGTATCCGAACGTCTGCGGTCCCTCCGGTGAGAACCGATCCCACGAGGACAGAAACTATATTCATTTATTAATTTATAATAAATGAAAAATTTCCGACCCTGGTGAGATTCGAACCCACAACCTTTCGGATTTTTTAGATCCACAGGCAGGCGCTCTTACCACTGAGCCACGGAGGGGGGTAAATATTATATTTATATATCAGCGTCTCTCAAAATTTGGCGCCCCCAAATTCTGGCGCCCCGGGCGGTCGCCCGGCTCGCCCGCCCCTTTATCCGGCGCTGCTTTAAGGCACTAGTGCTTTAAAATTTTTATGGCACTGCAATTCGTATTGATCGTATAGGCAATTTTGATGTAATGTCAAAAAAATATAAAAATGGAATGTCAGTCAAGTTCAAGTAAAAGTTTTTGTAGATATTGTCCTGTAATTACGTTTGTAGAAAAAATATTGCATGATATGTCTGTTAAAAAGTGCATTTTTAAGGCACTCATGTGAATTGCAGAACTCGCTGTCGCTCATTCTGCAAACTTTCACATGCGTGCCTTAAACGTGTACTTTTAACACTTATATCATAAATAACTATTGAAATACTGATTACAAAAATTTATAGTATTTTAAGCCTTTCTGAGAGCATATGCGCAAAAATTTCGCTCGAATTATTTTTAAATGCGTTCATTTTTTTCGAATACTGAGAAAACCTTAAGTATTTTTAAAAAATTTAAACGCAGAAAGAAATATTACTGTATTATCCATGGTCGAAAGTCCTTGAGAACTTCTATAAATATTTATTTTAATAAGTCACAAGGGTGAAAAAAAATAGTCTGATTTTTAATTTTAAATATATCATTCAAAAGAAACTTTTTGTTCATTATAAGGGACTTTCTGCCCTCGGGAATAATGTAGTTTTCTATTTTGCGTTTAAATTTTTTTAAAATACCTATTAGTTATCTCAGGTTCGAGTTTGGCAAGCGAGGCGAGAGGTCGTGTGGCAGGTGTATTGGCGATAAGGTAATTTCGAATTCGAAACCTATCACAATAAAAACACCGGTTTTTTAAAAGACCTATCGTTATCGATAATCGTTAAACTTAAAAAGCGTTCTTGTGCGAAATAAAAATAAACTTCTAAGTGTATAATAATAATATTTATATTAGTGCTGAGGTTAACATTTAATTTAAAATGGCCAGTGGCGGAACATGAACAATCCGAAAGGAAACCTATAGAAAGAATGAAGAACTATCTGATAGTGGCGACGAAGAATCTAAGAAGAAAAAATATAAAGAAGATAAATTATATTTTGAAAAGAGTAACCTGACGAGACGAACACCGAATAAAAGCAACGACACAAATGAAGAGATGATAAAAATGATGCGGGAAGTTATGTGGAAAAATGATGAAATGATGGCAGAAATAAGAACCATACGGAAAGACCAAAAAGAAACGATGGAATATATTAAGGAGCTGAAAGAAAAAAACGAAAAATTGGAAGAAGGTTTAAAAATGGCAAACAATAGAATAGAACAATTGGAAAAAGATAGACGGAGAAATAATATAGTATTAAAAGGCCTAACACTAGATGCTACCGACGGAAAGCCTGTAAAGGAGTCAGTAGAACACTTCATAGGAAGAAATCTGAAATTAGAGGTCAGACTGAGAGGAGCGGTGAAGATCGGCGACCAAATCTTTGTAGCAGAAATGGAAAACCTAACGGATAAGATGAGTGTACTAAAAAACAAAGGAAAACTGAAAAATCTACAGGGACAAAAGGTGTATATAGAATCAGATTTAACAAGAAAGGAAAGGGAAATACAAGCAAAAATTAGGAAAATGGCAAAAGAAGAAAAAGACAAAGGTAATACTACGAAGATAGGATATATGAAACTGGAGATTAATGGAAAGGAGTGGAAATGGGACCATAATAAAGAGAAACTTATACTAACTCACAGAAATATCGGGGAAGGGACTTCAAAAAACTAAAAGAAAATAATGAGACCGGACCCACAACAATGACAACCAAGGCAATGAATGGGAAAAGCGATAGGGAAAAAGATGATGCAAAGGTAAACAAGGATGAAAATAGGAAAAAGGGGAAAGCTAGATTGCAGAAAAAAGGAGAGATAAAAATGGGAACATGGAATGTGAGAAGCATCAATGGAAAAGAGGAAGAACTGGTAGAAGATATGATAAGACAAAAAATAGAAATACTAGGAATAACAGAAACGAAGATGAAAGGAAAAGGTCTTAAGAAAATACACAAAGGATATTGGTTACTTTGGGTAGGAGCGGATACAAAAGAGAGAGCAAAAGAAGGAGTCGGGATAATAATTGCACCGAATAGACTACAACACGTTATAGAAGAAACATATGTTAACCAGAGAATATTATCGGTGAAAATTAAACTGATGGACGAAGAAATATGGACAAAAATAACAGCCTACGGAGTAAATGAAGATGCAAGAAAGGAAGAGAAAGATAAATTTTTCGAGGAGCTCCAAATGCAAATTGATAATGGGGAAGAAAACATAATTGTAATGGGAGATCTAAACGGTAGAGTCGGAAACAACAACAGCGGAATAGAGGAGTGCATGGGAAAAGAAGGAGAAGAAATGCTAAACAGAAATGGTGAAAGAATAATAGAAATATGTATGGAGAATAAACTAGTTATAACAAATACAAAATTTAAACATAAAGAAGTACACAAATACACGAGAGTACAAGACAGCAGAAACGAAAAATCAATCATAGATTACTTTTTGGTAAGCAGCAACAAATGGAAAAGAGTACAGGATACGAAAGTGAAAAGAGGCTCGGAGATTGGCAGTGACCACCATCTAGTAATAATGAGAATGAGAACAACAGAGGAAAAAGAAGAAAAGAGAAGAAAGGTAGTAAATGAAAAAATAAAAAGTTACAAATTAAAAGAGGAAATATATAAGAAGAAATTCCAAGAAAAATTAGATAATACTTTGAAAGGTAGGGCAAAAAATACAAATATAGAAAAAAAATGGGAATATCTAAAAACCAGCATAATCAAAGCAGCTGAGGAAACTTGCGGGAAAGCAAAAATAGCAAACACTAACATGAGGAGAACAGAATGGTGGACGGAAGAAATACGAGAGAAAATAAAGAACAAAAAAGACAAATGGAAAAGATACCTAAGCACAAAACACCCGGAAGATTACGAAGCATATAAAGAAAAAAGGAAAGAGGTTAAAATAGCGGTGAAAGCAGGAAAGGAAAGGTCATGGGAGAGATTTGGACAAAAAATGACAAAAAATTATAGGGAAAACCAAAAACTCTTCTACGGCGCATTAAAACAACTCAGACAAAAGAAAGAGCACACGATGCCGAATATAAAAGACAAGAATGGAAACGTACTAACAGAAGAAAAACAAATAATGGAAAGATGGAGAGAACATTTCAAAGAGCTAACTCATGTAGACAAGGACAACATAGGGGAGATACAAGAAAGGAATGAAGAACAACAAGTGGAATCCATAACAAGAGAGGAATTAGAGAAAGCAATAGAAAGAGTAAAACTAGGCAAAGCACCAGGCAAGGATCATATCACCCCGGAAATGATAAAATTCATGGGGACAGAGGGAATGGATAGCATGAAAGAACTAATGAATGATATCATAAATAGAGCAGAATTACCAAAGGACTGGAAGAAAGACATTATATTACCAATACACAAAAAGGGAGACAAGAGAAACTGTAATAATTACCGAGGTATCACCATATCAAGTATCCCTGGGAAGGTATTAGCAAGAATACTAGAGACAAGAATAAAAACACAAATAGAAACAACTATGGAAGACACACAGTGTGGATTCAGGAAGGACAGAAGCACGCAAGACCTAATATTCACATTAAGACAAGTAAGTGAGAAGGTAATCAAGAAAAATAGAGAGATACATATGTGCTTCATTGACCTGGAAAAGGCGTTTGACAGAATCCGAAGAAAGGACGTTTGGAAGACACTAACAGAAAGGGGAGTCGACAGACACATAATAGAAGTAATAAAGGATATGTACAAAAATAATACAAATACAGTAAGAACCAATAACGAGGAATCCAGAGAATTTTCTACAAGTCAAGGCGTCAAACAGGGATGCGTGCTGAGTCCACTGCTATTCTCAGTGGTACTGGATGAAGCGATAAAGAAAGCCAAGAGAAGAATGAGAAAACTAACATTAGGATACTGGCAAATGAAACAGACTCAACTATCGGAGCTACTATTTGCAGACGACATGGTATTGATAGCAGAAAACAGAGAAGACTTACAGAACAATCTTGAAATCCTAGAAGAAGAACTATCAAACATAAATATGAAAATTAATACAGAGAAAACAAAAACAATGATAATTTAAATACGAGGAAGACACACGCAATAGAATTAGACGGGAAACAACTAGAGCAAGTGGAATATTTTAAATACCTAGGAGTAATAATCGAATCAAATGGTAAACAAGACATGGAAATAAACGAGAGAATGGGACGAACAGGAAGCTTATTTAACACTATGAAAACAACATTTTTTGGGAAAAAAGGGATACCGGAAAAAGTAAAAACGGCAGTCGTTAAATCAGTAGTTAGACCAACAATCATGTATAGCAGCGAGACATGGACATTGACGGGGAGACAAAAATCCAGAGTCAATGCTATGGAAATGAGGTTCCTGAGGAAAATAGCAAACAGAAAAAGGACAGACAAAATACGAAACGAAACAATTAGACAAAACCTAAAACTAGAACCAATCAATGAAAAAATAGTAGAAGGACAACTTAGATGGTTCGGGCACGTGTGTAGAATGTCGAACGAGAGGCTAACAAAACGAGTGTTCGAAACGAGAGTGCAGGGGAAAAACAAAAGAGGGAGACCAAGAGTTATGTGGGTAGATGAAATCAGGAAAGAAGTCGAGAAGAAGGGATTGACATTGGAAAGTGCAAGAAACCTAGCGCAAGATCGGAAAGCATGGAGACTACAATGCCAAACTCAACTCCACCAGCCTTACACCTAAAGGTAGAAAGGCTTAGGACTAAGTAAGTAAGTAAGTTATCTCAGGATTCGAAAAAAATAAATGCGTTTAAAAAGAACTCGACCGAAATTTTGCGCCTAGGCTCTCAAAAAGGATTAAAGTATTAAACATTTTTGTACTGTTTGAATTTATGCGACGATTGACGATCCACTGTTTTAAAGATTGGTTGAACAGATGTTGCCAGTTGTATGGTCCTCACTATGTGTATCGTAAGTTATTCAACAGGGCATAGAATATACATGGTTAGAAAATATACGCCAAAGTCAGTGCCTCTATGCGGAAAATCTCTGAACTAAAAATTGATGTGGACCATACAAAGTGAGGTCCCACTTTTTTTTGTAAAAAAACAGTGTTTGCTATCAGTACATGTCTACGAAAAAGTCTTACATTGATTGACTAAGTGAGGTCCGTATACTGGACCTCACTTTGTACAGGACCTCACTTCAACCGCAGTTTCTTTTGATATGTGGCTCACTTCATACGCTGGGAGTAAATATATATATATATATATATATATATATATATATATATATATATATATATATATATATTAAACTCGGAATTTGGTATTAGATTTGAGAGTAAACTAAATGTAAGGCCAAATACTTACGATGTCGGGATAGTATCACGAGGTTTTTTCCTGGTTTTCCCTTGTGATTTACTATAGAGTCTCTAGCGCGAGAATTTTACTGCCACCGTTGCATTTGGTTGTCTTTTTAAAGACAGATCACATGCTATGATTTTTTGTGGCGGATATTCTTGAGTTGGGTTGATTTCATGTAATCAAATGAACTATCTTTTAGTAAAGTGGTCCCAGGAACGCAACTTATCAATATTGGCAATATCATTTTAAAGTCTTCTACTTTAAAATGTATAATACATGTCTGAATTGCCGATATAAATGAGTCAGATTAAATAAATTATTAGAAGAATTTTTTACTAAGCAACAACATTTATGTTTAGTTTAGTATTATTTTGTATTTTGACAACGACACCCGACTTGGGCATCGAAACGTTAATAAAATCATTTTTTAGTAAAATTGTGGCTTATTTCCCATTAAAAATATGTAGCTAATTACAAAAATGCCACAAGAAAATAGCTTCAGAACAACATTATGAAAATTAGTACAAACAACTATAATACTAACGAAATCTTGATAGTAGAGGGCCAGTAGATCGATTTTGGTAAAATTGTGCCTTATTTCTTATTGAAAATAGTTGATTATAAAAATACCACAAGGAAATAGCTTCAGAACAACATTAACAAAAAGATTGCTCGAAACAGCGGAGATTAAAACCCTTCGAAAAGTCGATGGTAAGACACGTATGGTACAGAGCTAGAAGTACAGGGGAATACATACAGGGTGTTTCATCAATAATTGAAAAGATTTTAACTGTATATTCCTGGGCTCAAAAGATTAAGGTAAACCCAAATCAATTACTCCGAAAATTCTTCAAAGGGAGCTAGGGCTCTGAAGATGGCGTCTTGTAATTAGTTTTTTTTAAATACCTCCAGAACGCCTCTATTTAGAAAAATGAAAACTGGTACGCCTATTTATATTCCACAGATAAATCGTATCCATTAATTGCGAATTTCTAGTACCGGTCATAGGCGTCCCTTTTGGGTAGGACAACGGATATTTTATCGCATAATTTTTATTTCTGACACGTGATTATTAAATCCTGAAGTATTCTAGAACTAAAAGGTATTCTTGATTTACGTCGGTAGGATATGCCGTTTTCTAGAAAAAGCGAGTTAAAAATTTTTCGTTTTTTGAATTTGAAAAAAAAATCGAAAACAACGGTGTGGTTTACCGACTTAAAGCAAGAGTAACTTTTAGTACTTACTAGAATACCCCATAATTTAATAATCTAGTATCAAAAATGCTTTAAAATTAAAGACACAAAAAATAATGAGACAAAAGAAGCGGAGCTTCGGTAAGGTGCAGATGGCGGAAGTGGCAACCCTCGATTTTAGGGGTAATATAGAATCAAATTAGTCACCGAATGATTGCCAGAATACGAAATCCCCCACTTACTGGCCAACGGCTTTGGGCGGATGAGTTAGAAAGTGGTAGGGCACCCTTTTGCCCTGAGGTTGAGAAATCGGCCCCGAAGGCGGAAGAACCAAGTAATGGTCAACGGCATAAGGATGTAGAATGCAAGGGGAAACCACTACATTAAAGATCCATATGGATATCCCTAGTACAATCATCATGGTGGTAAAAACCAACAATAGTGATACTGATTATGGCCCTCGGAAGCCAAGTTCCGACAGGGGAGGAAAAGACAAGGCCTCTCAGGTCGTTAATCAGCGAATTCCCTGTCACAAAAGCGGAGACGAGAGAATAAGACTGTCCAATACTTAAATTGGAACCTGGAATGTTCAGAGCATGTTTCAGCCTGGTAAGATGCACAATATCATTCAAGAGATGAACAGGTTGAATATTGATGTACTGGGTATCAGTGATGCCAGGTGGCCTAACTCGGGCTGCTTCTCAACAGCAGAAGCTACAATATATTATTCAGGTAGCGATGACAACCAACATAGATACGGCGTGGCAATAATTGTTAATAAAATATCTAATAGAGCAGTGAAAGGGTTTGTCCCCATCTCAGAAAGAGTAATGTTACTACAATTAGAGACATCTCACGCCACGTTGAACCTGATACAAGTATATGCTCCTACGACGAATGCCAATGAAGAAAAACTAGAATTATTTTATCAGCATATCAAAGAAGCACTGAAAAAAAAACAAAAAGCAGAGAAATCACAATAGTCCTAGGTGATTTCAATGTAAAGATTGGAAAGGGGCAAAGCGGAAAGTGTGTAGGAAAATATGGTTTGGGAAATCGCAATGAGAGAGGGGATCATCTACTACAATTTTGCCAAGAGCAGAACTTCATTATTACAAACACAGTTTTCAAACTACCCAACAGACGACTGTATACATGGCGATCGCCCGCAGATTCATCGGAGAAAGTAGTTAGGAACCAGATAGACTACATTATGATAAACGAAAGATACCGTAATGCTGTTAAAGCCGTAAAAGCATATCCCGGAGCAGACGTGGCCTCAGATCACAACCCACTTATCGCCAAAATTACACTCACACTTAAAAATATTAAAAGACATCAGTGAACTGCTACAATAGACATAAGCAAGCTTAAAGAACCCAACGTAAAAGAATGTCTTCAACACGAACTGCATACGAACTGTAGAGAGCTGAACATAGACACCAATGACATTGACGAGCACTGGGAGCAACTGAAACATTACATACTAAAACCTTGTAAAGATATACTAAAGACTTCCACAAGGAGAAAAGAGGAATGGATGAACGACGAGATACTGAATATGATGGAACAACGGAGACAATATAACAACAAAGATGACAATAAATACAGGGAGATTAACCACGAGATAAGGAAGAGGATAAAGCAGGCAAAAAAAAAACACTTTGAAGAGAAATGCAAAGAGGTTGAGGACCTCCAAAAAAGATACGATCTATTTAACCTACATAAGAAAGTCAAAGAAATGGCTGGACTAAGAAAGCAAAATCTCACTGGTGCACTTCTGAATAGACACGGGGTTGCTATAACAGAGACCGATGAGAAAGTACAACGTTGAGCAGAATACATCGATGAACTGTTCGATGAGGGTACATGGAACACATAGAACTTACTTCAGGAGAAATAGGTCCAGATATTACAAAGGAAGAAATAATACATGCGTTAAAAACAATGAAGAACAGGAAAAGCCCAGGACCTGACATGCTTCCTATCGACCTTTTA
Source organism: Diabrotica virgifera virgifera (assembly GCF_917563875.1). Taxonomy (NCBI): domain Eukaryota; kingdom Metazoa; phylum Arthropoda; class Insecta; order Coleoptera; family Chrysomelidae; genus Diabrotica; species Diabrotica virgifera. Next base: position 109,554,474 of record NC_065446.1, on the reverse strand, counting down.
AAAATTATAGATGAGAAGCATATTGATGTTTTAGTGGTGCTCTTGAACAAAATTTATAGCTCAGGCACATTACCCAAAGAATGGTTGACGTCGATCTTTATTTGCCTCCCTAAAAAGAAAAACGCAAGAGAATGCGGCGACTACTGCACCATTAGTTTGATGTCCCATGTGCTAAAGTTACTACTGAAAGTCATCCATAACCGAATATATTTATCATAAACTGGACAGAGACATTAATGATACGCAGTTTGGGTTTCGCAAAGGCCGGGGAACTCGTGAAGCTTTTTTTCACTTAACATACTTATACAAAGGTGCCTGGACGTCAATGAAGATATATATGCGTGTTTTATTGACTATAATAAAGCATTCGACAAAGTACGACATGAACAATTAATGCATGTCCTGGAATCAAAGAAGTTGGACTACAATGACCTCAGGATTATATCGAATTTATACTATAAACAACGAGCAAAAGTACGTGTTAACGACCAGCTGTCAGAGGAAATTGAAATCAGACGTGGAGTGAGACAGGGATGTGTGTTGTCGCCAATTCTTTTAATGCCTACTCGGAAGAGATCTTGAAAAAAGCTCTTGAGGGTGAAACACCTGGAATAAAGGTAAGTGGAGTTCCCATTAACAACATTAGATATGCGGATGACACTGTCATCTTAGCTGAAAATATTGTGGATCTTCAGAGGCTGGTGACCAGAATGGCAGAGTTTATACAAGAATACGGGCTAACAATGAATGTCAGGAAGACAAAGTTTATGAGAATATCGAAAACTCAAAGAAATAACTAAAATCTCTTCATAAACGGATCCAATATCGAACGAGTCGACCCAACCAATATGCATACCTTGGAACAATGATCAACTCCACAGGAGATTACTTACAGGAAATCAAAATCCGAATAGAAAAGGCTAGAGCAAATTTTAACAAAATGAGAAAAGTGCTCTGCACGAGAGATTTGAAGTTGGAGCTAAGAGTTAGGTTGGCTAGGTGCTACGTTTTCTCGACTTTGTTTTATGGAATGAAAGCTTGGACCTTGAATGCTGCATCAATGAAAACACTAGAATCATTCGAGCTGTGGGTGTACAGAAGAATTCTGAAAATATCGTGGACAGAACACGTCACAAACAAAGAGGTTCTGAGAAAGATGAATAAAGAAATGGAAATCCTAAATACCATCAAAACAAGAAAATTGGAATATCTCGGACATATTACACGTGGAGAGAGATACAGCTTGCTCCAATTGATTATGCAGGGAAAGATTCAAAGAAATAGAAGCCTAGGGAGACGCAGAATATCGTGGCTGCGCAACCTGAGAGAGTGGTACGGATGTACATCAAATGAACTTTTTAGAGCAGCCGTCTCTAAAATACGAATAGCTATGATGATTGCCGATCTCCGCCGCGGAGATGGCACTTATGGCACTTAAAGAAGAAGATTTATCTCTAAAAGATTGCCATATTCAAAGAGCTCAAGCTCCCTTAGGAAACATTTTCGAACTAGGTGATCTACAGTTAAAATGTTTCCAATTAATAATGAAACATCCTGTATACGACGAAGATGCAAGGTGGAGAACATTAATAACTGGGTAAGAAACAGAAGAGTAGAATGGAACGACCACATAAGCTGAATAACAACAAATAGAATAAGTAGTAAGGACAGCGAGAGACGGTTCCCCAATAGAAAGACGATCATTGAGAAGACCAAGAAAATGATGAAATGACAACTTAGTGGAGACACAGTCATTTCTATACAAAAATAAGAAGAAGAAGAAATTAATCGCGAAAGCATGAAGATAATTTATTAAAACTTCTCTTTGAGGTACAATTTGCGATAATTTATTAAAAGAAAGTTTCATATTATTATTCATGCCGTCTCAGATAAGAAAATATCAAATACTTTCTGAAGACTACTACTTTTCTAAAAATAAATGAAGATAAACCAAAAAAATGGTGTTTTAAAAACAAGAACGACTGCAAATAAAGCAAAATATTACTAAACGATCATGCCCCGAAGCGGAGCACACTAGTTCGCTCCCAAGGTCAAAAATCCCTCTTAATTACATACTAGTTCGCTCCGAAAACCTTAACCTAGTTCGCTCCCATGGTTAAGCGGATTAAGTATTTATCTATTAAGTTCTATGTAGGAAAATTAATATCGGCAAAATTGGTACTGTGACTTTTGTATTTTATATAGAAATTGTAAAAAATATTGGTTGTTACATATTTACATAAATATATATTATGAGACAGTGGAATTAGATTATTTTAGATTTAGTCCAATAAATGACCGTTTTGGAGTGTAATTTTCTGCGTTACGACGGATTTGCTTGAAAATTTGGTTTTAGGTTCTGCTTACCCTCACTTCAAAGTTAGACTGCTGCCGTTGGTTGCTTTTACTTGGGGGGTGAAAGCCACCCCTTCTTATGGGTGAGAAAACATACTTTGAAATAAGTCCAGAAATGGATAAATTGACTAATTCTAAGCAACTTTTGTTCTAGAGAGTTTTTTAACTAAGTTAATACTTTTCGAATTATTTGCGAGTAAAAATGTTTATTTTTCGACACAAAAACACGTTTTCGTGCGGTTTTTCTCAAATAACTGAAAAAATAAGTATTTTGTGGAAAAAATAAGTATTTTGTGGAAAAAAGAATATGCTTAGCAAAAAGCACAGCTTGTTTAATTTCGCTGTGTATCAATTTCAATGGTTTTTCCTACAAATCGTCCATTGCCTTCCGCTTAACACCATTACTGAAGTTTTTCCGGTTTAACGCTGTTTTTGTTAAACTTTCATGGGTGTGGTTATCACTATATTCAAGTATACTATTACAAATATTTAAAGTTTTAACAAATACTTTGCAACTTCTTTCTACACACTGCCAACGTTTGATATTATTAGCAAGCATTTTATGTAAGTTATACTTGTAATTGTCAATAAATAACATAGACTTCCCATTTCACTTATTTCAGATTTCTCCCTCATGAACTAAAGACATTCAAACCGTAATTAAAGTAATAATGATGAGATTTCCACCACCCCTGTATCTTTTATAAATTTCAGGTGGCTACTAATTACCAATCTTTTCAAAGAAATATATCATTTGCAATTTCTTATACGTAAAAACCCAATCAAATATTGAACAAGGGAATATGAGCTCTAACATCATAATACTTTAGTGATAATGGTTATAATTTTAATTTAATTTTAAGTAAGAAGTGTAGTTTTATATTTAGGCAAATACAAAGTTTGAGAAATATTTATTAAAAATTTTATTAATAAAATGTATCAAAGTTCCTGCTTTATGAAGGAACATTGTCTTTATGGCACCTATGTACGCCGTTGCTCCCGCCTGGCGGCGCTAGTGTAGTTGGAGGTCAAAATTTTGACTATTCGTGAAGTTTGTATATGGTGTTTTTGATTACGATTTAATAAATAATAAATTATGGCCGAAATATACGGATCTTGGAGACTGTTTGTGCGTTGAAAAACGAATTGAGAAGGGATGCGAGAGTTACTGGAAAAAGGAAACACTTATCGAATGATAAACTATATTAATCATCGTCTCAATGTTTTATTTCTATAGCTCAGAGGGTATTTATCTGGTATTGATTAACTTCCCACACGAGTCTGACAACTGTGTATAATATATGTGCGATCTGCCTTACTTTTTTTATCAATTTAAAATTCACAATTAAGTGCGCTCAGCATGAATTTTTGTGTTTCTTATTTAGAAATGTGATTTTTTCAAAATATGGCTGCCTTGACAGTTGCGCATTTGGTGTAAATTTGGTTTAAGCATAGGGTGAGCGCAGTTGATTCTGCAATGTTGTCTTATTTAAAAAAAATTATAACTCCTTATGGAAATATAGAATGTGTTAATTTAATGAAGTATAATTATTTGGATGTTTGTCTACGTGAAAGGCGACCTTAAATTTAAGGTGAAATTAGAAAAAATTAGGGTTAGGTTTGATCAGGTTATGTTTTAGTCACTAAAGAATATTTGAATGGTACTAGGTCACTTTAATTTTCAGTTATTAACTTATTTATATTATTTTCGATTAGGTTAGCTTTGCTCAGGTTATGCTTTAGTCATTTTAAAGAATATTTTAAAGATAATATATCACTAAAATGTTCAGTTATTAACTTTTTTATATTATTTTTGATGGCGCTAGGTTAGTTTTACATGTTCACTCCATAAAAAGCGATTGTAGATGTGGCAACAGTGTGAATGTATACAAAATTGCATATCTTAATCCGTGCGTTTATACTAAATTTTGATCTGAATTTTATAGTGAAGTATTCTATTTTTTACAGTCGAATCTGGGGGCAATACTTAATCTGTTTCAACAAAATGTTTATTGCAGATACGTGCATTTATTCTCGGCACATATTTATCCCTTCTTATTGCTACAATCCACTTTTTTCTCATCAGAATATCTTTGGGAAACCTGTGTCCTGATGTTCTCGATGAGCACAAATGCACAGCACAACATTGAGGGATTTTATTTTCTCAAGTTTAATTCACACAGCGAAACAAATATGCAATATTTACTTGGAAATAGATTGATTTGAAGTATTGACGTAAATTGACATGACCTCCAACTACACGAGCGCCACCTACGTTGGCTATTCATTATTATTCATTGTGTACCCAGTAAAGGCATTTTTAAACTATCTTTTCTAAGAAATATATGAACGGAGCGAATTTACCTATGCCCCTTTTTTCTGTAGGGTATTAAAATCTGGCCGCCGGAGCGAACTAGTATATGCCCCTTCGAAGTGGTTAAAGAGTTAGGAGCAACAATCACCAATGACAACAAAATAAAAAGAGAAGTTGAAATGCGAATATATGGGTGGAAACAGTTGCAACTTGCAATGCAATATCTAATGAAGTCAAAACTTCTCTCACGAAGTGCAATAACCCAGCTATATAAAGACCATAATACGACCAGCAGTCGCGTATGAAAGCGAAACATAGACGTTAACAAAAAGAAAAGTAAATAATTTGCTGGTTTGTTAAAGTAAGATCCTTCGAGTGATACCTATATGGCCCTTGCAAAGACAGTGTGACAAACCAATGGAAGTGCAGACACAATAACGAGTTGTGTCTTTCTTCGGAACGGAAAATCTACTCAGATGTATAAAGGCCAATAGATTAAGATTGGCAGAGCATGTGATACGCAGTTACGACAAACGCCTTATAAACAATGTATTTTGGGAAAGACCAGATTTGAGAAGGTTTGTAGAACGGTCTCGAAGAAGCTGGAAAGATGCAGTCAGAAAAGATCTGGAGCAAATTGAAGTGAGACAATGAGAAATAGTGACACAGCACCAGCACAGGACCAATAAACATGGAAGGCAATAGTAAATTCGGCAAAGACTTACGAAGAATTGTAACGCCATTGATGATGATGATGATGATGATGATCGCAGATAAGACATGATGTAATGTCTAATATCTGTTACACAAGCCCCAAACCTCACAAAAATTTCTCCCAGTAAATTTTGATAATGTGGATAATTATTTTATGAAACAACCAACAAAGGCTTTTCTTTAACACATGAAAAGTATCAGAAAATGAAGAAGAATTTGTAAACATCCAGTATATAAAAACTTGCTTAAAATTTCACTGTAATATTTTTTCTTCCAACCGTCAACTACATACCAGTAAACACGCACAAAATTGTAAACAAACTTTACTCAGAAAACAAGCTACATTCTTTCCCATTGTTCCCAGATTATCTTCATTCGTAGAAGTCTTCTCGAAATCGTTTATCTTATTCGTAACTATAAACGCGTAGCTGCCGGTGGACGTCATTCAAGATCATTGTCTGGCCACACTTGAATTGATTTGTTTACAAAATTCTTGTTAAGGACGCCGTGCCGGTAAGATCGTCATGACTAATTCTTTAGATGTCTTTGCTTCCTTCTAGAACGTATTCCAAGAACGACTGTAGCGTAGCAAAGACCGTGACTTACATCAGAAACAAAATATATATATCCTTTTTTAGAGTAGGGTGACCAAATCATAAACTTGAAAAAACGGGACACATCCAAGGAGCAGTGGCGCACCTAGAATTTTTCTCTGGGGGAGAGGGTTGGTTGGGCGTCGAATTTTTTTTGTATTGTTTGTGAAAGACATGTTATATTTTTCTACGATTTTTTATATATTTTTCATATGCCCTGGGGGGTTTAACCCCCAAAACCCCCCTGGGTGGGCCACTGCCAAGGAGGGTTTGGAGCGATACCCAAACAGGTAGGAGAAATTAAAACATGGTCTCTTAGCTAATTTGGGACCTATAAATCCTTTTCAATTTACTTTTGAATGTGTAATTTACGTACAATCGCGGCAGGAGCGACGTTGTTGTCAAACGTCTTAGGCAGACCAGAGATCAGGGCATTGTATTGGAACTAGGAGGAGGTAGACAGATGACGGAAACGGTGAAGGACATCGTCTCAGCTAGGCATAGCACGGTCACAAGAGCAGTGGCGAAAGGTGGCACAGTCAGGCGGGAGCTCTTTGTAAATGGAGCAGATGGTCTAACCAAAGAAACTGACCATGTCAGCGCAATTGAGACCTTTGCGGGACGGAACGGAACGTGTCAAGTCAGGGGACCCCTTCGTAAGGCATATGGCGGAGACGTCAACGCCACAGTTGAGGTCGATGAAGACATTGCAGCGCGCTTTATACGGATAGGCTTTATTAGGGTGGGATATATATCCTGCACAATTAAGGAGAAAATCCGTATCGCCCGGTGCTACAAGTGCATGGAGTACGGACACCGCAGGTCTGAGTGTAAAAATGAGATCTTGAAGGGATGCATCCGGTGTGGAGCAGAGGGACACATTGTGAACGATTGCCCAGAAGAAGGGCACAAATGTAATAATTGCAAAGTCACGGGACATCGGGGCAACTCAATGGAATGTCCGAAATTCCGACATCTGGTTAACACGGCCAGGGAGGAAACGGAAAGGAGAATGCAGTCTTAGGAATGGAGCGGTCGAATGGATGCGAGAGTCAATTTGACAGAGCGTGTGTATGTGAGAATGAATATCCTGTATATACATATAATGGCTACCAGAAAACAGAGACCGGCTCTGAAGATACTCCAGACTAATGTGGGTACGGCGAGATTAGCTCATAGTCTCGCAGTGGCTTCCGCCGCGGAGGGAAACTTTGACGTCCTAATCGCGGCGGAACCGAACCCCACATTGGTCGGGAACCGAGGATGGATTGCGGATGCTTCGGGTAGGGTTGGGATATATTTCTGCAACAGACACCTACGTGTGTATGATGTTGTCAAACACGATGGATATCTGGTCGTTAAGATGGAGAGAATGAATCTGGTCTGTTGCTATATTTCACCGAATATAGCAATCGACGCATATGAAAGTAAGCTGGATGAGATTATGAATGAAGTGAGACGATTGAATCGGGAGTGCGTGGTGCTTGGTTACTTCAACGCGAAATCGGCGGAGTGGGATTCTCCTATCACCAACACTAGAGGTCAAATGCTGAGCGAATGGATAGGAACCCTGGACCTTGTTGTACTTAACAGGGGTTCAGAACCCACGTTTGTGAGAGGCAATTCTATGACGGGTTCGTACATAGACGTTACCTTTGCATCCCAACGTATATCTAGCTGTGTGAAGGAGTGGGCAGTGCTGCAAACCTATACGGGTACGGAGCACCGCTACATTGGGTTTTCGATAACTGGAATGGGCGTCGCTACTGGAAACAGAACCTCTCAGGGCTCGGGAGCCCGATGCGGAATACAATCGACTAACTGGAGAGTGTTTGATGAGAGTGTTAGATGGGAAGTGGAATTGGTTCGAAACCTTCCGCCCTCGCCGGAGGGACTAGAACAAGTTGTGAAAAGTGCAATGAGAACCAGTAAGGTAGCTCCACAAAGGGTAAGGAAAATGCCTTACTGGTAGAATGCTGAGATTGCGAATGCTAGGTCGGAATGTGTGGCATTGCGTCGAAGGGTACAGCGTGCAAGGAAACGTAGAGCAAACGCTGATGAAGTGCTACAAATGGAAAATGAATATCGTGCACAGAAGAGGGATCTGAATAGGTTGATACGCTCTAGAAAAAAAGAATGTTGGAGGGGTCTATGTGACGAGCTGGACGAGGACGTATGGGGACAAGGGTACAAAATTGTAATGAAGCGTTTCGGCGCATACCCTCTGTACGAAATGCCGCTGGATAAGAAGCTATCGGTAACACGAGTGCTCTTCCCGTCTGGCGAATGGCATGGAGCGCGGAGGGACGGGTCTGTTGAGCGGGCTGCGCCCTTCTCCCTAGACGAACTTGTTGAAGCGTTGGAGGCCCTTAAGTTCCGCAAGGCCCCGGGCCGAGATGGAATACCGCCTGAGGCGGTTAAACGTCTGGGTCTACTGGAGCCGGCGTGGCTTCTGGGCCATATGAACGCTGTACTCGCTGAACAGACCTTTCCCAAGGACTGGAAAACATCAAAATTAATACTCCTCCCTAAAGGAGAGAAAAAGTATCGGCCTAATTATAAACCTGTATTTGTAAACTGTTTGAGAGAATGTTGCGTGAGAGGATTAATGAAGCGATTGAGAGGTCTGGAGGCTTATCCCCCAGACAGTATGGATTCCGGAAGAATGTTAGCACGACTGATGCAGTGTTGGGGTTGCACCGAACGTTGAATACGGAGGCCCGCGACAAGAAATGGGCCGCCTTGCTCCTGTCGACGTTAGAAACGCCTTCAATTCACTTTAATGGAGTACAGTGATGAGAGCGATTGAGGATAGGAACTTCCCTGGCTACTTGAGGAACCTGGTCTCGGACTATCTATCCGACAGGAGAATTGTTGTTGAGAGAGGAGTAATTGTGGATGTCACGGCTGGGGTGCCGCAGAGGTCCGTCCTTGGCCCGACGCTGTGGAACCTGCCATATGACGGGGTCTTGCGTCTCGAATACGGTGAGGGGGTTACTCCTTTCGCGTTCATGGATGATCTTGCGTTGCTGGTGGTAGCGCGGGATACGGATGAACTTCTGTACAAAGCACAGAGTGCATGTGATCTCGCGGAAGATTGGATGAGTCAGCGCGGTCTGAAACTCGCTGGGGAGAAGACCGAGGCCGTGATCCTCAAGGTACCACGGAAAATGCGAGAATGTGATATTTGAGTGCGGCGGAGCAGAGATCATCCCGAAAAAGTGTGTTAAGTATCTGGGAGTGACTCTCCACACGAATGGGAGCTGGGGTCACCACCTTCGGGTGGTGACGCGCACGGCCACGCAGAGAGCGGCCGCGTTGGGGTGGATAATTCCCAACATTGGCGGGCCCAAATCTGAAAGGAGGAGGGCTTTGCATGGTGTGGTACAGTCTGTTCTTCTTTACGCGGCCCCAGTCTGGAGTGAGGCGGTAGAAATATCGTCCTACCGGAGGCTCTTGACGCGCACAGACAGAGCAAGTCTCTTACGTGTGGCAAGCGCCTACAGAACTGTGTCTGCGGCAGCATTGTGGGCCATCACCGGCTGCGTACCCTCTCACATCTTGGCTTCCGAGAGGGCCCGTTTATTTTATCGTACTAGGGACAACGGTCCGACCGAGAGTGTAAGGCGCGAGGAGAGAGCCATATCCATACGGATGTGGCAAAGTGAATGGGAGGCAATTGTGGATGTGGCGCAGTGGACCAAATCACTTATACCGGACCTGAAGACGTGGCTCGAATGTGGGCACCGGCGCTTGGACTATTTCCTGTCGCAGGTGCTCACCGGTCACTGTTGTTTCCGTTCGTATCTCTTCAGGTTCAAGAAAGCGGCTACAGAAAACTGCTCTTACTGTGGTTTGGTCGACACAGTGTCACATACGTTGTTGGAGTGTGCAAGATGGAGTGTGGATAGGAGAGAAGGAATGGTGTTCGTTTTGACTCTGTGAGTGATATGATTGCGAGGATGTGTGAGGATAAAGATACGTGGGCAAGGACCCATGCGTTCGTGAGACAAACGCTCCAATCCAAGGAGACTGAAGGAAGACAACTGCGCCCATAAAAAAATATATGTTTGTATATATGTGTATATATATGAATGTGTGTATTGTTATGATCTGCTTTCTATTATTTTTATATTAATTATTATTTACTTGATCAATTATTTAATTAACGCAAATCATACATAAAAATTAAGAAAGAATCTCAGGGTGCCTTTTTATAATATAAAAAAATGTCTAAATTATCTTATGTTATACTTATCTTCTCTCGTGGTTTCAGTATCTCTTAGTTGATCCTTATCGGGATAAAATAGGAAAAGGAAATAAATAGAAAAATCATAAATAAAAACATACAATTACCTTTATTACCAAAAGCAATGTTCTGTAAATTTATCAATTAAATTCTGTGGGCATAACTGTCCAAAAGAAACTTTTACCATATAAATTAATCTAATTCAAACAAATATTTATCGCTTTGTTCTTGATACCATTAATAAACCCAGCTAAACAAACAGATTTGGTATTCGCAAAATTGCTTATACTTCCTATTAAATTTTTGAAATGTTGGAATCTTAAATTCATATGCTTTTACGTAAAAAAATTAACTTCTGATTATAAAAAAAATCTATCACATAGGTTATTGACTGACCTTTTTGATTCACACACAATGATGTCTCCTCTTGACCCAAACAGCTCCTCCTTGTTGATTATGTTAGGCTACCAATCAAAGCCCTCTCCATTCTCAGCAAACAATCCAGCAGGATACCAGCAACTATTTCTCCAAAACACAAGCCAGGCTTCCTTTGACCAGGACTCGTTCAATAAACTCCAAATCTCTCTCCTCTCTTTCTCTCAACAATAATCTCCTGAGACCCAAGTATCTTTTTTACTTGGTGTCACAAATAATTTTAATAACGATAATTCTTGTAACTTACTCTCTTGGACTTTACAGAATCAAAGAGGTATTTCTTCTCGATTTGATTTGTCTCTCGTTCCACTTTTCAGCTACTCTCACTTATCAAACACAACCACTAGTACTTGCTTCTGAACTACTCACGAAAACTTTTAACTGCTCCTCTCGGCTGCCGATAATACAATAATCTTTCCTTTCTCAAACTGTCTCAACTTTCAAGCTTCTCTTTCCCCATTCCAAATTTCCTAGCCAATCAGAAACACCCTGTATTTTATATCTCTATCGAAAAGTACTACTATCATACTTCAAATTTTATGAAGTACTCCCTATACCTAAAGTTATTTATCAGTTTTCTAGATATTTTTATTTGTCCATCAAAGTATTAATTTGGTAGATATTTTAACGTTTACCAATAATTATTGTGAGTTGGCCATGATTGATTTGTCAAAAACTGACAGTTTGACATTATTGTTTATTAATTCAGTATTGGGGTACACCGTAAATTAGCAACAATTATTATTTAGTAATTCAGTAATTAATTCAATTTAAATTAGCAATAATGAATTTTACTACTGATGAAATGGTGGATATGATCTGGATTTTGGGGGAATGCAGTAAAAATTCATTACTATCAGCTAGAATTTATCAAGAACGGTTTCTAGATAGGCGGCAACCTAGACAAGATACATTTGAAAAATTGAAAGATCGATTTAACCGCACTGGTTCAGTGAATTATGAAAAACATGAACGAACAAAAACTAGTGTGACAGGGGAAAACGAAATGAGTGTGTTGATGGCAGTTACAGAAAACCCACACACAAGTATAAGGAGTATTTCAAATGAACAAGAACTTAATTACTAGTCTGTTCAAAACATTCTATCTAAAAACAAGATGCACCCTTATCATACTCAAAACCACCAATAATTAAATAATGATGATTTTCAGAAACGAATAGTATTTTGTGAATGGGCCTTAGAAAAAATTAATGAATAGAGAGATTTTTTTGATTATGTCCTATTTGGTGATGAAGCTACATTCCATTGAAACGGTTCTGTTAATAGGCATAACTTTCACTACCATTCAACAAGTAATCCATACCACATAGTAACACATAGTCAAACAAGATGGTCTCTAAATGTGTGGGGAGGTATCGTCGGTAACCATGTAGTAAGACCATATTTTTTTGAAGATAATTGAAATGGTGAGATTTATTTAGATTTTATCGTAAATCAGCTACCGATATTATTAGAAGAGGTTTCACTTAATATACGTGAACAAATGTGGTTTCTACATGACGGTGCTCCTGCGCACCACAACGAATTAGTACGTGGTGAACTTAATGATCAGTTTGGTGAAAGATGGATCGGAAGGGATGGACCGGTAAGGTGGCCCCCAAGGTCACCAGATTTTAATAAAATGGACTCATTTTTTTGGGGTTACGTTAAGAACGAAGTACATAAAATACCTCCAACAACAAGGGATGATATGAAAAATAGAATCCGAATTGCATTTCAAAATATTTCTTTACAAATGCTTAGTAATGTAAGCAACTCTTTCAATGACCGCTTTCAAGTATGCATATATGTTTTGGGAGGTCATTTTGAACACCTTAATTAAGTAAGATAAGTTAAAATTTCTGTTGTTTTTTATTTTTCTATGTGTTATTATTATTTTTTAATTGTCCGCCGGTTATTTTTTATAAATTTTATTTGAAATAAATTGTTTCCTTTTCTGTGTCGTTATTTCGTTACTGAATTAATAAACAATAATGTCAAACTGTCAGTTTCTGACAAATCAATCATGGCCAACTCACAATAATTATTGGTACTTAAAATATCTACCAAATTAATACTTTGATGAAAAAATAAAAATATCTAGAAAACTGATAACTTTAGGTATAGGAAGTACTTCATAAAATTTGAAGTACGATATTAGTACTTTTCGATAGTGATATAAAATACAGGGTGTTCTATTTAAAATTACCAAGAAAATAATGTACTTACATTTTGACTTACCCTGTATTTGATTTAACGAATATTATGAAAACGAATATGTTTTATAATTTTTAACAATTTAAAAAACTATGGTTGCATTAGATCAATGTTCCTATACTTCTTTTTAATTATACAGGGGGTTAAACTTTATAAGATTTTTAGGTAATATTGGTTATAACTTTTTAAATACTCGGTATAACATAATAAAAATTTACATTGTTGTGATGTGGAAGTGAAGCAGATTTCAAATTTAAAATAAAATAATTTAAAAAACATAAGTTTGGTCTGTCACCATCTTATGGAACGCCCTGTAAGATTGTAACTAATTTTAAAATGTGGAGTTTAAAGCTACCTACAATTTTTGTCAATAACTTTTTTTTGTAATTTTTACTATAACAGATATACTGAGCTTCCTCACACTAATCAATCACCCTGTATAATACTAGTGACGTCATCCATCTGGGCGTGATGACGTAATCGATGATTTTTTTTAAATAAGAGTAGGGGTTGAGTGATAGTTCATTTGAAAGGCTATTTAATTCTCTATTTGGTAATATACACATTAACATAATTATTTATAAAGGGTGTACAAAAAAATTTTTGTTCTTTTTGTGTAAATTAATTTAAAAAAGAAAAAAAAATTTGTACACCCTGTATAAATAATAATTATGTTAATGTTTATATTACTAAATAGAGAATTAAATAGAATTTCAAATGAGCTATCACACAACCCCTACTCTCATTTAAAAAAATCATCGATTACGTCATCACGCCCAGATGGATGACGTCACTAGTATTATAATATATGCCAAAAAGTCCTAATTTAAAAATAAAAATCGACCTGTCTGAGAATTTCTCTTCAAATTTGCCAATTCTCGAGATACATAATGAATTTATGCATACTACACTCATACTACAGTGTCGCGCCCGCTTGATTAGCAAATAAAAAACAAAGGGGTTTTCGATATTGTATTGCAAAAAAATTTAAACTTTACAGGAGAAAGTATATTTTTCCCCTAAACTATGCACTTTTCGACTCACCTGGTAGATACACGTGCAGGGCTGATGCCAGCCATGTTATGATTTATAGCTTTGGTGTGCTATGAATTATCACTATACAAATTTCTAGCCTTACAGGAAGACCGTTACTCGAAGGGTTCACTAGCTCTTAGACTATAACGTAAAATAAAAAAGTGAAATGCCAATAAATCTTCAAATTAAAACGTCAAACCTACTAGTCAAGTTTTAAGAGTTGCTCCGAAAATTTATTATTTTTTATCGATTTTCGATAGGAAATAAAGTATTTCCATTAACGTTTTGGTATTCACAGAGTGCAGATCGTTAGATAATAGCGGATTAACACGAGTTTTTAACATATTTGAAATGTTATAGTGGAAAGTCCCATGATTTGACTGCTGACTGGAAGTTAGGTGAATATTATTTGATTTACCAATTATTTGAGAAATTATTAAGCCTATCACTGAGTTACAGACTGTAATCTGAGCTTAAATTTACCTTTCTTTTTAAATATAACTAGTTGTTTGTGGTTTTGGTAACCAGGATCACAGCAACATGTCAAACCCAAAACTCACCTCACACACAAATTTCCGACCCATCAACTTCTGCTATACAATCCAATATCGATAATTCAAATAATACTTCTGTTCCCAAATCTTATGCAGCTGCTACCTCTACAAAACCGCTTCCCTTGCCTCCATTGTCTGTGCCTTCTCGAGACCAAGCGATCCTCATGCCTTCTCTGCCCAATACTGTACTCTTTGATTATATTAAAGCTGTCGGTAGTATTGTTAAACCCAAAAACGTACACTTGGCATCTAGAATCTCCCATGGTCGTATATGTATTTACCTGTCTTCTTCATTGCAAGTTGATAGTCTTCTTAGTACTCATCAAAATATTTCAGTTAATTCAACAGTTATTCCAATACGCAGACTGGTTTCACCTACCAAAAGGTTATTAATTTCTAATGTAAGTCCGTCCATTCCTCACGCCTTAATTGAAAAAGCGCTTCAGGATCTAGGTTTAACACTTACCTCTCCTATTTCTTACGTTAAATGTGGATCACCTGATGATGAATACGCCCATGTTTTAAGTTTCCGACGCATAACTTATATCTTACCTAGCAGTGATGATTTTTCTCTGCAAACATCGACTACCGTTATTTTTGATAACTTAATTCACAGAATATTTATATCAACCGATAAACTAGAATGCTTTCTTTGCAAACAAGTTGGACATAATGCAGAGTCATGTCCCAATATTCAAGACAGTTCTGCTTCCCTTGAGCCCCCTCCGATACCAATTAACTCATCAGATATTGAACAACCATCACATGCCATTTTTTTTAACTACTTGTAACACCCTTCCGAATGTTTCTAACTTATCTTCCAAACAAATACCTTCACCTTCCTCCTATCTTGAGCTAAGTAATCAAAAAATTGGCGAAAAAAGACCACGTTCTACTGACAGTAACTTTGTTTCACCTCAACTCCTATCACCCACTTCTACTTCACCTCCAATTCCTAACTCAATACTTCCACCTGAGACCTCATCAACTTCTATACAAAAACCTGCCAAAAAGAAAGCAAAAAAATCCAAATCAACTGATCATGACTGTTGCAAAATTAATCAAGAATCTCTCTCTATTATTATTAAACTATATGAAGATAACCCAGAATCCTTTTCACTTAATGTAACCCAACTTAGTGCATTTCTTGAAAACTCCTTTGGCACCAACGACCCTCTATCTGAAGCCATTAAATTTACCACTGATGTACCGTCCTTAATGAAAGACCTCGTCCTAATCCATACCAATGTCAAAGAAAGATCTTTAAAAAATCGTATAACTCGCCTTGTGAAGAAAATAAAGCAACAACTCTATTCCGATGAACTTGATTTCACTGAACTGCTCAATGACGATGGTAACACAACTGACTCCTCCATTCCTTCTCAAAATTAGTTACATTCAGTGTGATACAATGGAATTGCGATGGATTTTATCCTCGCCTAGAAAGAATTCAAAAGATTATTTCCTCCCATAACCCCGACATATTTTGTCTCCAGGAAACAAATTTTAAAACCGACCATCAAGGCAAACTTAAAAACTTTGAAGGATATCATCATATTCGCACAAACTGTACAAGAGCTAGCGGTGGTACATCAATATTTGTATCTAGTGATTTAAAGTCCTCCCTCCTGCCTTTAACTACAAATTTAGAAGCAGTGGCGGTTACTGCTTGGTGTCCAAACAAAATTACTATTTGCAGCATTTACATTCCTCCTGACCATCCCCTCAACGAAGAAGAGTTAGTCGACTTAATATTTCAACTTCCCCATCCGTACCTTCTTGTTGGTGACTTTAATGCCCATAACAGAATTTGGGGCTCACCCCATACTTTTGGTAAAGGCAAAGTTATAGAAAACGTTCTAAATTGTTTAGATACCTTTCTGTTAAATACTGGATCCAAAACCCACTTTAATATTTCATCAGGTTCATTCTCAGCCATTAATCTTAGCCTTTGTGATCCCAAAATTGCACCTTCTCTCTCCTGGGAAGTTCTTGATGATCTTCATGATAGCAACCACTTTCCCATCATTATATCTAGCTCCTCCTATAAGGAAACCACTACTAGAAATTTCTGGAACATTAAAAACGCTAATTGGTCAGAATTTACTTCAACAACCGATATATTATTATCTTCCTTAACTATTTCTGAGGATATTAACATAACTCTAAATATTTTTAACGAATGCTTACTCACTGCTGCCGAATCTCATATCGGTAAAAAAACCATCTCGTCTACGCACAAAATGGTTCCCTGGTGGAACGCAGATTGTAGTAATGCCATTCGTTTATCCAAAAATGCTTTAAATAGATATCGACGAAATAAAACCCCTCAAAATCTTCTTTTACACAAACAACTTAAAGCCAAAGCCAAATTCATTATCAAACAAAGCAAACGATCTTCATGGCAAAATTACACTTCCTCTCTAAGACACGATACAAACCTCACTCAAATATGGAAGAAAATTTCACAAATCCAAGGCAATAAAACTAACTTTAAGATTCCTCACCTAACTGTCAACAATTCAGTTATCTCTGATAGCCAAGTAATTTCCGACACACTCGCAAATTATTTCGAAGAAATTCAATAAAAGTAATACGGTTTCCGCTCCCAGTTATTTTCACTCTAAATTTTTCTCCACATCCTTATCAACTACAAATGATGTTATGTTTATCTACGCCCCCTTTACCCTTCATGAACTAAAATTTGCTTTATCTACATGTAGAAAATCTGCTGCTGAACCCGATGACATCCCTTATATCTTTTTAAAAAATATCTCCAATACATCTCTCTCCAAACTCCTCGAAATTTATAATCTTATCTGGAAAACACATAAATTCCCAGACATTTGGCGCAATTCTATAATTATTCCAATTAAAAAGCCTGATCAATCCTCCGTAACTCCTAAATCATTTCGTCCAATATCTCTCACTTGTACCACTTGCAAACTTCTTGAAAAAATGATAAATAAAAGACTCACTTGGTTTCTTGAGAAACATAATATTCTTCCTGAAGCTCAATCCGGTTTCCACCGTCACCGATCTACTCTTGATAACCTTGTTCTTCTTCAAACACACATATCTCAAGCAATCAATAATCATCAAGATGTCGTAGCAACTATATTTGACATTGAAGGAGCTTTTGATTCAATCTCTAGAAATGCAATAATTGACAAATTATCCTACTATAATTTGGATGGTAACATTCTCTCATTTATAAAAAACTTTCTAACTGGAAGAATCTTTAAAGTCCTTGTCAACGGTAAGCTTTCTCAATCTCTTCCTCAGAATCAAGGTGTCCCTCAAGGATCTGTATTAAGTTTAACTCTATTCATTCTTGCAGTCAACGAGTTATGCAAGTCATTTCCTGCTCCCATAAAATATGTTCAATACGCTGATGACCTAATCATTTACTGTCATGGTAAATCTGTTCCCATCACATGTAAACTTTTACAAGGTGCTGTAAATCTTCTTCAAGATAGATCTAATAAACTAGGATTATCACTATCTCAAAGTAAATCCAAATTAATAAAATTTTCCAGAAGGACCTCCACTTCCGTGCCCCAAATTTTATTCAACGATTCCCCTCTATCTGTTGTTAATGAGTGTAAAATTCTAGGTATGATATTTGACTCCAGGTTAAATTGGAAAAATCACATCCATGAACTTAAAACTAATTGTTTTAAAAGATTGAACGTTCTAAAAACCCTTAGTCATCTTCATTGGGGTGCCGATGAAACTACTTTATTAAGAGTCTATAAAGCTCTCATCCGATCTAAGCTCGACTACGGAAGCTTTATCTACTGCTCAGCCTCTAAATCTGACATAGATTTATTAAACTCTGTTCATAATTTCGCACTTCGTTTATGCCTTGGTGCCTTTCGCTCCAGTCCTATCGACAGTATATACCGTGAATCTAATGAACCTCCTCTCACCCTAAGACGGCAATCTCTTCTTCTTTCATATACTGCATCAACATCCGCAAATCCCTTTAATCCCGTCCATTCTCTAATTACCACATCCAATACCTCTTCTTCTACTAACAATGTTCAACATGTTACAATAAAACCTATACCTCAATTAATTACTCCACTACTTAAAAATATTGACCTCCGGTTGACTAGTTCATTTCCTATTCCTTCTCTTCCCCCCTGGACTAAACATCTTCCTTCAATAGACATCTCCCTCACCATCTTTAACAAACATGAATCACCCAACAGTCTTGTAAGGAAAGCATTTTTAGAAATCATACAAAAAAAATCATATGATTTAATTCTGTTTACCGATGCTTCTAAAACTACCACTGGTGTTGGCTGTGCTGTCACCACTAAACATGAACTTGTAAGATCTTCTCGGCTACCTTCAACATATAGCGTTTACACAGGTGAACTATATAGTATTCTGTTGGCATTTCAATGCATCTCCCATCAAAACAGACATGTTGCCATTTGTACGGATTCCCTTTCATCTATCCATTCAATCAATACAATTTTTACTGACCATCCATTGGTTCAAAACATTCATGACATCTTCCAAAATCTCTCTGCTCAAGATGTAACAGTCTCTCTCATATGGCTACCTTCTCATACTGGAATTACTGGTAATGAAACAGCAGATCATTTTGCCAAAGAAGCTACCAACCTCAATACCGGAATAACTACAATTCAACTAGCTAGCGATCTCAAACTCGTTTTCAAAAAGTCCGTAAATGATGCCTGGCAAAACTTATGGCAACAAAGTAAAACAACTCTACACGAACTCCAATCATATATTGGTCATTTCTCCTTGGACTTTCTAACTAGAAGAGAAGCATCGATTATTAGAAGACTCCGAATTAACCACACCAAACTTACCCATGGTTTCTTGATGTCCTCAGAAACTCGTCCAACTTGCCTCGATTGCAATGTTTTCCTGACTGTGAAACACGTCCTCACCGAATGTAACTCTTTCACCAACCTGTATACATTACTTGATATGAAACCTACTGTTAAAGTAATGCTCAACAGCCCTACAGAGATCATGAAAACTATATCGTTTTTAAAAACTACTCAGCTATACAAGAAGATTTAATACCATAGTCATTAGTTAAAGTTATATAATTATTATATGTTTTCGTTATTTAATTATGTATTTAATGTTAGTGTTCTTGTACCAATGGCCATAGTTGTCGAGGTACTTTATGTAAATAAAAAAAAAATCTTCAAATTACTTTACGTCTTTTAGATTCATTTTCGGCAAATAGGGGAGTGCAATTAGAATGAAAAGATACAATGTTTCGGAAAAAATCAAACAAGGTTATATTTTTCTTAAACTTTTTTTGTTAGTTTATAAATATGTTAAAGTAAAAAGTTCTACTCACCAATTTCGCCGCTAATTGTTTATTAATTGTTTAAACAATAACAATTGTTTTGTATAAATAATGTTAAGAATATGGGTGAATTCAATATTTTATTTTGATAAGAAATGTTTTTATTTTAGTTTTGATTATGCTGAACCCGAATCTGACAATACAATTTGCAAATTCAAAATGGCGGATTAAAAATGGCGGATTTTTTCCTAAAAATCCTTAAAAAGTAGTTGTAAAATCCGAATTATTTTATAAAACGTGTTTGTTTACATATATGTGGATATTTTTGAGAGATTTCTGAACCTGAATCAAATTTTGATAATTTAAATTATAAAATGGCAGGTAAAAAATGGCGGATAACTGAAAAAATAGTTGTAAAATCATAATTTTTTTACAAAATGTGTTTATTTCTACATATATTTATTTTTGAGAGCTTTGATAAACCTAACTTAAATGTTAACATTATAAACTATAAAATGGCGGATCAAAAATGCGGATTTTCTAAAAAGAACATAAAAAAGAACATTTTCGTACTTCCGGGCCTAAAGTGACAACTTCACTCCCTTGTGACAGGTACTAAAGTGTCACATTTAATCCCTCCGGGATTAAATATTGACGAAACTCCCGGAACGATTAAATCACAAACAAACGAATTTAAGGGATATTTTATTGAAAAATATTGATTTCTTAAAATTTCTGAATATAAACAAATTTCCAAATTTACCTTAAGCATTAAATATTTATCATCCGGAGCCTCCCGTAAGAACTGATCTACCTGCTCAGACGTGAGAATTCTTGACTTCTTTGGCTTAAATCCCTCATTTCTTCTCTTCAAAAAAGCTAATAATTTTGGAAATTTACTTATATCAATATCTTCTCTAATGTTAATAACCGATTTCAGCATTGAGTAATGTGCCCAGAGAGTTGAGGCACAAACCGCTTTTGATTTATCATCGAAGTAGACTAACAGCGCATTTTCAGTAGGTTGTCTCACATTTTTTAAGCGGCACCACTTTTTAAAAGCATCGTACTGCTGCTCGTATAGTTTTCTAGATTTCGGTGGTAACAATTCTTCACCTACTTCGGCTGCTCTTTTATCAATATCAGATACACCTTCTTCACTCATGATACCAATAATTATCAATAACAATGTTTCTTTACAATGACACTAGTAATGACAATGTTTCTAAATTATAACTGTCACAACGCAATGTTACTATGGTAACTTATTTTAAAGACAGTTTATTAAATGAGTTGAAGAGAGAAAAAACTGATTGAAATTATTGAAATAATTAATAAAATCATACCGGAAGTACGAAAAGTATCGTATATACCTTGCGACTGAAGTACATTTAATCCTTCAGGTAAATTATGGCCCTCCCTGCGGTCGGGCCATAAACTTTACCTTCAGGATTAAATGTACTACTTCAGTCCCGCGGTATATAATGTACTATTTTCTAAAACATTTATTGTCTTTATTTTTAACAGGTTGTTGAATCTGAATTAAAGATTAGAAATTTAAATTTCAAAATGGCGTATCCAAAATAGCGGATATTTAAATGAAAAACAAGTAGAGTCAAATCAAACAAATATGGAATTTCATTCTTAAAAAAAAAGATAAACAAATAATTTTCACAATAATATTAAAAATTAAAATGTATTAGAAAGAATATTAAAAAAAAAACAAATTTTCGATTAGAACGATATAATTAGATATTGGAACATAGTTTTTAATTCCAAACAACTTTTCTTTATAAAAATTTTCGATATTGTGAAATATAAAGGTACTTTACTCTTGAGTGAAATTCATATTTTTTGACATACCTCGTACAAAATTAACACAATTTCATATTTGATGGTTGCATCTTATGTTATATACGAAGCAGAGTATTTTATAAAGAATAACTTTTTTTCGTAAAACTGATATTAAAAAAGTTATCAATAGGTTCCAAGTTACGCAGGCATACTGTATAAGAGCTAAAGAAAAATTTTTTTGTTGAATATTTATTATTGTTGAAGCTTATTATTAAATGTATTTTAGGTAAGTTTTACAGAAAAAAGTTTTGATCACTCTGTATATACATTTTTTCAGCTAGTAATTTTCGGTTTTTGTATTACATTTTTGTTATCTTTCTTAATTTTCTCAAAAAGAAATTGTTTATTTCATTTTTAAACTAAAATAATTTAGTGATTTTTAAAGATTACATCCCAAGCTTTAAAAAAATAGCAAAAATTTTTTATTAAATTTATTCAAACTTGAGTAATACCGTCTTAAAGTGATGGGAATTCTGTAAAACTACGAAGTTTTCAAAAATTACATTTTTTGAGACATCGTATTATTTGAATTATATTTTTGTGTTTTTTTTTTGAATAAAACATCGTTTAGTAAGATTATTGAGAGGTAAGTTGTGCAAATTTGAGAGTTTTATAAGTAAAATTGTATTAGTTACACATTTTTAAATAATTTTTAAACAAAATTCATGTAAGGCTCACTTTCCGCCCACACCGTACTTATGTCCATACATTTTATTTCTTTATATTACAACCATAAGATAGCTTATTTCATCTTCTTTCATGTCCAATTTGTAAAAGTTCTTTTGATCCATTAGTTAAAGAATTACGTTAAAAAAACTCAACCGTGCAATTCTTCCAACGCTAATTTACACTGCGCCAATGTGTGTGAGAAGGGTGACTTTAGCGTTATAAATAAAAAATTACAGAAGCTAGAGATTTAATTTTAGAAAAATCTTTATATAAGGTTTTTTTTGTAAAATTTTTTGAATTTTTCAATGGTCAAGTCAGTTTTTTTCTAAAAATTATATTTTTGTAGTTATTTAAAAAAAACATCTAATTTCGCTGTTCATTTGTTTAATAAAAAATGAAGCACCCACTTCTCGAGTAGAACTTTTTGATATGCTGTTTATTAAACATTTCTTAATGAAATTACAAAAAGTTTTATCTTGTTTGATTTTTTCCGAAGTGAAAATCTAAATGCACTCCCCTAAAAATACAAAAAAATATTGTTTTTAAAAGCCCGGGATAATTAATAGTTAACATTTATTTGCGATAATGAAGCAAATTCTTATTGATATGCAAATTTCTCATAAAATGGTGTACGTAGTAAATACTGCGAATGAGCGTTTGACCTTGAACTTGCTATCTCTTTTTATTTTTTGTATCTTACAATGAGCTGACGTGAAATAATGGTTCTCACAGGAAAGGTCAGGATTCCATAGATACATAATTTTCCATGACATCAGAACGTCACTCGTTTATAAAATTTTTACAGTATCTAAACAATAAACAATATGTAATATATTTACAAAAAATTGCGCTTATTTCATTATTTGTATGTTTTAAAATCTATTGCCAAAAAGGTGTATATTGTAAAAACGCTATTTATTATTGGACTTCTAATAAGTATTTATTCTCTTTGAAGGTCAATAAAATTTTGAACTTCTTCTTCTTCATGTACCATGTCCTTTCAGAATGTTGGTTACGATCATAGCTATCTTAATTTTATTCACTGCCACCCTAAATAGCATTGATATTTTATATAACAGGGCTTCCCAAACTGTGCGTCGCGACTCCCTGGGGCGTCGCGGCGTTGTCCCAGGGGCGTCGCGTGTCATCGCGGATTTTTAATACAGAAAATATACTTATATTTGATTTTAAACGTGTATGAGATAGGTATATGTATTAATAAATAAATCAAATAAAAAATATAAAATCAAGTCGATAGACCCTTGAATTATCCGAAATTATTCAAAAAATTGTTCATCGTAGTCACGACATGGGACATGGCAGAAGAAATTAATGAGCAAATTGTGGGGAAACTTTCAGGTTTATCTGCCATTCAACTGGACGAGGCGACTCTGATGCTCAATTGATATGTTATGTACGGTACATACAACCATACAAGAAACAAATATATGTGAGGATTTGTTATTTTGCAGAAAAATGTGTGAAAGTTGTAAGGCTACTGATTTATTCAAGATTTTAAACTCGTATATTATGACTGAAAATAATATTAACTGGGATAACTGTGTAGGCGTGTGTACGGATGGTGCCCGAGCGATGTCTGGACAGTATGGAGGACTACAAGCTGTCATCAAAACCAAGGCTCCAAGTGTAAAATGGACACATTGTCTCATACATAGAGAGGCCTTAGCAGCAAAGAACATTACACCTGACTTAAGTGTTGTGATTAATAGCATTATTAAAAGGGTGAACTTTGTGAAGATGTGGGGGTCGAGCACTCCTCTTTAATTTATTATTGAAAATTTCGTTGGTTGTCCAAAGGCAACGTACTCGCACGTGTATCCTGCAATTGGCAGATAAAATTACTAAGTTATACAAGAAGTTGCTCTTATGGAAGAGAAAATTAGAAGATCAAGAAATTGACTGTTTTCCTGCTTTACAAGGTATTCTACACGAAAAATCGATAGTAATCCTCGATCCCTCTTTAAAAAATATGTTTACACAACACATGTTATCATTGAGATTGAGCGAACTCTTTGAGAAATATTTTCCCGAAGATCTGGAGTAATATCACTAAGACCCTTTTCAGTCGTCCACACTGAATTTTGAATTCAGAAAAATTGTTTGAATTTTGGAGCTCAGTTTCTCATGAATATCATGCCATCAGCACTGCTGAATTAAAGGTTTTATTGTTATTTGTGACTTCGTACTTGTGCGAAACGCGCTTTTCTGCAGTTGCAGTAGTTAAAAACAAGTACAGGTCAAACATAAACTTACAAAAAGGAATGTGAGTGGTAATTTCCAAACTGGAGCCCCATTTTCATAAGCTGCGCTCAAAAAACCAAGCACATCACACACATTAACCAGCCAGTTACATAAACAAATATCCCTTTTTATTTTTGTGCCTATGTCTTGATTTCGTTCTTAATTTCTAGTAAAAATTATAAACTTTCAAATTGTGTTTTTGTCATAACTATAACCTGTTGCTAGGCTAGTACTAAAATTGGTAAGTATTATTGGGGGTTGTGTTGAGGGGCGTCGCAAAAAAATAGCAGAGTCCCAAAGGCGTCCTAGTACGAATAAGTTTGGGAAGCCCTTATTATTTGTATGTTTTAAAATCTATTGCCAAAAAGGTGTATATTGTAAAAACGCTATTTATTAGTGGACTTCTAATAAGTATTTATTCTCTTTGAAGATCAATAAAATTTTGAACTTCTTCTTCTTCATGTACCATGTCCTTTCAGAATGTTGGTTACGATCATAGCTATCTTAATTTTATTCACTGCCACCCTAAATAGCATGCTTGTTATTTTATATAACATACTTCACACATCACCAATGTCGCAAGTTCTTCAACCATGAGGTTCTTCTTCGTCCTGGACTGCGATTGCCTGCTATTTTTCCTTGCATAATTTTTTGCAGCAACCTATATTTTGGACCTCTCATTACATGTCCGAAATACTCAAGCTTTCTCTGCTTGATGCTTTTTATAATCTCAGTAGTCTTGCTGAGGCGTTCTTGTATTCTGCACCGAGAGAAAAAAAATCTTGACATAAAGAAACTTTATTAATATTTAAGAAAGATCGACTTGGCATGTTGCCTAAGAAATATATCTTTGTATGTAAGATATAATTTTCTAAAATATTTCAAATAAATTCTACTATAGCCAAAGAAATATAATATTAGGTCTGGATCCCGCGTATGAAAAAAAAGTTGATTAATAGCAAGCTGAAAATTTGTTAATAGGTTAAGGGTGTCTAGTCGGATAAACTTTTATATATGGGAACACTGAAACAGGAGCAGTTTTAATTGTGGAACAGGTTAAAAATTTGGAACGGTCAGACCACTAAAACGGCACATTTATTTTGTCCGACAGAATAGACTTCAAATCTCCGAACAGAGATTAAACTCTCATGAAAAAATCAGACTGTTATTTATCACCTGTCATAATTCCTGTCATTTGAAATATTCTACACGTTCCACTCATTAAAACGCCCATTTGGTGATAAATAGTAGTCTGATTTTTACATGAGAGTTTAATCTCTGTTCGGAGAGTTTAAGTCTATTCTGTGGGACAAAATAAATGTGCCGTTTTCGTGGTCTGACCGTTCCAAATTTTTAACCTGTTCCAAAATTAAAACTGCCCCTGTTCCAGTGTTCCCATATATCAAAGTGTATCCGACTAGACACCCTTAAGCTATTAACAAATTTTCAGCTTGCTATTAATCAACTTTTTTTTCATACGCAGGATCCAGACCTATATCTTAAACATGATTGAACTATCGCTTTCTGCCAAACTTCAAACCCATTTATCAGAAAGAAATTACACTTGATGTTAATTAATTTTATGAGTCATAAAAATATATTTTCTACACATTAACAAACTATTCTTTCTGAGCAATAATATTTCTTAGTAAGGAATATTATTATTTTACTATTAATAATTAATTTATTTAATGTTAAGAAATATATTTCGCAGAGATAAACGTATATTTAGAGTTAAGTTAATATTTCTTGAAAATAGAGTGATATTACATACGGCGAAATAAATCATTGTGTAAAACAATATATAAAACGTTATTATTACATACAAATATTTTCTCCACTCTTAAACCACTGGCTTCTACACAACAATAAAATGATGGAGAGGCAAATCCAACTTCGTCAAATTTTCCTTCTTTTGTTAATAGCACTTTGTATATCAGCAATTCACTAAAACAAAATCGTTATGTAGAAAGAGTAAACTTACTTTAATAAAATGTTTTTTATAAAGATATAGATATTTATTTTGACAAATTTAGGAAATACAAAAAAAAAACAAATACACGGCCCCACATATGAACTATTAATACTAATAATAATCAATCATATTTAGTTCAAACATGGCATTATTTAACCTACACATCTTTGTTTATTTTTTTCTTTTTGTTAATGAAATATTAATTATTTATCTGTATAATATTAAGTCACACAATAAACATTGTTTAGCTAAAACAAGAGGGAAAATACAACCAATGAAAACATTGAAGCAGACATAATAATATGTAGTTTTCTTAATTTTTATAATCTAAAAGAGACAGCATACCTAATCATTAAGAAATTTTATTACGGGAAAGTATTATTAGTTTACATCTAAGTCATTTAATATATATTAACTAATTCACGGCTTTCGGCAATAACATTTCTTAACCATAAACATATATTTCTTTTAGACTAACTGATTTCTTTATCTCAAATAAATTAACAGAAAACATCCTCAGCGTTGCACCCGCCATGTTTGATATAGCGTTGTATTGTATATTTTTATAGAAGACGATACATTCAAAAAACCTATTTATAGTTGATACATAAGTATACACATTTTTAAAAAGGTACCTACATGTATAAAGTTCTACCATTTCTTGGAGGCCCCGCAGTTGGTTAATAACTCCTTTCTTAATATTGTTCTGAAGCTATATATTAATATCATTCTGTCCCAGCTTTAAATTGTGGCATATTTCCCAGTTAGAATAATAAGCTCCTTTATTTCAGAGTCGTCCATCATTATACCTAAAAAGCATACAAAGATACTATTATGTTTCTTTTTTAACCATTCGGATACGCAACAATATTATTATTACATCTTAAATTACTCAATTTACTTTTATTTAATACCTATATATGTACGTACCTTCAAAATATCCGTTAATTTTTAAGGAACACCAATAAATCAAAAATCCATCTATATGAACATGAACATATCACGCCATCTTGACAAATACTGACGACTAAATCATAAATAGTTAATCTGCGCAATTCTTTTGTGGAAGAAAATCTCTTTGCAAGTAACATTTCGGCATTAATGACAAAGTTTTTATTTTATAACCACAGTTACTACAGAGGGTATTTCTGAAGAATTATTTCTTGTGGTTTAAAATATTTATTTGATTGCAAGAAAATTTCTTGTTCACAAATATAAATATAGATTAACTTAACATTATATTTCTTATACTGCAAAATATTTGTAGTTTTCAATTTAAGAAATAAAAACTTTAGGATAAGAAAATTAAATGTAACCATTAATGCATTTCTTAGTATTGAAGAAATTATCTGTAAGAAATTATTGAGTTGTGTTTAAAAAACTCGTTTCTTTATATGTGAACCGGTATGTTTAAGTTAATAGGATATGTTAACTTTTAAGAAATATTGCTCAAAGAAATCGGTGTTTTAGGAGAAAAGAAATTGTTCTCTCGGTGTAATAAGAAGTATTTATTCTCTTTGAAGATCAATAAAATTTTGAACTTCTTCTTCTTCTTCATGTACCATGTCCTTTCAGAATGTTGGTTACGATCATAGCTATCTTAATTTTATTCACTGCCACCCTAAATAAGCCGTGTGAAGTTGGCACCTCTAAAAACCGATTTTTTAAAAAAAAATTTTATTTTTTAATTGTCCATCAAATTTCCACTCTTGTCCAGCAAAAATTTTTTTTGTCCACCTTTTGTTTACGAAATACTAAAAAAACGTGAAATAAGGCCCAACACCCCGAAGTCAAAAAAACGTAAAAACTGATACGTTTGATTGTCCAACTGTTGTCCACACTTGTCCAGGCATTTTTTTTTAATTGTCCACCTTTTATTTATTTAAATTGGCAATAATTATCGTTTGTTAGTAAAAATGCCGAAGAGTGAGAATTTTTGGAAATTTTTTTTCACGTTTGATTGTCCATCGAGTGTCAACCCTTGTCCAGCAATTTTGTCCACCTTTTGTTTACGAGATACTAAAAAAACGTGAAATAAGGCCCAACACCTCGAAGTCAAAAAACGCCGTAAAAACTGATACGTTTGATGTCCAACTGTTGTCCACACTTGTCCAGACATTTTTTTAATTGTCCACCTTTTGTTTATTTAAATTAGCAATAATTATTGTTTGTTAGTAAAATGCCAAAAAATGAGAATTTTTGGAAATTTTTTTTCACGTTTTGTTGTCCGTCGAATGTCCACCCTTGTCCAACAAAAAGGTTTTTTTGTCCACCTTTTTTGGAAAAAATAGTTGAAAAAAATAGTTGAAAAAAAATTTTTTGGACAGGGAAGAAGTACAAGTTTTCGAATTCGAGAAAAAGTTGTCAGGACTAACAGCTTTGGATTGTCCAATAGTTGTCCATTCGTGTTCAGACATTTTCATTACTTGTGAAACATTGGTTTTTTCTCAGAAATATTTTTTAGTTTGGTAGCAACAATGGATCATGAATGCGAATTCCAAAAAATGATATTTTTATTCAACGCCGTGTAAGAAAGGTTACTTTTCCATACGCTCGAGCGATGCAATATTCGCATTTTCACACATTGTTGAATAAAATATCGTTCTTAACTAGTGTGGAACAGTTTTAATGCTCCACTAGTGAGGTGGACAAAAAAAACTTTTTGTTGGACAAGGGTGGACATTCGACGGACAATCAAACGTGAAAAAAAATTTCCAAAAATTCTCATTTTTTGGCATTTTACTAACAAACAATAATTATTGCTAATTTAAATAAACAAAAGGAGGACAATTGAAAAAATGCCTGGACAAGTGTGGACAACAGTTAAACAATCAAACGTATCAGTTTTTACGACGTTTTTTTGGCTTCGGGGTGTTGGGCCTTATTTCACGTTTTCTTAGTATC
The DNA here is from genome assembly GCF_917563875.1 of Diabrotica virgifera virgifera. Lineage (NCBI taxonomy): Eukaryota > Metazoa > Arthropoda > Insecta > Coleoptera > Chrysomelidae > Diabrotica > Diabrotica virgifera. Next base: position 109,525,039 of record NC_065446.1, on the reverse strand, counting down.
TCGTAAACAAAAGGTGGACAAAAAAAAATTTTTGCTGGACAAGAGTGGACATTTGATGGACAATTAAAAAATGAAAAAAATTTTGAGAAAATCGTATTTAGAGGTGCCAACTTCACACGGCTCCCTAAATAGCATGCTTGTTATTTTATATAACATACTTCACACAACACCAATGTCGCAAGTTCTTCAACCATGAGGTTCTTCTTCGTCCTGGACTGCGATTGCCTGCTATTTTTCCTTGCATAATTTTTTGCAGCAACCTATATTTTGGACCTCTCATTACGTGTCCGAAATACTCAAGCTTTCTCTGCTTGATGCTTTTTATAATCTCAGTAGTCTTGCTGAGGCGTTCTTGTATTCTGGAGTTTCGAATCTTCTCCACCCAGGCAACTTTTAAAATTCTTCTATAGCACCACATTTCGAAAGCCTCAAGGCGATTTAGATTAATTTTATTCATAGTCCAGGAGTGGACACCATAAAGTAAGACCGAGAACACGTAGCAGCGAAGTAGGCGGATCCTCAATGCCAATTTTAGGTCTCTGTTACATAACACCTTGGACATCCTTCTAAAAGCGGCTCTGACCTGCTCTATCCTAGATCTAATTTCCTCGTGACTTTCTGCGTTACAATTTAATTACTGACCAAGGTAAACGATTTTATCAGCTTGCTCAAGTTTGGTATTATTTACATTTTAAGTGTTTTAAGGAACACCTACAAAGAACGGCAGAAAAACTGAAGACGCGAAATAATATAATCCAAAAGCTATGTGGCACCACATGGGGGTCCTCAGCCTCCGTACTCAGATCATCCGCTCTCGGACTCGTATACTCGGCGGCTGAATATGCTTCGCCGGTATGGCTCAATAGCAAACACACGACGATCATTGACACCCAATTAAACCAGACAATGCGAATGATCTCAAGTACAATTCGCCCAACATCCAACTATTGGCTTCCCATTCTGAGTCACATTCCACCGCCTAAACTAAGAAGAACTCATTCTCTTCTCAGAGAATATCGAAAAATCGAGGCTAACCATCAACTACCCATCCACCATGATAAGCTTGATATCGAAATGAACAGACTGCGCTCCAGATATCCCCCATTGTTAAGGGGCACCTCCCTACATCAGGAACATTTCGACCTCACCAACGCTTGGAGAAGACAATGGGAGAGCGACTAACCACAGGAATCACACCAAATGGCCTGTATCGATCAGAAACCGCCAGGCTTTGAACTGCCCCGCAATACATGGACGGCGCTGAACAGAATAAGAACAGGGACCGGTAGATGTGCTGACAGGTTGCATAGATGGAGAAAGGCCCTTACTCCTGAGTGTGATTGTGGTGCGCAACGGCAGACCGTCCGCCACATTATTGAGGAATGCCCCCGAAGGCGGTACCCTGGAGTTTTCGATGAGTTCCTGAATGTGACCGAAAATGTTTTACAGTATATTAATACATTAGATGTTCGTTTGTGATACTTCATGTAATGTTTTATATACTTTTTTAAAATTATGTGTTCTTGTTGTATCTATGCCATACGATAAATAAATACATAATATTCTGTTGTTTACTAATTACGAGTATTTTGGTTTTCCGTATGTTCAGATCCAGACCTGCCTCCAGGCGCGGATACAGAGGGGGGTCAACGGGTCCATGGAGCCCCCTATTGTATTTAATCTATAAGCATTTTTTTATTATTTATTATTTTTTTTTCTGTCAACTCTTATTTTAAAACGATCAGTACATATACGATACAGAGGGGGGTCAACGGGTCCATGGAGCCCCCTATTGTATTTAGTCTATAAGCATTTTTTTATTATTTATTATTTTTTTTCTGTCAACTCTTATTTTGAAACGATCAGTAAGTCTAGAACCCCCTATTATGAATTTCTAGGTCCGTGCCTGCCTGTCTCCCGATAACTCTCAACGACACTATCAAGTAGTGTTTGCAGATCTTCTTGAAACTAGCAGTACTGTATCTCGCAAATTATTGATGACTTCACCGTTCACAATAATTATTCCTTCTTGTTTTTCAGAATTTTGAATACGTTCCTTAACCGTATTTTTGCTTGTTCTCTTCTTCTTCTTCTTAAGGTGCCGAGACCGCTTGTCGATCGTTGGCTCTCATGTTGCCCAGCATATTAACAATCACTGTCTTATTTACAGCTGCACGAAATATTTCAGTGCTAGTTTTCCCAAACCATTGGCGTAGGTTTTTAAGCCAAGAAGTTGTACGGCGGCCCACACTTCTTTTTCCCATTATTTTACCTTGCATGACAAGGTGAAGTATGTCATATTTTTCTGGGTGACGCATTATATGACCAAAGTATTCCAATTTGCGCCTTTTAACCGTGTTCACTACTTCGCAACTTTTATTCAAACGTTGCAAAACCCTTTCGTTTGTGACTCTTTCTACCCAACTGATCTTCACAATACGGCAGTAGACCCACATCTCAAATGCTTCTAGGTTTTTTAAAAGCGATTCTGTCAGGGTCCATGCTTCAACCCCGTAAAGTAGTACTGGGAATATTCCTATAACATCGAACCATTGTTATGCGAAGTTCCAAATTTAGATCATGACTGCACAGGATTTTCTTAAATTTCATAAATCTTGTTCTTGCTTTGGCCAATTCTCATTTTTATTTCTGTACTAGGGTTCCAGCTTTCATTAATATGAGTACCCAGATATACAAGATTACTTACTCGTTCAATTGAGTCATTACCGATTGTTACGTTATAGTTATTATTATTTACGGCTGCCTGTTTACTAATAACCATAAACTTTGTTTTTCTTGCGTTGAGTTTGAGTCCATATATCGCGTAGAATGCCACCATTCGGTTCAATAACGCTTGAAGATGGTCAATTGATCCTGTCACTAAAAAGGTGTAATCTGGGTATCTGATATTGTTCATAAGCATACCATTAATGAGTATTCCCTCTTTTGCGTTTTCCAACACTTCATTTAAGATTGTTTCAGCGTAAAGATTAAACAACATTGGTGACAATATACCGCCTTGTCGAACTCCACACTTGATTTTTACTTCTTCAGAGCACTGATTTCCAACCCTAACACATGCAGCCTGGCCCCAATACAAATTTGCGATTATTCTAATGTTCCTACCGTCCAGACCGGTAGTTTTGAGAATATGTAGCATTTTTTCATGGCGAACTTTATCAAAGGCCTTTTCAAAATCAATCGCGCACATGAAAACGTCATGATTTACATCTCTGCATCTTTGAATTAAAACTTGGGTTGCGAATGGTGCATCACGCGTTCCAAGGCCACAGCGAAAACCGAATTGAGTACTTGAGATTCTTTCCTCAATTTTTCTATATGTTCTTTGATGAATTATTCTGACAACGGCGGATCCAGCAACCTTGCAAGGTGGGGGCAATGAAATACAAATTTTCTCGTGATTGGCGTACGCAGGATTCTTTTTCGGAATTGACTGTTATTTTCTTATTCTTCATGTACCATGCCCTTTCAGAACGTTGGTTACCATCATAGGTATCTTAGTTTTATTTATTGCCACCCTAAATCAACCATGAAGTTCTTCTTCGTCCTGGACTGCGTTTGCTTGCTATTTTCACTTGAATAATATTTTGTAGCAACCTATACTTGGGACCTTTCATTAAATGTCAGAAATAATCCAGATATCTCTTCTTGATGCTTTTTATAATCGCAGTAGTCTTGCTGAGACATTCTAGTATTGTGGAGTTTCGAATCTTCTCCATCCAAAAAACTCTTAAATTTCTTCTATTGCGCCACATTTCGAGAGCCCCAAGACAATTTAGATCGATTTTATTCACAGTCCAAGACTCGACACCATACAGTAAGACCGAGAACACGTAGCAGCGAAGTAGTCGGATCCTTAATGCCAATTTTAGGTCTCTGTTACATAATACTTTGGACATCCTTCTAAAAGCGGCTCTTATTCGGGGGGTTTTATTAAATGATCAAATTACCATAACATAGTATCAGAAAGTACTATTTTTATCTGGTCTCTGGCATTGAATTAAATAGATGGCAATAAACAGATTTATCGTGGGACTTATTCATTTAAAATGCTCCAAAGACTATTAATAATTTTCGATTTCAAGGAATTCTGCCATATTTATTTTTCAGTTATTCAGTTATCAACAGGACACAAAATTCACTATTTATGTTCAATCGTAATCTCTTTCTTAAAAACAGTGTCAGTAGGCACCAGGCGAGGTATCAAGGAGGGGGCAATTGACAATTGACTCCATTTACCGTCCGTTGGATCCGCGCCTGTATTCTGAGAAAAGTTTTCAATACATGCTTGTTCTCGACAGTGCTTCAAATATTGGGAAAATTTTCTATTAATGTTCTCAGAACAGCGGACTGTTTAGGTCAAAGCTTTCATCCCTAATCCAAAATAGTCGCAAATTCCTTAAACTTTCGGAAAACAATTATTGTTACAGAGTACATTTTTGTTTAAAACTGTTCTCAAAATGTAACTCAAGTACCATTCACAGAAATTGGATCCTTCAGGTTTTTATTTTTGTCGTCTGCATTAGTTCTGCGAAGAGAAGTTTTTTGGATGGTTCTATTTATGGTAAAGAATTGGCCTGTCTGACTCATGACATTGTTATACAATTCTTAGTAGTACTTTGGTTTGGAACTCAAGTTGTTCTAACCTTGAAAGAGATGGTATAATAATTTTCGATAGTTCTTTAGTTTTTCCGAAGTATATTATTCAATTCATAATTTAGATTATTGCAATAATCCCATGTATTATTATTACCTTCTTGTTCTTTGATCTTGCTTGTCAGTTAATGCACGAAAATTGTGTAAAAATACGTTGAAAGAACTAGCTTGATAGTTGAGTAGTACTAAAAAAACAGAAAATTGTTCAATTACCTACTACATAAAATAAAAAAGGTTTATTATATGTAGCCTTCTTTGATTAAACTTTAACTAAAAATAAAATGGAATCAGAAAGTAACCACGATGGCGTCAACAGATTAAAAAATGGAAATGCAGATGTAGATAATAATATGAACTAAACAAATAGAAAATCCAAGAGAAGAAAGCAACATACTGGACCTTACAGCTGTATACACGTACTCCAGACTCCAGAGCCTGCACAAATAAAAAAACCTGAATAAAAACTAAAATACTACCTTTGCTAAAACCAGTGGCGGCTCGTACCAATTTATGAAGGTAGTGCTAGAATTAGGGCAGCAGCCGCCAAAATTTTTAGTGACGGATTTAGGATATTGCCAAAAAAGGTATATTATTTACTTAAAACAAAAATTAAATAATAGACGCAGATACTTTTACCATATGTATCTTATGTACCTATATTTATCTGAGATGCCAAGAAATTGTCCAAAATTTATCAAAACAGTTCCGTAAATAATTAGTTAATAATAAAAAACCCTCAACATACCACCAGTACTTACTGCTGATAGTACTTGGAGTTTGTTATTATGATCTAGTCTCTATTTACAAAATTATGAAAATAGGTAATACTATTTCAT